>NW_024037932.1:0-355662 GCF_016077235.1 Cyprinodon tularosa
GTGAACTGGACCAGGTTAACCCACTGGGTCGGTCGCCATAGTAACAGACATCAGTCAGTCAGACTGGGTGAACTGGACCAGGTTAACCCACTGGGTCGGTCGCCATAGTAACAGACATCAGTCAGTCAGACTGGGTGAACTGGACCAGGTTAACCCACTGGGTCGGTCGCCATAGTAACAGACATCAGTCAGTCAGACTGGGTGAACTGGACCAGGTTAACCCACTGGGTCGGTCGCCATAGTAACAGACATCAGTCAGTCAGACTGGGTGAACTGGACCAGGTTAACCCACTGGGTCGGTCGCCATAGTAACAGACATCAGTCAGTCAGACTGGGTGAACTGGACCAGGTTAACCCACTGGGTCGGTCGCCATAGTAACAGACATCAGTCAGTCAGACTGGGTGAACTGGACCAGGTTAACCCACTGGGTCGGTCGCCATAGTAACAGACATCAGTCAGTCAGACTGGGTGAACTGGACCAGGTTAACCCACTGGGTCGGTCGCCATAGTAACAGACATCAGTCAGTCAGACTGGGTGAACTGGACCAGGTTAACCCACTGGGTCGGTCGCCATAGTAACAGACATCAGTCAGTCAGACTGGGTGAACTGGACCAGGTTAACCCACTGGGTCGGTCGCCATAGTAACAGACATCAGTCAGTCAGACTGGGTGAACTGGACCAGGTTAACCCACTGGGTCGGTCGCCATAGTAACAGACATCAGTCAGTCAGACTGGGTGAACTGGACCAGGTTAACCCACTGGGTCGGTCGCCATAGTAACAGACATCAGTCAGTCAGGAATTGTGAATTAAGCCCGACTTGAAGATGATCTCTGAGGAACATTTTCAGCTCCTCTCCTGGAGAACTGACCCCAACCTGTGTCAGCTTCCCACCAACATGGCTGCTTAGGCTCCGCCCACCGCCCAGAGGGAGTCCCAGGTAGAACATCCCCCGCAGCAGAAGCATGAGAACATCTGACCAGCATCCCTTTGATCTTCCAGGCGTTCCAGGTGTCTGCCAACCTCAGGGACCAAAAAAGGCCTTCAATGGTTCTGGCGTTGCTCTGTGGATTCAGAGCTTCTCCTCTGACCTCTGACCCTGTCAGAAGGGGCTCTGGAGGAGACGGCGTGGAGATGTTCTGACCTTTTAATCTCCCGAAAGCGGCCGGCGCCCCTGGACCTCCTCCTGCTGCTGCAGGTTTAAATGTCACGCAGCCTAAGCTGTTTAGAGCAGCATGTAATGGAGAATAGGTCAAAGCCCAGAGGAGAACATCTGGAGACGCTCAGGAAGGACATCTGATCTGCAGACGGCCGCAGGAGGCCGGTCAGAGCACGCTGTAATCAGCGGCCCAGGCGGCGCCGGAGATTAGCGGCTTTACGGACTTAACGGCCATAAAGACGGCTGGAAGCAGGCGGGCGGGGCCGGATGGGGTCCGGTTCCAGAGTCAGAAAACAGAACCGTCTGACACAGCTGGGCTCAGGAACACAAACATTTATTAACAGGAAGCACAAACAAGCAGGGAACCGCTGCAGTAACATGGTTCTATAGAAATGATCCGGACCACAAAGTCCAATAACAAAGCTTAAAAAAACATCAGAGCCGGTTCTGAGTTCACAGCCCAGAACATCAGCAACTGTAACATGGAGAACCTTCTAGAACCTGTGAGGAAGAGTTCTGGGAACCAGCTCCTACCCAGAACCTACACAGACCATCGCTCTGGACCTAAAGGTTAATATAAGGTTCTACCTTCCAGGTTTCTCTGCATCCATCATTCAGACCAGAGCCACTGGTCCTGGTTCTAGTCCTGGTTCTGGTTCTAGTCCTGGTTCTGGACCCATGATGGGAAGCAGGACTTCTAGCTGATCCATGAATAAATGAAGGCAGGGTGAGGGTTAGCTAAAGGACAGCAGGAGGATCCACGGGTCAGAACCTCCAGGGAGCCCAGGAAGTCAGAACTGCTGGGAAGGGATCAGAGTTTAAACCTCAGGAACAGGGAAGGGGTCAAAGGTCAAACCTCAGGAAGAGGGAAGGGGTCAAAGGTCATACCTCAGCAACAGGGAAGGGGTCAGAGGTCATACCTCAGGAACAGGGAAGGGGTCAGAGGTCAAATTTAGCAACAGGGAAGGGGTCAGAGGTCATACCTCAGGAACATGGAAGGGGTCAGAGGTCAAATTTAGCAACAGGGAAGGGGTCAGAGGTCATACCTTCTTCTACATTTTCAGTCATTTTTAAATGAAGGAAATGTTAAAAATTTTCATAATTCTCCATGAAATGATCGGAACCGGAGTGAAGCTGGTTCCGGACCTGGTTCTAAACGGATCACTGATCTGAACTAAAACCAGCAGAACATCCCTTCAGACTACGGATCCGATAAGAAGCAGCTAACATTCGCTAACTCTGGGTTCTAAGCATGAGAAATACACACAGGCGGAACTAGGAACTGGGTCAGAACCACATGGAACCAGCTTAGAATAAGTTCTAACAGAGCTCAGAACCGGGTTAAACACTGTTTACCTGAGACCTGCTGCTACAAAACCACAGCAGAACCGAACCAAATGGATCTAAATGGAGAAGATCTGGAGCTGAAATCTGACTTTCTATCATCCTCCATTTTTATTTCTGTTGCTTCATGTTTCCGGCTCGTTCCATAAATAAAGTCTAGATGTTCAGAGTTCTGCTGGATCCGACCCGTTTGGGTCCAGATGAGCCTAAAGATCCTCCTTTGACGGAGATCAAGATGCAGCAGTGACTCAACGTGGATTATTATCTCTGAACTGCAGCCGCGGAGCAGAAAACGCTAAGCTAACATTCCTCTGGGTTTACATGCTGGGAACCAGAACCAGAACCAGAACCAGAACCAGAACCAGTGGATTCTCCACCTGCTGAGAGGAACTAAAATGTTATTTCAGAATGAATCTGTTGATCAGCGGCTGTTAGTTTGAGTTCCTTCATTTTTTTAGTCCTCAGAACTCCAGGAAGAGCCGCCATGATGGAGAGCCGCCATGATGGAGAGCCGCCATGATGAAGAGCCGCCATGATGAAGAGCCGCCATGATGGAGAGCCGCCATGATGGAGAGCCGCCATGATGGAAAGCCGCCACGATGAAGAATCGCCATGATGGAAAGCCGACATGATGAACAGCCGCCATGATGAAAAGCCGCCAAGATGAACAGCCGCCATGATGAACAGCCGCCATGATGGAGAGCCGCCATGATGAACGGCCGCCATGATGAACAGCTGCCATGATGGAGAGCTGCCATGATGAACAGTCGCCATTATGAACAGCTGCCATGATGGAGAGCCACCATGATAAACGGCCGCCATGATGAAATAAATTAAAATCAGTGTTTCATTTACATGAATGCATTAAAATCAGGATTAAAGTCGGATTATTCCGAGCTTAAATGTGAAAAACGGATGATTCCTCCGCTGAATAAATGAAAGCAGTCATGTGACGATTGGACCTTCCTGATTGGACGCAGCATCCTGCGTCCTGATTGGTCGGGCAGCTGCTGACTCTACATGCAGAGCGAGAAGAGCTTGAGGACGGCGTCCCTGGAAGAGGACAGAGGAGACGAGATGACGGCCCGTCCGACCTTCCGCCTGACGTTCTGAGGTTCAGTTCTTACCTGGCGAAGGGGACGTAGGAGAGGCCGTACCTGCAGGGCAGAGGTCAGAGGTCAGAGGTCAGAGCGGCGAGGCTGAGCCGGCCGGCAGGTGTGTGATAATGAACAGGTTTTACCAGGTGAAGGCCAGGAACTGCAGAACGCAGAACAGCAGGGCCAATCCATTGTTCTTCCACTGCAGGAACAGAAGCACAGAAGTTCTACCCACCGGAAACGCAGCCGCCATGTTAGCACGAACTCAGTTTCTCACCCAGAACGCCGCGCAGAGAGTCAGAACCAGGCAGATCTGCAGAAACATCAGAAGGTTTAAAAGCGAACCTGGAACCATGAACAGGAGAACCGAGGACGGGTTCTGACCAGCATGATGGCGGTGGCGAGCGCTCGCACTTTGGCGCACATGTTCTTCAGCTGCCGTAACGGACCCACCAGGAACATGGTGCTGAAACGACAGCAGAACCTTAGCAGACGTCAGCGACGAACAGAGAGGTCCGACCGCACCGGTTCTGGCAGGTACCTGGCCAGAGCGCAGAGGTTCCCGATTGTGTAGAGCACGGCGAAGACCGGCAGCCCGAAACCCGGGATCCACAGCAGGCAGGTTCCCTGCAGGAGAACCACCATCAGAGCCGCCGCCTAAGAAGCTAAACGCCTCGGAGCATTATAACCCCAATATAAGGTGATATAGATGGTGTCCGGGGATTATAGCCCCAATGTAAGGTGATATAGATGGTGTCTGGGGATTATAGCCCCAATGTAAGGTGATATAGATGGTGTCTGGGGATTATAACCCTAATATAAGGTGATATAGATGGTGTCTGGGGATTATAGCCCCAATATAAGGTGATATAGATGGTATCTAGGGATTATAACCCCAATATAAGGTGATATAGATGGTGTCTGGGGATTATAACCCCAATATAAGGTGATATAGATGGTGTCTGGGGATTATAGCCCCAATATAAGGTGATATAGATGGCGTCTGGGGATTATAACCCCAATATAAGGTGATATAGATGGTGTCTGGGGATTATAACCCCAATATAAGGTGATATAGATGGTATCTGGGGATTATAGCCCCAATATAAGGTGATATAGATGGTGTCTGGGGATTATAGCCCCAATATAAGGTGATATAGATGGTGTCTGGGGATTATAACCCCAATATAAGGTGATATAGATGGTGTCTGGGGATTATAGCCCCAATATAAGGTGATATAGATGGTGTCTGGGGATTATAGCCCCAATATAAGGTGATATAGATGGTGTCCGGGGATTATAACCTCAATATAAGGTGATATAGATGGTGTCTGGGGATTATAACCCCAATATAAGGTGATATAGATGGTGTCTGGGGATTATAGCCCCAATATAAGGTGATATAGATGGTGTCTGGGGATTATAACCCCAATATAAGGTGATATAGATGGTGTCTGGGGATTATAGCCCCAATATAAGGTGATATATATTGTGTCCAGGGATTATAGCCCCAATATAAGGTGATATAGATGGTATCTAGGGATTATAACCCCAATATAAGGGGATATAGATGGTGTCTGGGGATTGTAGTCCCAATATAAGGTGATATAGATGGTGTCTGGGGATTATAGCCCCAATATAAGGTGATATAGATGGTGTCTGGGGATTATAACCCCAATATAAGGTGATATAGATGGTGTCTGGGGATTATAACCCCAATATAAGGTGATATAGATGGTGTCTGGGGATTATAGCCCCAATATAAGGTGATATAGATGGTATCTAGGGATTATAACCCCAATATAAGGTGATATAGATGGTGTCTGGGGATTGTAGTCCCAATATAAGGTGATATAGATGGTGTCTGGGGATTATAGCCCCAATATAAGGTGATATAGATGGTGTCTGGGGATTATAACCCCAATATAAGGTGATATAGATGGTGTCTGGGGATTATAACCCCAATATAAGGTGATATAGATGGTGTCTGGGGATTATAGTCCCCATATAAGGTGATATAGAGGGTGTCTGGGGATTATAGCCCCAATATAAGGTGATATACAGGTGCTGGTCATAAAATTAGAATATCATGAAAAAGTAGATTGATTTCAGTAATTCCATTTAAAAAGTGAAACTTGTATATTATATTCATACATTACATACAAACTCATATATTTCAGATGTTTATTTTGTTTAATTTTGATGATTACAAATGACAACAAATGAAAATCTCAAATTCATCTTATCAGAAAATTAGAATATTGTGAAAAGGTTCAAAATTGATGGCCCCTGGTGCCACACTCTAATCAGCTAATTAACTCAAACCACCTGCAAAAGCCTTTAAATGGTCTTTCAGTCTAGTTCTATAGGCTACACAATCATGGGGAAGACTGCTGACTTGACAGTTGTCCAAAAGACGACCATCGACACCTTGCACAAGGAGGGCAAGACACAAAAGGTCATCGCTAAAGAGGCTGGCTGTTCACAGAGCTCAGTGTCCAAGCACATTAATAGAGAGGCGAAGGGAAGGAAAAGATGTGGTCGAAAAAAGTGTACAAGCAAGAGAGATAACCGCACCCTGGAGAGGATTGTGAAACAAAACCCATTCAAAAATGTGGGGGAGATTCACAAAGAGTGGACTGCAGCTGGAGTGAGTGCTTCAAGAACCACCACACACAGACGTATGAAAGACATGGGTTTCTGCTGTCGCATTCCTTGTGTCAAGCCACTCTTGAACCACAGACAGCGTCAGAAGCGTCTTGCCTGGGCTAAAGAGAAACAGGACTGGACTGCTGGTGAGTGGTCCAAAGTCATGTTCTCTGATGAAAGTAAATTTTGCATTTCCTTTGGAAATCAAGGTCCCAGAGTCTGGAGGAAAAGAAGAGAGGCACTTCATCCACGTTGCTTGAAGTCCAGTGTAAAGTTTCCACAGTCAGTGATGGTTTGGGGTGCCATGTCATCTGCTGGTGTTGGTCCATTGTGTTTTCTGAGGTCCAGGGTCAACGCAGCCACATACCAGGAAGTTTTAGAGCACTTCATGCTTCCTGCAGCTGACCAACTTTTTGGAGATGCAGATTTCATTTTCCAACAGGACTTGGCACCTGCACACAGTGCCAAAGCTACCAGTACCTGGTTGAAGGACCATGGTATCCCTGTTCTTAATTGGCCAGCAAACTCTCCTGACCTTAACCCCATAGAAAATCTATGGGGTATTGTGAAGAAGAAGATGCAATACACCAGACCCAACAATTCAGAAGAGCTAAAAGCCACTATTAGAGCAACCTGGGCTATCATAACACCTGAGCAGTGCCACAGACTGATCGACTCCATGCCACGCCGCATTGCTGCAGTAATACAGGCCAAAGGAGGCCCAACTAAATACTGAGTGCTGTACATGCTCATACTTTTCATGTTCATACTTTTCAGTTGGCCAACATTTCTATAAATCCTTTGTTTTTATTGGTCTTCAGTAATATTCTAATTTTCTGATATGATGAATTTGAGATTTTCATTTGTTGTCATTTGTAATCATCAAAATTAAACAAAATGAACATCTGAAATATATGAGTTTGTATGTAATGTATGAATATAATATACAAGTTTCACTTTTTAAATGGAATTACTGAAATCAATCTACTTTTTCATGATATTCTAATTTTATGACCAGCACCTGTAGATGGTGTCTGCGGATTATAGCTCCAATATAAGGTGATATAGATGGTGTCTGGGGATTATAGCTCCAATATAAGGTGATATAGATGGTGTCTGGGGATTATAGTCCCAATATAAGGTGATATAGATGGTGTCTGGGGATTATAGCCCCAATATAAGGTGATATAGATGGGGTCTGGGGATTATAGTCCCAATATAAGGTGATATAGATTGTGTCTGCGGATTATAGCTCCAATAAAAGGTGATATAGATGGGGTCTGGGGAGTATAGTCCCAATATAAGGTGAAATAGATGGCGTCTGGGGATTATAACCCCAATATAAGGTGATATAGATGGCGTCTGGGGATTATAGTCCCAATATAAGGTGATATAGATGGTGTCTGGGGATTATAGCCCCAATATAAGGTGATATAGATGGCGTCTGGGGATCATAGCCCCAATATAAGGTGATATAGATGGTGTCTGGGGATTATAGCCCCAATATAAGGTGATATAGATGGTGTCTGGGGATTATAGTCCCAATATAAGGTGATATAGATGGTGTCTGGGAATTATAGCCCCAATATAAGGTGATATAGATGGTGTCTGGGGATTATAGCCCCAATATAAGGTGATATAGATGGTGTCTGGGGATTATAGCCTCAATATAAGGTGATATAGATGGTGTCTGGGGATTATAGTCCCAATATAAGGTGATATAGATGGTGTCTGGGGATTATAGTCCCAATATAAGGTGATATAGATGGTGTCTGGGGATTATAGTCCCAATATAAGGTGATATAGATGGTGTCTGGGGATTATAGTCCCAATATAAGGTGATATAGATGGCGTCTGGGGATTATAGCCCCAATATAAGGTGATATAGATGGTGTCTGGGGATTATAGCCCCAATATAAGGTGATATAGATGGTGTCTGGGGATTATAGCCCCAATATAAGGTGATATAGATGGTGTCTGGGGATTATAGCCCCAATATAAGGTGATATAGATGGTGTCTGGGGATTATAGCCCCAATATAAGGTGATATAGATGGTGTCTGGGGATTATAGCCCCAATATAAGGTGATATAGATGGTGTCTGGGGATTATATTCCCAATATAAGGTGATATTAGATGTCGTTAATATCGCCCAGCCCTGGTTCTGCTGAAACGGGTCGGTAACTCACCAGGATGGAGCACAGGATCCCCAGAACGAAGCAGATCAGGAAGCCCTTCATCCTGGTCCCCCAGGCCAGCGAGGACGCCTGATTGGCTGTCTGCAGGCATGATGTCACTCATTAAAAACATCGGCGTCACAATGTTCACATTCACTTTGATCACGACCCATTGCATCAGTTTTAGGATTTGCTTAACATGTTCATTAGTTGAAACATATAAATTTGTGAACGACCACTTTCAGGAAAAAAAATGGTGAAAAATATATGAAATAGTGGCATTAAATAGTTTCCACCTTCTTTAAATAGCAGCCAAAGCTCATAGAAATTCCTTATTAGATCAACAGCAGCTGTTTGATGGCATCAAACTTTAAATGTTTTACTCCTTTAAAAATCTATTCACATTTATTCATTTACAAACATGCCGAATTATCTGCTGGGAGATAATATTAATAACCAACATCAAGAAATAATAATATATTAATTTATATACCATGAATCTTACAACGGAGTATTAGGGCCAGGCTAGAGAGTTTTTTTTTTATTTCACAAAATAAAGTCTTAAAATTACGATAATAAAGTTGTATTTTCTGACATCTCTTCCTAGAAGCCCTTTCTTCCCTAAAATGAGGAATGTGGAGCATCATGTGAAGTTCTACTTTAGCATCGGTTTGACCAATCAGGAAATCTTTTAGCAGCGGCATCAAACTGGGCAGGATGTCAAAGTGGACTCTGGTTGCTGATTGGTGGAGCTGGTCTGACGTCATCTGCTGGGCGGAGCTCCAAGCTTTCTTTCTGAAACCGGTTGATGTTTGATGACTTTATTCTCCCAATATTACGACTTTATTCTGGCAATGTTACTAATTTATTCTCCCAATGTTACAACTTCATTCTCGTAATATTAAGACTTTATTTTCCCAGTATTATGACTTTATTCTCATAATATTATGACTTTATTCTCGCAATGTTACGACTTTATTCTCGCAATGTTACGACTTTATTCTCCCAATATTACGACTTTATTCTTGTAATATTAAGACTTTCTTCTTGCAATGTTACGGCTTTATTCTCCCAATATTACGACTTTATTCTTGTAATATTAAGACTTTATTCTCCAAATATTACTTTATTTTCGTAACGTTACGAGAATAAAGTCGACTTTATTGTCATATTACGACTTGCACTCTTAATATTACGACTTTATTCTCATAATAATCCGACTTCCTTCTCATAAAGTTATGACTTTTTTTCTGTAATATCAAAACTTTATTCCTGTAATGTTACAACTTTATTCTAATAATGTTATGACTTTATTCTCGTAATATTACCACTTTATTCTGCTAATGTTTGGACTTTATTTTTATAACATTACTACTTTATTCTCGTAATGTTACGACTTTATTCCCGTAATGTTACGACTTAATTTTCATAATATTACGACTTTATTCTCTAAATAAAAATTTTAAAAAATCTCTAGCCCAGCCCTAATACTTTGTTTTAGAAATCTCAAGCAGAATTTAAAAATATAAAAAAATTTTAATGAATTTTATTTATTAATTAATTTTATTTTCATTATATCTCTAAATCAGTTTAAGAAGGTTAAATCTTAATAAAATCCTAGTCAAAGAATAAAAGCAGTGCAGCTAACTCCAGGGGCCATTTTTTTCCTCCATTGTTTTTAACTGGTTTCCTCCCAGCTAACTGCTAACAGCTAACGGCTAACAGCTAACAGCACCTCCAGAATGCCGCTCCCATCCGAGCTGCTGCCTCCCTCCTGGCCGCTCAGAACCTGCTTCAGTTTATCCATAAACCCAGACTCCTTCCCGGACAATCAGTCGAACCACCGCAGAGCTTCCAGAACCTTCTAAGCAATCCTCGGTTCGATGGTTCCACCTGGAACAGGTGAGCTGTCAAAGTTTATCGGAGGAGGAACAGACTTTTGCATCAACAGGTGCAGCACTTCCGCCTGCAGTACCGCTGCCGGCCATCATGTATCAGAGGGAGGCGCTGTTTCCCCACGAACTGTTCAAAACGATCAACAACGTGTAACTCTTAAAATGGTAATTAGACAGAAGATGAAGGAGAAATGGTTAAAGGAAGGAGAGAATGTTGATTTTATGAAATTTAAAAGAAAACTGGAGAAATAAGAAGAACAGTAGGGGGCGCCCTTATTAATGTTAATCAGTCAAACATTAGGAGATTTATTTATAGTTGGAGCCAAATGCTTGATTTATAATAGAATATTTATTATTTCTAGTTTACTTTTTTTGTCTGATTTGCTATGATAGATATGAACATGAAATATTTTGGTTTGGAGTATGAGTTGACTTAATTTTGAAATAATGAATTTGTTTATTTGTATTTTTGCTGCTGTGCATAATTGAAGCTGTTTCCTGGCTCCGCCCCTTCATCATTGACAGGTGACTGCAGCACCTGGATTATAGTGGAGGTGGCTAATGGGGCCGGAGAGCTCTAGGATTCAGGCAGCGCAGCCATGCAGTTTATAACCGCTATTGGTTGATGTTGTTTCTTTAGTGACATAAAAAGGAAAGAAATGAGCCGATAGGATCTGCCTGTTACGTCATAATGCGGTAAGAAAATCTAAAAATATTTAGCCCTAAACAAAATATTTATTTAACAAAGTAAGATTTTTATAAATGAATGAATGACGCAGTGAAAAAATGACTTTGAATAAAATAACCTCCTTATTTTTCTCTTAAAATACGCTGAATAACCATAAATATTGCTGCTAATTTTTGATTGCTGAACTTTTCTTCTAGTTCTCCCATAGAACAGGGAGAACTAGAAGAAAAGAAACAATTATTTCTAGATTTAGATTCGGGCATAATGGTTTAAACAGTTTATCTTTGGGAAACAGGAATGGTAAATGTGAAAACTGTGGGCTGAATGAAACAATTGAACATGTGACGTTGTACTGTAAATAAATACGAGGACAGCAATGAATTAAACATTTCAGTAAAGTCAAAGTTAAATGAGATTTATTTGAATTATTTAGAAGTTATTCAGAAAGTAACTTTTACAGGATAATACTTCAATATCTAAAAAAATAGAATTTAATTCTGAGTCATTCTGGTCCACACTCCACACCAGTAGATGGCGGAAATACATCAATCTGTCAAAATCTTTAAAGAAGAAGAAGAAGAAGAACTCCTCCTTGGACTTAAACCAGACAAAGATTTAAAATAAACCCACAATAGATGCTGTTTTATTAAAGAACATTTTACAACACTGGCATGACGTTTACAGATAACGTCCATAAAGCTGTAAAAAATGCGATAAAGTCCATGTGGTTCTAATACAGCGACAATTTTTAACAACAGCCACAGTTTTATTTAATAGAATCTGTTCTTCATTAATGACTGGGTGTTTGAGGACATTTTCAAACAAGCTCAGTTACATTAAATTCTTTCAAACTACAAACAAATCAGGCTTAATATAAGGAGCTAATTAAAGAAAAGTGTAAAAAATCTGCAGGGAAGATTAGAAATTAACCAAATAATCAAAGAACATCTGTGGGAGCGGTTTAATGAAAAGGTGTTTAAAATGCTGCTGTTCCCTTTGTGTGGCGGAGATTCTCAGTCATCCAGGTCAAAGTTAAAAGACAATCCACAGGTCTTTATTTTAGAAAGTTTGAGGACGTTTCTCTTCCCATCCAGGGAAGATTTTTCTCTTCAAAATGTCTGGATTAGTGTTGAGTTCCAGGCTTTTATAGAGTAGCCCAACAAAGCCTTGTAACGGTAGACCTATTCAAATTAAGACCTTTTTTTATCAAACTCATGCAAACTGATATTTTTCCCCTTTCTCCAAAGTTTGATTTACTAAAATATATCCGTTATTTTGATATTGGACCTTGGCTATGCCTGCCTCATGAGCCATATAGTTTTATTGTTGACGTTTGTATAAAACACTGCATAATTTTAGGGTATTATGTCCCATGAAAAAAAAAACGGTAACAGATTTTTAAATTTTATTTCAGTATAATATGAGAAAAAAGTCAGAATTCTGACTTTAATCTCAGGATTCTGACTGAATTCTGCCAGCTAACAAACATGTTAGCATCCAGCCATAGCCATGTCTGTTTTAGAGACTAGCTCTCTGGTTTTAATCACTTTCTGCTCTTCCATTAATCAAACAGCATCAGCAGGGACCCTCAGGGACGGAAAACTCTCCTAATTCCATCATTTTCCACCAATGTGTTCCTGTTTCTCTCAAACTACTGAAGCTGAGTGCTCCACATCTCTGCCTTCATGGAGACCATCTACATTAAGATCCACAATTCTCAGATTAAAGTCAGAATTCTGACTTTTTTTCTCATATTATACTGAAATAAAATTAAAAAATCAGTAAGGTTGGTTGTTTTTTTCCCCAGTGGCCCTAATCCTCTTCCATACAAACATATTTTTGATGCTTCAAAAACTTACATCATATAATACATAATTTTATCTAAAAAATGTTCATCATAAAGCTCACATATCACAGATTACATAGAGGAATAGGTTTAATAACAATAATAATAATAATGATAATAAAATAATCACAGATGTTTTCAAATTAGAGTCACAGCATAGTTTAAAATATGAAGCTTTTATATAAAGTCCAGAAGTAAATTCCTTAGTCTTGGTGCTATGCACACGAAAGCTCTGTCAACATAGGAGACCATAGGATTCAACATAGGATTGAAAAAGCTTCCTGGATAGGAAGAGAAACAACTTCAAACTTGGAAAATAAAGTCCAGTGGTATGTTATCTATGGTTTTCATCCTGGACATGAAACTGGTTCAGAACAATGGGAGGCTGGTGAGTCATGGAATGACTGTTTACCTACTGCACTGAAAGAAAGAATCATTTCTGAGACAGACTGTATGAAAGGCCGGCTGGGTTATTTGTTTAGCTCTTGCATGAAGGCAAGTGGCTGAACTTGAGAGAATCTGCAGGCCTTGCATTAAAGACTGATCCATCCTAACAAACAAAGATACTGGCAAAGATTCTCGGTCATCCAGGTTATCGTCGTTCCAAAAAAGTAAAAAACAAAAAATCCACTGGACTTTGTTTCCAAGTTTGAAGATATTTCTCTTCTGTCATGATCAGCCCTGATAGCTGGACATAATTGTTCATGTCATTCAACTGCTTTATTCTGCCCGGCTCCTCATTATCACTCATCTTATCCACCTGTGTCTGTTCCTTTATATTTTTCTCAGCTATCAGGCCAGATGATTGTTTATCTCATGCTTTATGTTTCGTTAGTTTTAGTTAGTTCCAAGTCTTGTCTTCTGATTGTGTCCTGGTCCTTCTCCGAGGCCCTCAGGGTTTTGGCTCGGAATGCCAGGAAGGTCGGTTTTATTCCCATAAGCCTGGCTCCTAGGAGGAGACCAGCTTAAAGTCCTGCAGAAATCTTGGTACCATGTCTTGTCTCTGTCCCTCTACCCCTGAGGCTGCCTGTCTGCATCTGTACGTGTCTGCCTGGGCACGCTTCTGGATTGGTGGAACTCTTAACCTGCCTTCACGCCCCGTGGATTCCTGGAACCCTGCTTCCATCTGTTCTTGTGTGGATCGGAACCCCTGATCGAGCTGAGGACTCCTGGATGTCAGAACTGTCCTTGTTCTGGACTGTTCTCCTATCCTGGCACAGATTTACGCAGGTTCCACGGAGGCTGCTGCATCGGGAACACTGTGGCCGGCTCAGCGACGTATCTAAATGGCGGTCCATCGGCTAGATCCTACCTCGCTCTAAGTGACTGAACTGTTAAACCAGGTAAGTGACTCACATGAATTATCACCTTCTGTCAGATGATCCTGGTCACTTACCTGTGTTTCTCCCTCCAGAGTGTCAGTGATGGGTTTTGCCCCGCCCCCTGCGTCTGCTGCTTTTGTTCTGTTCTGTTTCAGTTTGTTTGTTTTAATAAATCTTGTGCACTCAGTAGGAATACTGACTGTCGCACCTTGAATTCTGGGTTCATCTGTCCTATTTCTGACAGCTTCCCATCCAGGAAGCTTTTTCCATTCAAAATGTCAGAAATAGTGTTGAGTTGGAGAATATAAACAACCTCTCCACAGACGCATGGCTTAACAAAGAAGAACGACCTCCTCTGGACAAGACTCTGCAGTACATCTATACCTCTTGGACAAAGGACAATTTTTGGAGGACCAGAAAGTTCTCAGTTTGGACGAAGAAGACAGGTTGTTTGAGAGGGGCATGAAGGAAGCCATCTATGTTAAGAAAGAAAAACCAACCTTAAAGTCGTAGGAAAGCGGCTTTGCCAACCGTTGCATGCGAGTGGTGCCCGACTTTACACGAGTGAATAAAGTGAATGTGATTGGTCAATTATCAAGGGGGCGGGATTGTTGTGGTAGAAGGTTCCCAAGCAAGTTTGGTTGTGGCCGGTTTGTCGGTAGCATCTTGCTAACCAGTTAGCAACTTAGTGCTAGCAGGTTCCCAATGGGAAATTCCATTGGGACCAAGTAGCACTAAATTGGTGACTTAGAAACGACGCTGTCACGGAACGCTATGGACAGCGGAAACATGCAAGAGGAGGAGAGTTTAGTGTCGGAGGTCGTGGATGAGTCTCCTCCGTCATCCATTTTTTATTTAGAGGAGGAAAGCGGGGACGAAGATGTTGTGGAAGAGGACGCCAGGGCGGCAGAAGCTTGGTTTGGTGTAGAAGGCTTCCAGCCGTACATGTTTGAGCCCTTGCCTCGCAACGCTGCCAGTTCTGTTAGCTCTACGCCTGCCGAAGACACAGACTGCAGGCTAACAAAGAAGCCAAACGACCCCCATTCCAAAAGGGGGGACCCGTTCATCCGTTTCTATTTGCATGTTTTCTAAACTAAAACCAGGCTTTGTTGGGCTGCTGGGTAAAACCTGGAACTAAACGCTATTTCTGACATTTTGAACTGAAAAATCTTCCTGGATGGAAGAGAAACGTCTTCAAACTTGGAAACAAAGTCCAGTGGATTGATTTTCAATTTTCTTTAGAATTACAAATAAAGAGTTACAGTAATCCATACCTGGATCACTCTCACAGTCTTGCAGTGGTCGAGGAACCTTCACCTCAGGCAGTTTGTAAACCAGGCGAGTTTTACTACAGAGTCCTTGTTTCAGAACATGTCCAGCGGATATCTCTGCCATCTTTTCAGAACAATGTCTGAGGTAGTAATGACCTCAGACGAGGCGTTTGAAAACTTGTTTCTGTCTTAGGGGACCTTGACCCTGGTGGAGTTCCAGTAGAGGGGCTGAGGCATGGCGACCTGAACGTGACAGGTTGGACAGCACTGTTTCCTCCACAGCC
Source organism: Cyprinodon tularosa (assembly GCF_016077235.1). Classification (NCBI taxonomy): domain Eukaryota; kingdom Metazoa; phylum Chordata; class Actinopteri; order Cyprinodontiformes; family Cyprinodontidae; genus Cyprinodon; species Cyprinodon tularosa. The sequence goes on from NW_024037932.1 coordinate 15,732, forward strand.
ACTCCTCTATGCACTGCAGGAGGAAAAACAATTTTCAGACCTATGGTTCAACCACAGTATCAATGTTCAAACCAAATCTATTGAGGCTCCATAGAAAATGTCTGTTGATTAAACAAGTCTGCTTATTTAAGTCATCATTGTGGTGTGTGGGAGGGTGCTCTCTGTGAGTGTGTTGGTGTGTTTTACCTCTTTGTGGAAGGTGTGAGTACACTGCAGCTCTCTAGTTCCTCCTGAACCTTGACTTAAGTCATTATGACAGATCAAACACATGCTGTAGGCGTCACTCTGCAACACGAACAACATTTAAAGTCAAACAGATCCACTGAAAAGAAGCTGGGACTTGAAAGCATCAGTCTACCCTCCACCCACCAATGACATGACGTTACGTCGCCTGAACTGAGCCCGCCTCTCCGGGGGCACGGCTTCAGGGATGGTGGGTATGAGTGAGGGCCTTCGCTCTGGTGGGGGGGCGGCAGATTCCTGTGGGGCGGGAAGGAGACGCCGCGAGGAGGAACGTCGCAGCAAAACCCTCGCTGTCACTGGAGCACAAGTAGAAGAGTGAAGGCGAGACAGCTGCATGGACGAGAGAGTGGCCTGGACACAGAGATGATCGATCAGTCAGTCAATATAGTTATTGGGAATTAAGACCATGGAATTAACCAGATCAGCCAATTAGATCATTCAGTTATACCGAATATCTGATCAAGTATTCAACCAAATAAACTGTAAACCAACCAACGGCCCAGTCAGGCAGCATGTGGAGTGACCAACCTCTCGACCAAACAACCAATCAACCTGGGGACCCAACTAAACAACCGATCAATCAACCAACCAAACAACCAATCAACCGAGGACCTAACTAACCAACCGATCGATCAATCAACCAACCAAACAACCAATCAACCCGAGGACCCAACTAACCAACCAATCAGTCAACCAACCAAACAACCAATCAACCAACCAAACAACCAATCAACCTGAGGACCCAACTAACCAACCAATCAATCAACCAACCAAACAACCAATCAACCAACCAACCATCAACCTGAGGACCCAACTAACCAACCAACTAACTAACCAACCAACAAACAAAGCAACTGACCAACCAAGTCCTTACATCCCTCCTTGGTTGGTCTGTGGATTCAGGCCTGATTAGCAGCTTTCAGGCTGAGTTTCTCCTTAACACCCAGATAAACTACAGAGCGACACCCTAAGCTGAGTAACGCTGAGCTAAAAACAGCAGTGAAGCAGCTCTGAGTGATCGGAGCGACGCTGTCAGCAAACACAGTGTTTCCCTGCTCTGAACCTGCTATAAACCCTGGGAGGATTAAAACATCTGACTAAATAAAGTGTAGTGAACCATTCTGACCGCAAAAATCTCCTGCTCATCAATGATGTCATCCAAAAAAAGAATTAAGCTAATTGGACATTTTTACACATCTTCAGAAATATGCCTTTGTTGTTCATATGTCTTTGTTTTGCTGGTGCTGCAAAGGGCTCTGGGATTAATTTATGGGATGATCTACAGTCTGGCTTAGTAGGAGGAGAGTTTATCGTCTGTACTTTTAAGGCCAAACATCCCTAAATATATTCACTTCTGTTCCTTTGGATCCTGCCCATTCTAAGGGTAAAGTTTCTTGTATTCAGCTTCTGCTCTAATCTCCACGGATTATCACTGAACAACAATAATGCTGTGTCTTTAGACTAGGAACAGCATCTCAGAGGCATTTGACTCCTAAGCGGACGCCCAGATGTTCTGCTCCATTATTCTAATGGATTAACCGGAGATCACTTAATTAACCTGAACCACCCAGCCATGCACCAGGTTCTGTTTTTGAATAACTTCTCTTAGAGACGATAGTTTTATTGCTGGACTGAGAATCAAAGTGACCAGACGGAACCCAGAATGGAGGAAAAAACCCTTAAAATCCTCATTATCAAAGTTTCTTGATGCCATTTTGATCATCTGAAATCCTTGGAACCTGAGGTAAAAGCTTTGCATTCTGGGCGTTCTGCTGCTGGGGAACTAGAACCACGTTCCTACTTTAAGGCTAGGCTTAAAACTTTCCTTTTTGATAAAGCTTCTAGTTAGAGTGGCTCAGGTTATCCTGATCTATCTCTATAGTTCTGCTGCTATAGGCTTAGACTGCTGGAGGACATAGGGACCCCTTTTTCTTCATTCTGCTTCATTCTATCTCTATTCTCCCACTCTGCAGAATCTGTTAGTTCAATCTCTAACGTTCTGCTCTCTCTGCTTTTTCTCATAGTAGCTTCATCTGGTCTGTTCCTGTTTGGCTGTGACTCCATCCTGGAGAGAAATGGAACTGAATTAAAGCAGCAAAAGGTGGAGCTGTCCTGCGGTGACCCTGGGTTAACGGTTTCTGCTGTCCCTGTCTTCTAATCAGGACGGCCCGAAATGGATCCATCTGGAACCTCTAGATGTTATCATCGTATTTGGATCATCAGACCCGGTCGCAGAGTTTCCTGCCTGGACTCTACCAACGGGAGCTCGGTCCAGCGGACACAATGAGTTCATCCCTCTCAACTTTCAGGACCGACTAGAGTCCAGAGTCTTCCATAAGTCTTCATAACTAATCCCATCTTTATGTTAGGTAACGGATCGTCTGACCTTGGCAGCATGCTGAGGCCTCAGCGTTATCAGCAGCTATCCTGGAACCATCATCGGAACCTGAGGAACTCACTGGAAACTGAACAGATCCTCTAGAAACCCTCAACATAAATCTGCCTGATTGGTGGTCAGCAGAAACCTTTTGGGTGGACATGTTTCTCACCGGACAGGGCAAAGACGAGCGGCGGTCCGTCCTCATCTGGACCGGAGGCTCCAAGCCGCACCTGCTCTCAGGTCTTTCTCCTTCTGACTCTACATCCTCCTCCTCCTCGTCCTCATCCTTCTCTTCCTGCGCCAGCTTCTTCTGATGGTCCCCTCCTCTGAACTGCTGCATCCAGGTGTTGAAGATCTTTGCATCTACTTCTTCCTCCTCTTCTTCCTCCTCGTCCTCCTGTTCTTCCTTCAGAGGAAAGGGATCTTCGGCGTCTGCAAACACTTCCTCCTCTCTGGGCGGATCCATGAGCCTCGGCGGCACTAACAGTAGACAGATTTACTAGAAGCTAACGGGGAGCAGCAGGGATTAGTTCAGCAAGTTAGCACTGAGCAGCAGGCATGGAGGAGCCAGTGGGACGGTGGACTGGTTCTACTCCATTAGGCTGCGACCCGGTGCCTCCAAACACACATCCTCAGCTCTTCTTCTTGCCTTTCTTTGTGTTTACCTGTGCAGAATGTGCCGCTCTGACCTCAGGTCTGCAATAATCCCTGTAGAGAATCCCTGGGAGACGAGAAGGGGATGAAGATTACACCTGCTTACAGGATCTGTGTCACATGAGCTGAAAACACCTCGCTCACTTCAGCTGCTCCTTCATTAGCATGTCCTGGATCTGATAAACGCTGCTGGTTCCCAGTTTTAATGAGGTTTACAGTTAGTTTCCTCCTGATATGTTGACAAATTTAATTGTTTTTCTATGTCTCCATAAAACCATCCTGACACTAATTGTCCTGGTTTAAAGCAGTAAAAGAGTAGGCTTGAAACGTTCCTTTTTGATAAAGCTTCTAGTTAGAGTGGCTCAGGTTATCCTGAGCTATCTCTATAGTTCTGCTGCTATAGGCTTAGACTGCTGGAGGACATAGGGACCCCTTTTTCATCATTCTGCTTCATTCTATCTCTATTCTCCCACTCTGCAGAATCTGTTAGTTCAATCTCTAACATTCTGCTTCTTTTTCTGTCTGCTTCTGTCTCCTTGAACCCCAGTGGGCCTCAGCAGATGGCCGCTCACACTGAGCCTGGTTCTGCTGGAGGTTTCTTCCTGTTCAAAGGGAGTTTTTCCTCTCCACTGTCGCTACAAGCATGCTTGGTGTGAGGGATTGCTGAAGAGTCAATGAGTCGATGCAATCAGCTGGTTTTCCTTAGATATAAAACTTTGAATCAATCTGACTGGATGATCTGGTTGAACTGGAAAGTGACCTGAGATGGAGGACATAGATTAGTTAATTTGTAAACTAAATATTTAATTGGAGCTAAATATTTATTAAAAAAACTAAATATTTAACTTGCAAACTAAATATTAATTAACAAAGTAATATTTTTATAAATGCATGAATGACATAGTGAAAAAAATGACTTGGAATAAAATAACCTTATTTTTATTTTAAAAGTCACTAAATAACCATAAATATTGCTGCTAATGTTAAACTGGTTAACTTTATAAATGGCTCCATTCCTTAACTGTATTTGTATGAGGAATTAGTGGTAATATGGGAACAATAATGAGGCCTTTTTATTAATGTTTTTATTGCCTTCCAGAGGAACCTGAGGTGAAGAGCTGTTTTCTAGGCGCATGCGCACCCCGGATAGCTTCCGCCTTTGCCCACGTCATGAAGTGGGCGGAGTCATCATCTGCGCTGGATTGTGAAGAAGCAGTTAGCCGTTAGCTGGAGCTGCGGGGCGGATATAAAGCGAGTTTGGGGTCGGTGAGCTCCAGGATGAACGGTGAGAGCTTCCCGAACGACTGGAGCCTGCTTCAGCTCAGCAGGAGGACTCCAATCAGGGTTAGCTTAAAGCTAGCGCGGCTCTCAGCTTAACAACAGGGCTAACGTTAGCCTGAAGTCCCGCTGAAGAACCGCTAATTCTGCTTTTTTATTGATCAGATGGACTCTGAATGCGGGAGAACTGCGGGGTCTCAGTCTGCTGGAGCTCCTCTTTCATTCGGCCTGTTTACCGCTCAGCTGTAACCCTCAGTTCTCTCACCTCTGGTTACTGAATCAGTTAGTTCCTCTGAACCAGTTCCTGATCCGGTTCTTTTCTCTGGACTCACAGCTCCCCACTTAAAGTCACTTAAAAACTGAATATGAACATTAATTTTTTCTACGATCGATTAGATCCGCATTTCTGCTCCTCCTCAGCCTCCTCCCTGCGACTCCTCCTCCCTCCTCTCCGCCTGCTGACGGCGGCCATGTGGCAGGTGGTCCAGCAACAGAGCGTGAAGCATTATGGGATGTTGGAGGAGTTGGTTTCCCTGGTTACTGAGGCTGCCCCTGAGCTGCTGTCAGAGAGGAAGAGAGGTCTCCTGCTGCTGGCCCTGAGGACCAAGGTGGGGGAAACCACAGCCTGTCAGGGCCACTAACCATCCAATGGTTCCTTATCATGAACCAGATTAATCCAACCGCTGCCAATTCTATTCAGTTTATTTCTATAGCTGTAATTCACATCATGTCATCTCAGGTCACTTTCCAGTTCACCAGATCATCCAGTCAGATTGATTCAAAGTTTCTATCTAAGGAAAACCAGCTGATTGCATCGACTCATTGACTCTTCAGCAATCCCTCACACTAATCATGCTTGTAGCGACAGTGGAGAGGAAAAACTCCCTTTGAACAGGAAGAAACCTCCAGCAGAACCAGGCTCAGTGTGAGCGGCCATCTGCTGAGGCCCACTGGGGCCTGAGAACTAAAAGATCTGCCTCCCATTCTACTTTTAGAAATTCTAGGAACCACTAGTAAACCTGCAGATTGAGAGCGAAGTGCTCTGTTAGGAACATAAGGAACAATCAGATCTCTGATATAAGATGGAGCTTGGCCATTTAAGGCTTTATATGTGAGAAGGAGGATTTTAAATTCTATTCTGGATTTAACAGGAAGCCAATGAAGAGAAGCCAGGATAGGAGAGATATGATCTCTCTTTTTCATTTTCATCAGAACTCTGGCTGCAGCATTTTGGATCAGCTGAAGGCTTTTAACTACAGTTTGTGGACTTCCTGATAGTAAAGAATTACAATAGTCCAGCCTTGAAGTAACAAATGCATGGACTAGTTTCTCAGCATCACCCCTGGACAGGAGATTGCTCATTTCTGCAATATTCCTCAGATGGTTTAACCACCTGTCTCCTCCTCAGGTGATCCTCGCTGATGCTGATAATCATCCGAACCACCTGCAGAGGATCCGCTCCATCTCCACAGCATCGGTGAGCGTTCCTCTGCCATAAGCTGGTGCAGTAGTGGCAGGGTCATGCTGTGGGTTAGCCTCTTCCTCAGTGTGTGTCTCTGTCACCACAGGATGAAGATCTGACTGAATGCTGCTCCTCTCTGCTCGCTCTCACCAACAGACTGGCCCAGACTCCTGCTGCTTCACAGCGCCTCCTGCAGGTGGGTGGTGTCACTGCTCCCCTCCTCCTCTGCCAGCTCCTCTTCATCTCTGGCTGTCTCTCTTACAGGAGGTGTTCAACCAGAGCTTTGACTCCGCCCTCCAGTCCCTGGTGTCGGACTTCCTGTCCCGGGTCGAGCAGCTGTTTCCTGTCCCCGACTTCAGAGAGGTGCCCGGACCCTCCCCCGCTCCTCCTGCTCCTCCTCCTGCTCCCATCTTCACCCCCCTGACCCGCTGTCCCGTCTTCCCCCAGGCTGCCTCCTGGCTCCAGGACGCTCCCGGCATCCTGGAGGAATCTCTGCAGGAGACGGAGAAGGAACACCTGAGAGAGCTTCTGTCCAATCAGAGCTGCCGCCTGGGCCGGGGAACCACCGCAGGTAGGTCACCAGAACCCAGGAAGGTTCTGAACCCGGTTCTGATCTGAGCCGACGGGTCATCAGAACCCAGGAAGGTTCTGAACCCGGTTCTGATCTGAGCCGACAGGTCATCAGAACCCAGGAAGGTTCTGAACCCGGTTCTGATCTGAGCCGACGGGTCATCAGAACCCAGGAAGGTTCTGAACCCGGTTCTGATCTGAGCCGACGGGTCATCAGAACCCAGGAAGGTTCTGAACCCGGTTCTGATCTGAGCCAACGGGTCATCAGAACCCAGGAAGGTTCTGAACCCGGTTCTGATCTGAGCCGACGGGTCATCAGAACCCAGGAAGGTTCTGAACCCGGTTCTGATCTGAGCCGACAGGTCATCAGAACCCAGGAAGGTTCTGAACCCGGTTCTGATCTGAGCCGACGGGTCATCAGAACCCAGGAAGGTTCTGAACCCGGTTCTGATCTGAGCCGACGGGTCATCAGAACCCAGGAAGGTTCTGAACCCGGTTCTGATCTGAGCCGACGGGTCACCAGAACCCAGGAAGGTTCTGAACCCGGTTCTGATCTGAGCCAACGGGTCACCAGAACCCAGGAAGGTTCTGAACCCGGTTCTGATCTGAGCGGGCGGGTCATCAGAACCCAGGAAGGTTCTGAGCCCGGTTCTGATCTGAGCCGACGGGTCATCAGAACCCAGGAAGGTTCTGAACCCGGTTCTGATCTGAGCCGACGGGTCATCAGAACCCAGGAAGGTTCTGAACCCGGTTCTGATCTGAGCCGACGGGTCATCAGAACCCAGGAAGGTTCTGAACCCGGTTCTGATCTGAGCCGACGGGTCATCAGAACCCAGGAAGGTTCTGAACCCGGTTCTGATCTGAGCCGACGGGTCATCAGAACCCAGGAAGGTTCTGAACCCGGTTCTGATCTGAGCCGACGGGTCATCAGAACCCAGGAAGGTTCTGAACCCGGTTCTGATCTGAGCCGACGGGTCATCAGAACCCAGGAAGGTTCTGAACCCGGTTCTGATCTGAGCCGACGGGTCATCAGAACCCAGGAAGGTTCTGAACCCGGTTCTGATCTGAGCCGACGGGTCACCAGAACCCAGGAAGGTTCTGAACCCGGTTCTGATCTGAGCCAACGGGTCATCAGAACCCAGGAAGGTTCTGAACCCGGTTCTGATCTGAGCCGACGGGTCATCAGAACCCAGGAAGGTTCTGAACCCGGTTCTGATCTGAGCCGACGGGTCACCAGAACCCAGGAAGGTTCTGAACCCGGTTCTGATCTGAGCCGACGGGTCACCAGAACCCAGGAAGGTTCTGAGCCCGGTTCTGATCTGAGCGGGCGGGTCATCAGAACCCAGGAAGGTTCTGAGCCCGGTTCTGATCTGAGCGGGCGGGTCATCAGAACCCAGGAAGGTTCTGAACCCGGTTCTGATCTGACCCGGCGGGTCATCAGAACCCAGGAAGGTTCTGAACCCGGTTCTGATCTGGTTTCTTTTTCCCATTTTCGGTGAAGTGGAGGAGACGATCCTTTCAGCGTGGTCCCACCCCCTCCTCTCTGAGCCCGCCCACTCTGAGCCGGCCAGCCAATCAGACAGCGGTCCTCAGCAGCTGGAGGAGGCTGTGATTGGTCAGAGCGTGTCAGAGGAGGAGCAGGAGGCGTCCAATGGGCTCGCTGCTGCGGCGGAGGTCGGGAACAGGTGGGTTGGTTCTGGAGGCTTCGGGGTCCAGGCAGCAGGTTCTGATCAGCCGTCTCTTCCTGCCAGGATGGAGGATTCCCCCGGAGACCCTGACAGCCAATCAGCAGGCTCCAAACCCACAGCCATTACCCCGTGCATCATTTCCCACAATGCTAAGCGTGTGGCTAACCGGTGTCCTGAATGTGGGAAGTGCTTCATCTACAGGTCTCAGGTGAGTGTCTGTCCGCATGTCCTCAGGTCCAACCAGGAAGCCTCTGACCCTGAAGCTGCTCCACAGGTCATCAGCCACCTGCGCTCCAACAAAGCCTGCGGGTCGGGCCGAAGACCCGGGTCCGAAGGTTCCGACACGGCGGGGCCCCATCCTTCCAGGATCAACAGCTGCTTCCAGTGCAGCGTCGTCTTCCAGAGCAGAGCAGAGCTGCTGGCCCACATGCGCTCCCATCAGCACCGCCCCGTCTTCAAGTGCAACCAGTGCGACAAGGCCTTCCTGCACCTGTCCAGCCTGACCAATCACAAGCAGACTCACCTGAGCGGGCAGGACCAGACCTGCAGCGGGCCTGAGCCGACGTCCTCAGAGAGGGACAACAGCCAGCAGGAGCAGCAGGAGCAGCAGCAGGAGCAGCAGGAGGAGCAGCAGCAGAAGCCGGACCTCACATGCTCCATCTGCCATCAGAACTTCAGCTCGCATCGACGGCTGCTGGTGCACCTGCAGACGCACGCATCCCAGGGGGTGGAGGTTCTTTATAAGTGCCCTACCTGTGACCAGAGCTTCTCAGGTAAGACCTCCCTCCTGATTGGCTGCCGCTGCTGAGAACGGAGCTCAGCCCGTTCCCGCCTCTGTCTGCAGGAGTGACTCTGCTGCGGATCCACATGCGCTCCCACAAGGTGCTTTCCTACCCGTGCCCCCAGTGCAACAAGGCCATGAGCACCGCCTCCAGCCTGCAGTCCCACCTCGCCAGGCACACCAGCGACCCCTGCTTCCTGTGTCAGCAGTGCGGTAAGCGCCTCAGGAGCCGCGGCAGCCTGGAGCTCCACCTGAGGATCCACAGTGGGGAGCGGCCCTACCGCTGCCCCCACTGCCCCAAGAGCTTCTCCGTGCTGCCCAACCTCAAAGTGCACGTGAGGCGGCACACGGGCGAGCGGCCGTACGTGTGCAAGGTGTGCGGCAAAGCCTGGCCCTCGGGAGGAGACCTGGAGAAGCACATGAGGTTCCACACTGGAGAGAAGCGCTTCGTCTGTCAGGAGTGTGGGAAGGCCTTCACCATGTCCTGCAACCTGAAGGAGCACCTGCATAAGCACAGAGGTGAGCCGGGTCACATGACCAGAGACACGGCTTCCTGGGTTCCTGTGGTTAGCCGCTATATGAGAACAGTTAGCCTCTGTATTAGCACCTGTTAGCCTCTTTGTTAGCATCATGCTAGCACACATTTAGCACCGCATTTACCTTCCCTGTTAGCCCCTCTGTTGGCCTCCCTGTTAGCCCCTCTGTTAGCTCCTCTGTTAGCCTCCCTGTTAGCACTGCTGTTAGCCTCCCTGTTAGCACCGCTGCTGTTGGCCTCCCTGTTAGCACCGCTGCTGTTGGCCTCCCTGTTAGCACCGCTGCTGTTGGCCTCCCTGTTAGCACTGCTGCTGTTGGCCTCCCTGTTAGCACCGCTGCTGTTGGCCTCCCTGTTAGCACCGCTGCTGTTGGCCTCCCTGTTAGCACCGCTGCTGTTGGCCTCCCTGTTTGTACCGCTGTTAGCCTCCCTGTTTGTACCGCTGTTAGCCTCCCTGTTTGTACCGCTGTTAGCCTCCCTGTTAATACCACTGTTAGCCTCCCTGTTAATACCACTGTTAGCCTCCCTGTTAATACCACTGTTAGCCTCCCTGTTAATACCACTGTTAGCCTCCCTGTTAATACCACTGTTAGCCTCCCTGTTTGTACCACTGTTAGGAACCATATTAGCCTGACTGTTAGCACTTTTTGTTAGCCCCCCTGTTTGTACCATTGTTAGCCTCCCTGTTAATACCACTGTTAGCCTCCCTGTTAATACCACTGTTAGCCTCCCTGTTAATACCACTGTTAGCCTCCCTGTTAATACCACTGTTAGCCTCCCTGTTAGTACCACTGTTAGCCTCCCTGTTTGTACCACTGTTAGGAACCATATTAGCCTGACTGTTAGCACTTTTTGTTAGCCCCCCTGTTTGTACCATTGTTAGTACAACTGTTAAGACCCAAGTTAGCCTCAATGTTAGTACATTTGTAAGCCCCCCTGTTAGCGCCTTTTTCAGCCTACCTATTAGTACCGCTGTTAGCACCGCTGTTAGCCTCCCTGTTAATACCACTGTTAGCCTCCCTGTTAATACCGCTGTTAGCCTCCCCGTTAGTACATTTGTAAGCCCCCCTGTTAGCGCCTTTTTCAGCCTACCTATTAGTACCGCTGTTAGCCTCCATGTTAGCACCGTGTTAGCCTCCCTGTTAATACCACTGTTAGCCTCCCTGTTAATACCACTGTTAGCCTCCCTGTTTGTACCATTGTTAGTACCACTGTTAGGACCCATATTAGCCTGACTGTTAGCACTTTTTGTTAGCCTCCCTATTTGTACCATTGTTAGTACAACTGTTAAGACCCAAATTAGCCTCAATGTTAGTACCGCTGTTAGCCTCCCTCTTAGTACTGCTGTTAGCTTTTCTTTTAGGCTGTGTCCAAACGTCCGCCCTAGATCCCTCCATCACATAAAGAGCGGGGACTATATAGCAGACTTTATACTGAACTCGGCTAACCGACTGTTGCTAAGTTTAAATAATCACTCTCTTTTCACTCCCCGTTGATCACGTGGCTCTGCCTCCTTGCATGGTGCCTCTGCCCAATGTGTTATTTGTTGCTGCTGTCTCGCTCTTGCCACGTATTCCGGGATGTATCGGGGATATGGACGATCACTACTTTTCAAGGTTTCAGGGAAATGTCAAGTCCACTACTTTTCTTTCTACCAGACATTGGGACACTAATTTAAAATGGCGTAATCACTATAATTGATAAGGGCGGACACTCGGACACAGCCATAGCCTCCTTGTTTCCACCCCTGTTAGCACCTCTGTTAGCCCCCCTGTTAGCACCTCTGTTAGCCCCCCTTTTAGCACCTCTGTTAACCTCCCTGTTAGCTTCCCTGTTTACAAATCTCAGTGTTTTAGAAAATGAATAAGTCCAGGCATAGAAATTCCTCCTGATCAGGGCTGAGCTATTATTTCGTGGAGCCCTCAGCCTTTCTAACTCTGTAAGGCTAACTTTCCAAATATAGAAATCTAAATTAGAATGTTGGTACATTGAGAGCTCAGAGGAACCACAGACATATTCCTAGATTCAAACCGATCCTGGCTGACCGCTGCTGTGCTTCTCCTACAGGAGAGAAGCCGTTCTCGTGTCCTGAATGCGGGAAAGGTTTTTGGAGGAAGTTTGAGCAGAACAGGCACGTACTGACCCACAGGAAAGACCGTCCATACGCGTGCACCTTCTGCTCCAAGAGCTACACCAGAAGAAATCACCTGAACAGACACCTGCTGACACACCAGGGCCCTGCTGGGCAGGAGAAGGAGGCGGAGCCTGCGGAGGAGGCAAACTAAACAGAAGTAGACGTCTGTATGCTCCATAAACAGAAGAGTTTGAGGATGAGACCTGAAGACATCAGCTCCTGCCGTTTCTCAGGAAATGAACCACTGGACACAGCTGGATGTGGATAAACTTTATTGAGATCATCTGGTTTCTGACAGGAAGTGGGTGAAGTTCTAGTCGTCGTCTCCCCCCGTCCTCTCGATGACCTTCCTCATCCAGCGGCCCATTCTGAACAGGTGGGTGTAGAAGCCGTACTTCCCGTCCCGGTCGCAGCCCTCGCCCCAGGACACGATGCCGATCTGGTACCAGCGGTTCTCTGGTGGGTACTGCAGAGGGACAGACGGGTTATCAGGAACCTGGTTCCTTCAGGAAGAACCGTCTAAAAGTGGAAAACTGCGGCTCCTCTGAGGACGTTTCCATGTTTTTTAATTCAGGTAATTAATGAGGAGGAGGTCAACTCCTCCACGGAGGGTTCCTCACCTTCATCACAAACGGTCCTCCGCTGTCCCCCTCGCAGGCGTCCCCCCGTTGGCTCTCCTCTGGGCTGTAACCTGCAAACAAACTGCTGTTAACCCAACCAGAGAACAACTTTTTTAGGTACTGGTGCCAGATTCTTCTCAGTCCAAACAGAACCCATTGGTCGGGGTGGGTTCTGTTTGCCTCAGCAGATAGAACCCACCCGGACCGTGTTCTGGATCAGGGCGGCATAAAATAAAGACTCCTATTGTTTCATCACAACATTGATCTGTAAAATGAACCAGAAAATAAAAATATTTTGAAAAATAAGTTTTTTTTTTTGCAGATTCATTTTAGAATAACTATATTAAGATGGAGTGAAGACGTCCGACTTGGACGTCCCATCATGTCCAGATGAAGTTCAGGAACATGAGGAACATCCGTCTGACGTAAAGAAGAACTCACCGATTCCCAACCGGGGGTTCTTGTACCCCTAGTGGTTCGCGGAGGCATTGCAAATGGGTAAAATAAAGTAGGGCTGGAATCTGTTCTGCTTTGTGAGGACCCAACAAAATATTTAATCAAACAGAAAAGCCGAGCATACACTGTTTTCTTTTGCCCTTATTGGGCCGATTCTCCAGTTGTGCGAAATTTTTTTTATCGTGCCGACTTTCAGCCTGATGGTGCGGGGTTAAGTGTACAGGGGTAACGAGGGGCGATCAGCCTCTAACGACCACCCCCCTATCAGGAATCGTAATGTCGGGAGCAAATCAAACATGTTTGAAATTCTGTCGGCCGTCGTAAGGTGGTCGTGGGTGCAAAGGATTCTTCAGAGGAAAACACAGAAGCATGGCGGGGGTGCGATTGTACAATGGAGTATAAGGGTCCGGCCAAAGATTTTATTTCTCCTGTTACGAGAATAAAGTCGCAACATTACGAGAATAAAGTCATCATACATCAACCTGTTTCAGAAAGAAAGCTTGGAGCTCCGCCCAGCAGATGACGGCCGACCAGCTCCACCAATCAGCAGCCAGAGTCCACTTTGACATCCTGCCCAGTTTGATGCTGCTGCTAAAAGATTTCCTGATTTGTCAAACCGATGCTAAAGTAGAACTTCACATGATGCTCCACATTCCTCATTTTAGGGAAGAAAGGGATTCTTGTAAGAGTTGTCATAAAATTACAACTTTATTCGCATAATATTACGACGTTATTCACGAAATAGAAGAAAAAAATATCTTGCCTGGCCCTAATACTGTCTTTGTCCAAATACGTCGTCTCCTTTTCTTTTTAGGGCTTTCAGCACTAAATTGCCCAAATATCCAAGGCAGCGCGTTTCAATCTAGTGAGCTACATGTTCCTCTTCTACTCGTTTGACTTCCGGATAGACGAGTCCGAGTAGCGCCATCTCACTGCGGAGCTGAGTCCCACCTGGTTTTTAGACGTACAGTGTGAGCAGGTAGATCGCATCAGAGCATCGGGTTGCACAGCGTGAGAGCAAACATCGTGAGCTGTAAACTTTTAAACCCTGCGGTTTATGAGCTGTAGCTGCATGCAAAGATTTTTTTTTAAATCGTACAGTGTATGCCCACCTTAAGGCCCAGAACCGTCTTCTCTGTGGAGTGTTGCTAAAGACATCAGTGGTGTGTTGTGATATAAGCTGGGATGTTAGCGTTGTAGAACTGGAACCCTTTAGAACTCGAACTTTGTAGTTGGAGATAATCAAAGAGACCAAGAACAGAACCTTGAGATCCACCTTTGATAGAAGTCTAAAAGACTTGTTATCCTCCCGCAGCGATGTGTCGCAATTAGCTTGTTGCAGGTATGACGCAGATATTTTTGATTTATGCCCAGTTTTGAAGCGTTGTCTGTGCTACGTTTTTCCCCGCCACAACACAAGAGGGACAATCAGGAACTAGCTAGGATTGTGGGTGTCCGTGTGTCGGTTTGACGAGGTTGTTCGCAGTCTACAACCCCTCATCCAACGGCAGACGACACACAGTTCACCCGTAAGTGTTCCCCAAAGATTGGGCGTGGCGCTGCTTGTTTTGGCTTCGGGTGCAAAACAACAGACCGTCGCACATAGCTACAAACTAGCGTCCTAGACGCTGTCTGGAATAGTGTCCAAGGTGCTAGGTGTTGTGAACGGCACCACAGCCAGAGTTTCTGCCATTAGGTACCAAACGGGAAATACGCATTGTGTAGAGCGGATTTGACCAATCAGAGGCCTCCTGTCTGCGGTCGCCTACAATTTTGGGGAGATGCACCAGAGTGTCTGCGGAAGGGGCATATCTGCGATAAATGTGACACACACCAGACGACCTGGTTTCTGGGTATAAACCAGGCTTAAGCAGAGATGTTCAGACTTCCTGATCCACACACCTCCTCCAGCTGACACACCAGGCCAGCTCAGAGACATAGTCCCTCCAGCGTTTCCTGGTCCTTCCACCAGGCCTCCTCCCAATGGGACATGCCTGGAACACCTCCCGAAGGAGGCGACCAGGAGGCATAAGAAACAGATGCCAGAGCTTCAGCTGGCTCATTTCGACGTGGAGGAGCAACAACTCTACCCCAAGCTCCTCCCGAGTAACTGAGCTCCTCACCCCATCTGGAAGGGTGCGCCCAGCCGCTTGTATTCACCATCTTGTCCTTTGGGTCACTCTCTTTTCCCAGATCTCATAACCATAGGTTAGGGTGAGAATGTAGATCTATCTGTAAATCAAGAGCTTTGCCCCCCGACTCGGCTCCCTCTTCACCACGACAGACCGATACAGCGACCGCATCACTGCTTACGCCGCACCATCAGTCTATCGATCTCAAGTTCCATCCGACCCTCACTCTCCATCAAAACCCAGAGATACTCCTACTCCTCTACTTGAGACAAGGACTCTCCACCGACTTGAAGAGGGGAGTCCACCTCCAGAGGAGAACCATGGCCTCGGATTTGCAGGCTCAAATTATAAGTTATCAGTTATTGGACAAAATGCTCAAAAGGGAACACAAGTCAAAAAAGGTTGGGAACTGCTGCTCTAAGCGCACCTGCACAGAACATGTTGTTGGTGATCCTGATGGCCGTTGACTTGCGGCAGGTGTCCTGGTCCACTATGGGGAGGTGGATCTGCTGGAGGACTGCAGGGAGGTTCCTGGCTGCTGGGTTCCAGGTCTCCTGTAGGTTCCCCCATCCGGTCACTCTGCCTTTGTATCCTGCGCTCATTAATCTGCAGGGAGGGATAAAAAACCTTAAAATGTTTGGAGCAGTTCTGTCTGAGGTCTTCCAAGACCATAGACCTCATGTCTGGGAGGTGGGGCTGCTTACGCTCTGGCCACCTCCTTGCTGGGCAGGCAGATGGGATGGATCTCATCGGAGAAGGTGATGGGTCGCATCAGGTGCAGCAGTGCGATGTCCCGGTTCAGGTTCTCCTTCCAGTTGTACTTGGGATGGACAATGATTTCATCGATGGACACGATCTTCTCGATTCCTCGCTCAAACCTGGAGGAAAAATGAGGTTAACTCCTTCCACGCATCAGGGTTGTGGGGGAACCGTTCTCTGCCTGTTCAGAGCTCTACAAGTTGTTCAACTACATTCTGGCCCAGTTCTGGTTGCCTCTAGAATAAAGTCCAACATTAAGATCTGGTTCTTAATGTTTACAACTATTTTGGATGCTAATGAAGAGGAGCAGGTGCGGGAAGAAAGCAGGCAGGTGGGCTCACTTTGCTCTGTTGTGCTTCCCCAGTCGGACCAGGATGTCTCTGGTGGTGAAGTTCTTGTTCCAGGGCGGGTAGAGGATGCAGTGGGCGGCAGTCAGGATCCACTGGTTGCTGATCAGACTGGCTCCACACAGCAGCTCCTGAGGGCTGCGCTTGTACAGCATCACCTGCCTGCAAGCAATGACAGCTGGACGTGACTCCCTGGGCAGGATGGTGCCTTCATTTCACCAAGAGGGTGCAGGTGTGGTTACCATGGTGCTGAGGCCACCTCGGCGTCGTTTCCCCCAACGATCCGTTGCTCCCTGTAGGTCTCCACAAGCTCCTTTTCGTTCTTGTCCTCTTGGCTCTTCTGCTCAAACAAGGGGCGGAGCCCACAGACTGAAACACAGACCAGTCAGATATGAGCTAACCAGTTAACACACCAGCCCCCTTCATTTAAACCCAACAATTAGACACCAGTGAAAGCATCAGATGGCTGGTCACCCACAGATACCAAGTGGGAAACCAGTACAGGTCCGTCCTAGAGGTCCGCTGGAGCCTCCTTTTCCCCATCAGTGCTGAGGAAGACCTGGAGTCCCGTTTCCACAGCGAGGCTCCTCCTGAACACTGAAGGCCTCCAACATGTTCGCCTCTACTGATCCAAAAACATTCTGCTGTGGTCAGCTTACAGCTACTCCAAAGACCAGAGAGGTTCTGAGGACCATTCTGGGTAACAATCTCAGCCTAATGTCTGCAGGGTCGAGTGTATCGTATACCCAACCACAGGGGAATATGGCAGCGGCCTAGTGCTGCTCTGGGCTGCTTTGCTTCCTCTAGTATGGGAAATCTCTGGCTCTTGGAGGACAGGAGAGACTCGAGCAGGAATCAGAGAAGGATTTTCTGTGAGGGTGCTGGAGCTTTGAGGTCATTGGAGCCATTGAGTCCCAGAATAACCCAAAGTACACCAAGACATCTGGTAGATACAAGCGTGGTCAAACAGTTTCAACAACATCTCCAGAACCTGGATTAACTGGAGATCCTTAGTCAGGATTGACCGAACCCAGAGAACAACTAAAACACACAGGGTTCCAATCAAGCAACCCTCGAGAAACCTGACGTCTGAATCTGAAGAGTTTTTACTTGCTGCTAGTGGCTGGTTGCTACATTTAGCAACAAACACAGTTTCTATCGGCTAAACAATCCTTTAGCTGCAGTTCTAAAGATAATGTTCAAGAAAAGTCAGTTGCTGATTAGACTGGTCAACCCTTTACTTGGTACCTTTGTGTTATTTTGGTTTCTATGTCACAGTTGAACCAACTAAAGTCAGTCAAGTAAACGAATCAACTGTCGGTATAATCGGTTGGCTAGGCAACCAGTTTCTTCCATTTCATCTAGTCAAGCTGACAAGAAACAACTGGTTACCTTCATGATAAAACAGCCACCAGTTCACCTCAACTGCTTTGTTCATTAGTAAATCCATCATCTTCTTGACTAGACCTCAGACAGAAGTTCTGGAGGTGTCTCCGCCATGGGGTCACCTGACTGACTCACCGCTCTCTCCTTCACCGAAGGTGCTTGGGCTGAAGAAGAGTTTCTTTTCAGGGCCCAGGACGGTCCGCTCTGCTCCCTTATCGTCCATTATCTCCTCTCCACCAATCAGGGGATCGTCTGAGGCACACAGGTAGGTGGGGACAGGTGATGAGAGCGGGGCAGACCCGTGTGCTGATGTCATCATGGATCATGGGATTCTACTCACCGCACAACTCCAGGTCACAGTAGTCAACGGTGATGTTTCCAGAAACCTCAACGTAACACCAGGGTCCCTCTGGGTCATTGTCGGGGTTTCTGCACCTGTTCCCCTGCAACTCCACCTCTGGGATGAACTCCTTGTCTCTGCTGCGGGCCACGGCCTCCGGGGATGACCATGGGAGGCATGTGTGGCCCCCCAATGTCACACTGAGGTCCCCGATGTAGTCAATGCCATTATTTGGTAAACACCCCATGGCTCTGACTGGTTCTGGTGCTTCGGTCGTCGGGACAAATGTCTCGCCTGGTGAAAAAACACAGATTTACCCAACCTGTACTTGAAGAATTCGGAGCTCCTGAAGCAGCAGGAGATGCACACTTTCAGGTGGACACTCACCACATTTAGGTACTATGCAGGACTCTTTCTGGACGGTTGGGTCTGTGGTGAAACACCACGGTCCTTCTGGCCGGTTGTCAGGGTTCCTGCAGAAGTTCTCCTTCAGGATGCTGTCTGGCACAGAGGCATTATACTCCCTGCAGACAGGTGGTTACGTCAGGCAGGTGGTTGGACGTGAGAACTTATTCATGCTAGTCACCTTTAATTGGTCGGTTTAACCTCCTGCTGACTGCAATTGGACGTTTATTTTAGCACAGAGTTCAGGGGAGTAGTCAGTCGATGAAGTCTGTGTAATGTTGCAGGTTGACTAGCTTGATTTTAGTTGTTTGTTGAAGTCCTAAGTATATTCTTTTATCTGTCTTTTGTTTGGATCGTTATGCTGGGTTTTCACTGTACGATTTTTTTCAGTTGTTGCTGTTGCTGTTTGATGAAACCGCAGGGTTTAAAAGTTCCCAGCTCACCATGTTTGTTCTCCTGCTTTTTTTGGGGGGAACGTACCTGAAGATGGGATGAGGGAACCTGCGGTTCCAGTGCTGACATTTTTTGCCTGATTTGGTGATGTTGATGTTTCCTTCATAGCTCAGTCCGCCACCAGAGATGCACTGACCTGGACAGAGCAGAAGCCAGAGTTAGACGGGGCCCGGTCCCCTGCTGCGACCTCCAGGGTTCTGGTTCCTACCTTCGATGCATTGCCTGATGATATTGATCTTTTCTTGAGTCCTTTGCATCTTGGTTCCGTCACAGTCTGTTAAAGACAAACAGACGCAGCAGCTGCTTGTTTGTGAGCTGAACTCCTGGACTTTGCTCCTGTTTGCTCTGCAGCCCTGAATAAACTCTAATAGCTGCACAAATAAGACTGAACCCAGCTGGACTCAATCAGAGCTGAGAGCAGATCAGCTCGGGAGCAGATGGACCATCAGAACCACCAGGACCATCTGAACCATGAGAACCATTAGAACAATTAGAACCATCGGAACCATTAGAACCATCGGAACCATTAAAACCATCGGAACCATTAAAACCATCTGAACCATTAGAACCATCAAGCTATGGGTTCCTTTCAGTTAAAGAAATGTCAACAATCATTTTTGCTCCATAAAACCTCATCATCATCTTCACTATCATCATCACTATCATCATCATCATCATCACTATCATCACTATCATCATCATCATCATCACTATCATCATCATCACTATCATCATCATCACTATCATTATCATCATCATCACTATCATTATCATCATCACTATCATCATCATCATCATCACTATCATCATCATCACTATCATTATCATCATCACTATCATCATCACTATCATTATCATCATCATCATTATCATCATCACTATCATCTTCAATTCAATTCAGTTTATTTATATAGCGCCAAATTCACAACACGTCATCTCAAGGCACTTTACAGTTCAACCAGATCATACAGTCAAATTGATACAAAGTTTTCTATCTAAGGAAAACCAGTTGATTGCATTGACTCATTGACTCAAATACAATCCCCCACACTAAGCATGCTTGTAGCGACAGTGGAGAGGAAAAACTCCCTTTTAACAGGAAGAAACCTCCAGCAGAACCAGGCTCAGTGTGAGCGGCCATCTGCCGAGGCCGACTGGGGTTCAAGGAGACAGAAGCAGAGATACAAAAAGCAGCTGTAAAAGGCGGCCCCGTCCAGGAAACACACAGCCAGGCAGACGAGCTCCAAGGCAGCTCCCATGCCAGAGGACGAAGAGAGCACATCCACTCAGTCACGGTCAGAGAAACAGGACCACACTGGAAAACAGGCCGATCTCCAACATCTATTAACAAGGGTGTTGATAGAAGCAGCACAGCTGATGTTTTTTTCCAGGATGACGTCACAGCCAAACAGGAACAGACGAGGCAAAGCTACTCTGAGGAAAAGCAGAGAGAGCAGAAGGTTAGAGATTGAACTAACAGATTCTGCAGAATAGGAGAACAGAGAGAGAATGAAGCAGAATGATGAAATGGGGGTCCCTATGTCCTCCAAAAGTCTAAGCCTATAGCAGCATAACTATAGAGATAGATCAGGATAACCTGAGCCACCCTAACTATAAGCTTTATCAAAAAGGAAAGTTTTAAGCCTAGCCTTAAAAGTAGACAGGGTGTCTGCCTCACGGACTAAAACTGGTAGTTGGTTCCACAGGAGAGGAGCCTGATAACTAAAAGATCTGCCTCCCATTCTACTTTTAGAAATTCTAGGAACCACTAGTAAACCTGCAGATTGAGAGCGAAGTGCTCTGTTAGGAACATAAGGAACAATCAGATCTCTGATATAAGATGGAGCTTGGCCATTTAAGGCTTTATATGTGAGAAGGAGGATTTTAAATTCTATTCTTGATTTACCAGGAAGCCAATGAAGAGAAGCCAGGATAGGAGAGATATGATCTCTCTTTTTCATTTTCATCAGAACTCTGGCTGCAGCATTTTGGATCAGCTGAAGGCTTTTAACTACAGTTTGTGGACTTCCTGATAGTAAAGAATTACAATAGTCCAGCCTTGAAGTAACAAATGCATGGACTAGTTTCTCAGCATCACCCCGGGACGGTTATTTCAAATTTTTTTGCAATTTTCCCTCAAAATGAAAAAAAGGGAAATTTAAAAACCCTCTTTGATATGGGTTTTAAAAATGACGGCCCTTTGATAAAAAATAACCCCAGATTTTTTACTTTATTATCGGGAAATCGTTTAATCCACCCAAATGAAGTGACTGGAAATCAGTTTCTTTTTCAGAGATTGGGGGTCCAAAGACTTTAACTTCTGTTTTGTCTGATTCAGAAGAAAAAAATTTAAAGGGAGTCACCCCGGGTTTTTTATGTCTTCAAAAATGCCTTTTAATTATGTAATGGGTTAGTTATCGGGGTTTATAGAAGATTGGGGGTACATCGGAAAAAGGGGGAAAATTTTTCCCCTGGTTAAAATTTAAAAATTTTGGGAGCATGATAAAGAAGAGTTTGGGTTTAGCATTTTTTTCCCTAAAAAATTTTTTTCCCAAAAAAAATTCCCCCCTTTAACTTTAAAACTTATATTAACAAAAACCCCCAAACCCAAAAAACCCTCCAAAATTTAAAAAATCCCCCCTATTCTTTCCTTTTAACCCAAAAAAAATTTTTAAATTTTTCCAAAAATATTTTCAAAATATCAAATCCCCCTTTCCACCCAAAAACCCCAAAAAATTTAAATTCCTTTACCCAATAAATTCAAAAATTTCCCCCAAATTTTCCCCTCTTTTAACTTAAAAAACCCCTAAAACCCTTCTTCAAAAATTTTTAAAATTAAACCCAAACTTTTTTCCAACCCTTTTTTTTCACAAATTTTGGTTTAAAAGGGAAAGGTTGGTTTTTTAATGGGTTTTTAATTTGGTATTGGGGTTTTTAAGAAGGGTTTTTTTTCTTAAAAGGGTTTAAATTACAAGATTTTAAAAATTTTTTATTAAAAATCCCTTGAAACAAAAAAGATAGTTTAAAATTTTTAAACACCCCTTAAAAGGATGGGAATTAAAGGGAAATTTTCCTTAAAATTTTTCCCTTTTGGAAACTTTCTAAAAAAAAGAAAAGGTTTAATTTGAAAAAAAATTTTTGGGGCTAATTTTAAGGGGGAGTTAAACGGTTTTTTTAAAGTGTCTCCCGCTTTTTTCCGGTTCCTTTTTAAACTACCTTTATTTTTTAAAATTTTTGGTTTTTTTGGGGGGTGTTTTATATTTTTTTATGTTTTTAAAAAAATTTTCAAACTTTTAATTTTATTAAAAGTTTTAAAAAAAATTTTTAAATTTTTTAAAAGGGGGTGTGGGGGGGTTAAAGAGTTGGTTGGAGGAGATGGAATGAAAAAAAGAATTGGTTTTTATTTTCTTTTCTTTTTAAATTATATGGGGAGGTTTATTCTATTTTTAAAAACCCCCTTATAAAAAACCATTTTTCCAAATAGGAAGGACTCTCCGGGCCTGTGGAGCGTATTTTCTTTCCATTTTCCCTAGATTTTGCTTCAAAGTACGCCCTTGAAATTAAACAAGGAAGCAAACCTTTTTTAAGGGTTTTTCCCTTTTTTTCCAAAGGTACTTGGTTGGGGGGGGGGAATAGCAAAGAATCCCCAACCCCCTAAACCCCAAATTAATCCCCAACCTTTGGAAGGGGGAATAATTTTTTTAAGCTTATTGGGATTTGGAAGATCTCAGGACCGGAGGCAGAGAGAAAGTGGCAGATTCTTTAAAAAAAAACCCTGATATCTGATAAAGATTACAAAAAATTGAACCTTCTTTTGGGGGGGGAAAAAACTTTTTAAAAGTAATTGAAGGTTATTAAAAAGTGGTCCCCCAGGGGGACGGGTTGTGGGAAAAAATTACTGTTATTTTTCACCATTTCTTTGCTTTAGGGGAGAAGACCGTATAAAAGGATGAGAATGCGTGGGATTTTCCCACATTTTGAACAAACCCAAATTTGTGCCCTAAGTTTTAGCATTTAAAGGCGTGCTCTTAAGCTATCGCCTTAAAAGGGGTCAGCTTTGGTTTTTAAAAATTCCCATATGAGGGACCCTGTCAGTATTTAATACCAAATCAGAAAGGAACTCTGAAAACTCATCTAAAAATTCAGAGTAAGGACCTGGTGGACGATACAAAGTTACAAAAAGAAGAGGTTTTCTTGCCTTGAAATTTGGATCAGGGAAATTAAGGGTTAAATGTTCAAAGAGTTGTAGGTATTAACTGTTTTGGGAGTAATCAGTAAGTCAGACTCGAAGATTGTTGCTACTCCTCCTCCTCGCCCAGAACTTCTGGGGATGTGAAAATTTAAATAGCTTGAAGGAGTTGCCTCATTTATGCTCACATAATCCTCTTGCTGCAGCCAGGTTTCTGTAAGGCAAAACAAGTCAATGTGATTATCACAAATCAAGTCATTAACTAGTAGACTTTTAGAGGAAAGCGATCTTATGTTAAACAGACCGCATTTAATTGTTTTAACTTTTTCCCCAATTGGAGTTATTTTGATTTTAATTAGATTATCATGATTTACTCCTTTGGGAATCTTTGCTAATTTATTAGATTTTGGTCGTGGGCAAGACACTGTCTGGATGGAGTAAAGAGTGGGTAACAGTAGAGAAGCTGCAGAGATGTGTGTTAAACTACAACTCTGCTTCCTGGTCTGCACCCTGGGTGGTCAGGGTTTTGGAGGACTAATAAATGTGGCCAGATTCCTAGAAAGAAGAGCTGCACCATCCAAAGTGGGATGGATGCCGTCTCTCCGAATCAGACCAGGCTTTCCCCAAAAGGATTGCCAATTATTAATGTAGCCCACGTTGTTTTCAGGGCACCAACTAGACAACCAGCGATTGAATGACGACATGCGGCTAAACATGTCATCACTGGTCAGATCAGGGAGGGGACCAGAGAAAATTACGGAGTCCGACATTTTTTTGGCAAACTTACACACCGAAGCAACACTAATTTTAGTGACCTCCGATCGGCGTAACCGGGTGTCATTACCACCAGCGTGAATAACAATCTTACTGTATTTAACCTATCCTTAGCCAGTAGTTTCAGGTAGGATTTGATGTCGCCCGTTCTGGCCCCCGGCAAACATGTGACTATGGTCCCTGGTGTCTCTAATGCCACGTTTCTGACTATGGAGCTGCCAATCACCAGAGTGGGCTTCTCAGTGGGTGTGTCACTGAGTGGGGAAAACCGGTTAGAAACGTGAACGGGTTGGTGGTGACCAGTGGGCAGAGATCCACGACTACGTTTTCTGCGTACAGTTACCCAATCGCCTGGCTGCTCAGGCACTTTTGGAGGACAGCTACGTGGGGGGCCTACTTCAACAGCCTGAAGCCTGGATTCTAACTCCGACACCCTCGCCTCCAAAGCTACAAAAATACTACACTTATTACACATCCCATTATCACTAAAGGAGGCAGAGGAATAACTGAACATCTGACACAGAGAGCAGGAGAGAGGAGAGGAAGAAGGAAGAGTTGGAAAAGAGTCAAGGGAGGGAGAGAGAGAAGCCATAGCAATGCTAAGCTAGCGCTAGCCTAGGCTAGCTACTTCTTGCTATCAGAAATAAAACCGTGTGAAACTGACAAGTGCTCAGTAGAAAAGTGCAGCAGAAGGTGCTATGTTTTAAAGTAGTCAGTTAGAGTTACACTATATTGCCAAAAGTATTTGCTCACCTGCCTTGACTCACATATGAGCTTAAGTGACATCCCGTTCCTAATCCATAGGGTTCAATATGACGTCGGTCCACCCTTTGCAGCTAGAACAGCTTCAACTCTTCTGGGAAGGCTGTCCACAAGGTTTAGGAGTGTGTTTATGGGAATTTTTGACCATTCTTCCAGAAGCGCATTTGTGAGGTCGCACACTGATTTTGGACGAGAAGGCCTGGCTCTCAGTCTCCGCTCTAATTCATCCCAAAGGTGTTCTATCGGGTTGAGGTCAGGACTCTGTGCAGGCCAGTCAAGTTCATCCACACCAGACTCTGTCATCCATGTCTTTATGGACCTTGCTTTGTGCACTGGTGCACAGTCATGTTGGAAGAGGAAGGGGCCAGCTCCAAACTGTTCCCACAAAGTTGGGAGCATGGAATTGTCCAAAATGTCTTGGTATGCTGAAGCATTCAGAGTTCCTTTCACTGGAACTAAGGGGCCAAGCCCAGCTCCTGAAAAACAACCCCACACCATAATCCCCCCTCCACCAAACTTTACACTTGGCACAATGCAGTCAGACAAGTACCGTTCTCCTGGCAACCGCCAAACCCAGACCCGTCCATCAGATTGCCAGATGGAGAAGCGCGATTCGTCACTCCAGAGAACGCGTCTCCACTGCTCTAGAGTCCAGTGGCGGCGTGCTTTACACCACCGCATCCGACGCTTTGCATTGCACTTGGTGATGTATGGCTTGGATGCAGCTGCTCGACCATGGAAACCCATTCCATGAAGCTCTCTGCGCACTGTTCTTGAGCCTATTTTGAAGGCCACATGAAGTTTGGAGGTCTGTAGTGATTGACTCTGCAGAAAGTTGGCGACCTCTTCGCACTATGCGCGTCAGCATCCGCTGACCCCGCTCCGTCAGTTTACGTGGCCTACCACTTCGTGGCTGAGTTGCTGTCGTTCCCAAACACTTCCATTTTCTTATAATACAGCTGACAGTTGACTGTGGAATATTTAGGAGCGAGGAAATTTCACGACTGGATTTGTTGCACAGGTGGCATCCTATCACAGTTCCACGCTGGAATTCACTGAGCTCCTGAGAGCGACCCATTCTTTCACAAATGTTTGTAAAAACAGTCTGCATGCCTAGGTGCTTGAATTTATACACCTGTGGCCATGGAAGTGATTGGAACACCTGATTCCAATAATTTGGATGGGTGAGCAAATACTTTTGGCAATATAGTGTACTTAGATACAGAGATATCACAGAGAAAATAACTTAACTTCAGATGGAGATCCTCTGAACAGCAGAATCATCATCATCACTATCATTATCATCATCACTATTATCATCATCACTATCATTATCATCATCACTATCATCATCACTATTATTATCATCATGATCATCACTATCATTATCATCACTATCATTATCATCATCACTATCATCATCACTATCATTATCATCATCATGATCATCACTATCATTATCATCACTATCATCATCATCACTATCATCATCACTATCATCATCACTATTATTATCATCATGATCATCACTATTATTATCATCACTATCATCATCATCACTATCATCATCATCATCATCATCACTATCATTATCACTATCATTATCATCATCACTATCATCATCATCACTATCATCATCACTATCATTATCATCATCACTATCATCATCATCACTATCATCATCACTATCATTATCATCATCACTATCATCATCACTATCATTATCATCATCATGATCATCACTATCATTATCATCACTATCATCATCATCACTATCATCATCATCATCACTATCATCATCACTATTATTATCATCATGATCATCACTATCATTATCATCACTATCATCATCATCACTATCATCATCATCATCATCACTATCATTATCACTATCATTATCATCATCACTATCATCATCATCACTATCATCATCACTATCATTATCATCATCACTATCATTATCATCACTATCATCATCATCACTATCATCATCATCATCACTATCATCATCACCATCATTATCATCATGATCATCACTATCATTATCATCACTATCATCATCATCACTATCATCATCATCATCATCACTATCATCATCACTATCATTATCATCATCATCACTATCATCATCACTATCATTATCATCATCACTATTATCATCATCACTATCATTATCATCATCACTATCATCATCACTATCATTATCATCACTATCATCATCATCACTATCATCATCATCATCACTATCATCATCACTATCATTATCATCATGATCATCACTATCATTATCATCATCACTATTATCATCATCACTATCATTATCATCATCACTATCATCATCACTATCATTATCATCACTATCATCATCATCACTATCATCATCATCATCACTATCATCATCACTATCATTATCATCATCATCATCATCACTATCATCATCACTATCATTATCATCATGATCATCACTATCATTATCATCACTATCATCATCATCACTATCATCATCATCATCACTATCATCATCACTATCATTATCATCATCATCACTATCATTATCATCATCACTATCATCATCATCACTATCATCATCATCATCACTATCATCATCATCACTATCATCATCATCACTATCATTATCATCATCATCACTATCATCATCATCACTATCACCATCATCATCATCACTATCATCACTATCATCATCATCATCACTATCATCATCACTATCATCATCATCATCATCATCACTATCATCATCATCACTATCATCATCATCATCATCACTATCATTATCATCTTCACCATCATCATCACTATCATCATCATCACTATCATTATCATCATCATCATCATCACTATCATCATCATCATCACTATCACCATCATCACCATCATTATCATCATCACAGTCATCATCATCATCACCATAATTGTCTTCATCACCATCTGATCTGTTAAAGAAGAGCGCCCGGGCGGCACCTACCCAGATATCTGGTCCAGAACTTTTCCTGCGGAGATAAAGAGTAAATGTGGGTTTGATGATGGGACCTCAGAGCGCTCAGAGCTAACGGGTGGGGGGGGGTGTAATTGGGGTGTTACCGTTTTAGCATTATGCTCAAACACCTCTCTGGCTTCTTCATGGTCACAGATCTCCTCCACGCACTCCCTCTCCAGGTTCCCTGAGGAGGAACAAACATGAGGAGCAGGAACCTGACCTTCCCTATTTTTAGTTTTCACGTCTTCAAACTAAAATGTACGACGGAGTATTAAAGCCAGGCCAGAGATTCTATTTTCTTCTCTTTTGAGAATAAAGTCGTAATATTACGAGAATAAAGTCATCAAACATCAACCGGTTTCAGAAAGAAAGCTTGGAGCTCCGCCCAGCAGATGACGTCAGACCAGCTCCACCAATCAGCAACCAGAGTCCACTTTGACATCCTGCCCAGTTTGATGCTGCTGCTAAAAGATTTCCTGATTTGTCAAACTGATGCTAAAGTAGAACTTCCCATGATGCTCCACATTCCTCATTTTAGGGAAGAAAGGGATTCTGGGAAGAGTTGGTATAAAATATAACTTGTTTCTTGTAATTTTAGGACTTTTTTATCGTAATGTTGCGACTTTATTCTTGTAATGCTGTGACTTTATTCTCAAAAGCCCTAATTCTCAGTCGTACAAATGTCCCATTTATTCAGGAAACTGCTTAATTTTCTCTAAAAGTTAATTTGAGGTTTTTCTAAAGCTCAGGCTGCTTATTGTTCTTCAGGATCTAAAGACCAGACTCCTTTCTCCTTTAAGGGTGGAGCCGGTCTGGTCGGGTCAGGATGACTTACCTGGTCTAAACTCCTCCCCCGACAGCACCTGATTGGCTCGCCGGGTTCGGGTCAGCACCTGAGCCGCCAGCTGCCTGTCCAGGAAAACTGGGAAAATATGGAAAAAGATGAAAAGAAATTGAAGCTCTGGCTTTCTGAACTGGAAAATCTGGTTCCACTGCAGACTTTTAACTGTCCCACTGGAAAGTTCAGAACCTACTGAGGAAACAACCAGAACCATAATCTGCAGACAGACTAGAGATTATTAATCTGAATCTGATGAAGCTCAGCTGCTTCGGTTCGGGTCCGACTGGTTCTGTAGCTTAAACCTCAAAGTTAACCTGAAGCAGAATCTGATCATCTGGTCCAATGGGTCAGAACCGGCCCGTTATGAAGAACAGAGGTGGTACCGGTACCATTTTCAGCCAAACAGCCGTGCAGAACAAAGAGCAGCAGAACGGCGGCAGGTTTGGACGTCGGTTCCACCATGATCCACAGCTGCAAGCAGAACCTTCAGAACCAGATCCAGCAGCGTGCAGTCGGTCCGTCTGAGTCCGTCTGAGTCTGATCCCTGATGGGGGGGTTATTGACTGCAGGGTCAAAGTTTGACTCTGCTGATGAGTGGGAATGTTTACCTTCACCTGGAGCACAGCCCGGTTCTCCATGGAGAACCTTCAGGTTTGGTCCAAAGTAACGGAGAGAAGATAAAACGGGAGAGAAAAACCAAACGGATCCATAACTGGAAGTTTAAACATTTCAAACGGCAGCAATAGAAGAATAGATTTTATTATTTAATTTAAACAAAGGTTTCTGTAAATGAGGCTGTGGAGTGATAATCTCTATAAACGATGAACTGCTGTCAGCTCGTGTTCCACAGAAACCGCAACGATCAACATCTAAATCCTTCCTTTAAAAGATAAATCTAATTCTTTATGATTATGACAAATTATTCATAAAGATAAAGTGCATAATATTTATTCAATATTGATGTATCCTTACCTTCCATAGGAGCAGATTTAACGTCATAAAATGATAGAGATCTGGTTTGTGGTGGATCCCAGTGATCCTTGCAACATTAACACTCAAATCATCATCATCATTGTGTTAAATGGAGAAATTCTGAACCCTCCTTTCAACTGTTCTTAGTTTTATTTACTCTCCTCTCTGATGGTTTCCATTTTCAGTGTTAATAGTTTATAAAATCCAAACCTCACAGCGCTGATCAGAGCTCATTAACCTGCAGATAGGAGCTGGTCCCATTCAGAACCAAACAGAACTGATCCAGAACATTTACATTCATTTTCATCTTTCCTCTTTTTAAAACCTTCCCTCACAGGAACCAATCAGAGAGCAAGCACTGCCCTCTGGTGGCAAAGTCAGGTGGATCGCTTCTGTTCAGTTTCCGGGTCTAAAAACATCCGGGTCATCTTTTCATCTCACAGCCTTTAATTACCAGATGTAGCAGCAGCTTTCTTATCTTTTTTACACAACTTAAAAGATTACTAAATATTTTTTTTGTCATAGTGCATCTATAGAAGATAGATATTGATGTGATTCATTTTGATGCTTTTCAAATATTTTCTCAGAGAATTGAACATTAAAAGACTTAGAATCCCCATACAGATACTGATGTCAAAGTGAGAATTGAATCAAAAAGATAAATCCGCTACGAGAAGAGGTTAAAGTGTGACAGGGCCTGTGGTGTGATTGTTAAAGCTTCGGCTCTGAAACCTAGAAGCTCATGAGTTCAAATCCCTCAGAAGTTGATCTTCTGCTTTTCTAACGACTGTAGAAGAAGAAACAAAAAGATAAATGTGCCCGGAGAAAAGTCCAAATGTCCACAAGTGTGGCATGGATATTAAAACCTTGACTTTAAAACTAGAAGCTCATGGGTTCAAATCCCACTATTATCTTTTTCCAAGAACTGTAGTAGAAAGAAAAAGATAAATGCGCCCGGAGAAAAGTCCAAAGTGTGACAGGTGTCATAGCAGAGTGGGATTGTCTGCGACCGTAAGGCGCCAGTGGTGCAGAGTCTGAGTTCAATTCCATCTGTGGTTGATGTAGCCTGGAATTCCCACTGTGGTGGGTCAGGGAGGGGGCCGTGTCCCCTCCCTGACTTCCACAGCAACACCTGGAGGAGGTTATACATCAGGAAACAATGTCTGACTAGAAATTTTAATGACAGTCAGAGAAAAGTTTCTAAAATACTAACAGTAGTTTTGTTAATAAAAAAAAACTTGAAATTGACCACTTGCATTATACTACATTACTTATGTAACCCATCTAAGAACATTACTTATGACCATTAATTAGTTACATTAATTAAGATTTCTTTCAGTATTGTTTTATTTGTACTCAAATTGTGAAAAAGTATAACACTTGTTTGTTGTATATGGGTTACACCTGTTAGTATTTTAGAAACATAACCTTCGATTTAACTCATGTAACTGGAGGCAGTAAAATGCTACGGTTACATGTCTAAAACACCAACAACAGTAGTCTAATGAACTAAATCACTTTAAGCATTTGTTTGTTCTCTAATCTTATCTATGTAATAAAGATGAGTTAAATCTGTTCTTAAGTAATGTTGTAGTAAATGTTCTATTTAGTTTGTATATAATGCAAGTGGTTCATTTTCAAGTTCTGTAAAAACACTACTGTTAGTATTTTAGAAACATAACTTTAGAACTTTTTACTGACTGTCATTAAAACTTCTAGTCAGACATTGTTTCCTGATGTATAACCTCCTCCAGTTGTTGCTGTGGAAGTCAGGGAGGGGACACGGCCCCCTCCCTGACCCACCACAGTGGGAATTCCAGGCTACATCAACCACAGATGGAATTGAACTCAGACTCTGCACCACTGGCGCCTTACGGTCGCAGACAATCCCACTCTGCTATGACACCTGTCACACTTTGGACTTTTCTCCGGGCGCATTTATCTTTTTCTTTCTTCTTCTACAGTCATTAGAAAAGCAGAAGATCAACTTCTGAGGGATTTGAACTCATGAGCTTCTAGTTTCAGAGCCGATGCTTTAACAATCACACCACAGGCCCTGTCACACTTCAACCTCTTCTCGTAGCGGATTTATCTTTTTGATTCAATTCTCACTTTGAAAGCCAATAAACGGACTTAACCTTTATAGGGATTCTATTATTTAATTCTCTGGGATTTCAGAGTTGAACTCAGGATCCTTTGAACTCTAAACCAGCATCTCTTCAGAATGAAACATCTTCCTCTTAACTTTTTTATCTGTGTAAATGGCTTTGGTTGTACTTTAAGGACAGATTCTATATCTGCACTGTGGGGACTATAAATCTCATAGTTTTATTTTTAATTCCTATTTTTTTATATATTATGATTAGATTTTAATATTATGTCCTTTAAATTATTCAAACAATGTGAACAAACATTTTATTTTTAATTAAAACGTGTTTATTTGTCAATGGAACCAAAAAGAAACCGAAGTAAAAACTCAGATTCATCCTTTAACCTTCTGGGATAAAAGTTTGAACCTTAAACCTGTGAAGCATCAGAAAACTGTTTGACTGATTAATTGACATCCTGATTACTTGAAAGGCTGATTAAACCTTAAACCAGCAGGTTTTTAAATAAACTTTCCTGAACAGAGGATTCATAAACAGATAAACACATTAATGCTGAATAACGAGAATTAAACACAATCATCAATCAAAGGTCATTAAGATAAAAAAAGGTCAGTCAGGAACCAAACTAATTAAATTTAAAACCTTAAAACCTTTAAAACAATAATATATTTATAATATATTTATTAAAAAGCTCCTAATTTCAATCTATGGAGAAAAAAACTGTTTCAGAAAACCTGAATGTTGTAACAGCAAAGACGATAAAGCAAGACGTTTGGATCAAACTGATGATGATGATGCTAAAAGCATGAAGGCTTTTCAGCAGGACTGATGGAACGCGTCTCTCCGGGTCTAAACCAAACAGAGAGACACGGAGGAACCCGGCCTGAAGCCGACTCCAAACCCAGGATGCAGAGGTTCAGAGAAGCTGGTGCTGAAGGTGTGGATGTGGATCAACGAGTCTGAGGAGACTCTGTAGAAGGACAGCAGGCCAGCAGGATGGTCCAGATAGACGGCCACTCTGCTGGTGACCGAGGAGGAGGAGGAGGAGGAGATGGAGTTGAGACTAACCGATGTTCCTTTGTTGTTGTGATAGACGGAGTAAATGCCGTCAGAGCAGAAGAGACTCCAGGACTTTTCATTGTATCCCAACTCACAGAGGTCGCTGTCTCCCTTCCTGCCGATTCCTCTGTAAGTCACTGAAACATGAACTCTTCCTTTCCGCTCCACCTCCCAGTAGCAGCGGCCAAACAGAGCGTCTCTGCACAGCAGCTGGCGGCACCAGTCGAACCTGTCCGGATGATCCGAGTAGAGCTGGTCCTCCTCCTCATGCGTCACCTTCCTGTTATCGTGTTCCGGTCAAAAACAAGCCGACAGGAATCTGATGAAAGAAGCAGGAGCTGAGCTTTGATCCTTTAGCCTTATTAATACTAAATAAAAACAAATACTTACACTTCCTTAAACCTGGTTTCAAGTATTGGACTCCAGCAGGCTCCATCCTGAGAACATCAGAGGTAATAAAGCTTTCACACTAAATCTAATAGAAACGCTTTTTTTTTTTTTTGGTTCACAACCAGTTAAACTGAGATTTATGAGGTGATGAAATATCAGTTTAACCATCGTAAGGCTTAAAACACAACAACTCAAGAAAAGACTAAACCGATTTTCACTGCAGCTATTTCTGCACCTGAGAGTCTCCAGTCTGGAACGGCCATCTTCTAATCGAGCCGTCATCAATTTCTCTCCATCTTCTCCTGGATGGTTGTAGCTCAGGTCCAGGTCCCTCAAATGAGACGGGTTGGAGCTCAAAGCAGTGGCCAGAAAAGCACAACCTTCCTCTGTGATCAGACAGCCTGACAGGCTGCAAAATGATTCACTATTAATAGACTTACAGAAACATCCCAGAAATGAAGCATAGAAACAGATTCAGGAGAAGAAAACCGGATGAATTAACCTCCTGACCTCAGAGTCTGCAGTTTGCAGTGTGGACTTGCCAGGCCTGCAGACAGGAGGTTCACCCCCGAGTCGCTGAGGTCATTGTTAGTGAGGTCCAAGTCAGTCAGACGAGAGGACTGGGACCGTAGCACCGAGGACAGATGTTTGCAGCTGGTTCCCGACAGGTTACAAGAGCTCAGCCTGGTTTGACAAGAAATTCATTAAAGTAATTCATTTATGCTCCCAAATAATTCTACTTCTTTATTTAATTGGCCTGGAGTGAAGAGAAGAAGAAAATATTTACTACCAGAAGCAGCATGTTTATTTTGAGGCAGAACCTGATCTCCATTAATGGGAAACAAACCTGATATATTTCAATCAATACTTTATGGAGCCTAAAGGGAAATTCTATTATAGTATAGAAATCTTTTGAGGTTCTAGAGGTTCTTCATCAGGGCATGATCTACAGCTCTCACTGGAGTGGTTCGCAGCCGAGTGTGAAGCGCCCGAAATGAGGATCAGTTCCTCCGAAACCATCGTCCTTAGGGGTAGTCAGTGACACAGACTGGGTTCAAACTGGGTGCAGACTGGCACAGATTAACTTTCCTTGAATATAAAAAGGTTTGGATCCTTAAATGGCACTACCTTACAGCTGTGATAAACTTCAACATAAAAACACTGGATGTCTTACCTCAGAATTTCCAGGGCACAATCTTGACTCTCCAGTCCAGAACATAGGAGGAAAACTCCAGAGTCCTTCAAGTTGTTGTTACTCAGGTTGAGCTCTGTCAAGCTTGATGAGTAGGAGCCAAGAACCGATGACAGTGTCTCACAGCTTCTGTCTGAGAGGTTACAATGGCTCAGGCTGAAAAAGGAATATTGGCCCACTCCACCCTGCAGACAGCCTCCACATTTCAGCAGGAATATTGGCCCACTCCTCCCTGCAGACAGCCTCCACATTTCAGCAGGAATATTGGCCCACTCCTCCCTGCAGACAGCCTCCACATTTCAGCAGGAATATTGGCCCACTCCTCCCTGCAGACAGCCTCCACATTTCAGCAGGGATATTGGCCCACTCCTCCCTGCAGACAGCCTCCACATTTCAGCAGGGATATTGGCCCACTCCTCCCTGCAGACAGCCTCCACATTTCAGCAGGGATATTGGCCCACTCCACCCTGCAGACAGCCTCCACATTTCAGCAGGAATATTGGCCCACTCCTCCCTGCAGACAGCCTCCACATTTCAGCAGGAATATTGGCCCACTCCACCCTGCAGACAGCCTCCACATTTCAGCAGGAATATTGGCCCACTCCTCCCTGCAGACAGCCTCCACATTTCAGCAGGGATATTGGCCCACTCCACCCTGCAGACAGCCTCCACATTTCAGCAGGAATATTGGCCCACTCCTCCCTGCAGACAGCCTCCACATTTCAGCAGGAATATTGGCCCACTCCACCCTGCAGACAGCCTCCACATTTCAGCAGGGATATTGGCCCACTCCACCCTGCAGACAGCCTCCACATTTCAGCAGGAATATTGGCCCACTCCTCCCTGCAGACAGCCTCCACATTTCAGCAGGGATATTGGCCCACTCCTCCCTGCAGACAGCCTCCACATTTCAGCAGGAATATTGGCCCACTCCTCCCTGCAGACAGCCTCCACATTTCAGCAGGGATATTGGCCCACTCCACCCTGCAGACAGCCTCCACATTTCAGCAGGAATATTGGCCCACTCCTCCCTGCAGACAGCCTCCACATTTCAGCAGGAATATTGGCCCACTCCACCCTGCAGACAGCCTCCACATTTCAGCAGGGATATTGGCCCACTCCACCCTGCAGACAGCCTCCACATTTCAGCAGGAATATTGGCCCACTCCACCCTGCAGACAGCCTCCACATTTCAGCAGGAATATTGGCCCACTCCACCCTGCAGACAGCCTCCACATTTCAGCAGGGATATTGGCCCACTCCACCCTGCAGACAGCCTCCACATTTCAGCAGGAATATTGGCCCACTCCACCCTGCAGACAGCCTCCACATTTCAGCAGGGATATTGGCCCACTCCACCCTGCAGACAGCCTCCACATTTCAGCAGGAATATTGGCCCACTCCACCCTGCAGACAGCCTCCACATTTCAGCAGGAATATTGGCCCACTCCTCCCTGCAGACAGCCTCCACATTTCAGCAGGAATATTGGCCCACTCCTCCCTGCAGACAGCCTCCACATTTCAGCAGGAATATTGGCCCACTCCTCCCTGCAGACAGCCTCCACATTTCAGCAGGAATATTGGCCCACTCCTCCCTGCAGACAGCCTCCACATTTCAGCAGGGATATTGGCCCACTCCACCCTGCAGACAGCCTCCACATTTCAGCAGGAATATTGGCCCACTCCACCCTGCAGACAGCCTCCACATTTCAGCAGGAATATTGGCCCACTCCACCCAGCAGACAGCCTCCACATTTCAGCAGGGATATTGGCCCACTCCACCCTGCAGACAGCCTCCACATTTCAGCAGGAATATTGGCCCACTCCACCCTGCAGACAGCCTCCACATTTCAGCAGGAATATTGGCCCACTCCTCCCTGCAGACAGCCTCCACATTTCAGCAGGAATATTGGCCCACTCCACCCTGCAGACAGCCTCCACATTTCAGCAGGGATATTGGCCCACTCCTCCCTGCAGACAGCCTCCACATTTCAGCAGGGATATTGGCCCACTCCTCCCTGCAGACAGCCTCCACATTTCAGCAGGGATATTGGCCCACTCCTCCCTGCAGACAGCCTCCACATTTCAGCAGGGATATTGGCCCACTCCTCCCTGCAGACAGCCTCCACATTTCAGCAGGGATATTGGCCCACTCCACCCTGCAGACAGCCTCCACATTTCAGCAGGAATATTGGCCCACTCCACCCTGCAGACAGCCTCCACATTTCAGCAGGAATATTGGCCCACTCCTCCCTGCAGACAGCCTCCACATTTCAGCAGGAATATTGGCCCACTCCTCCATGCAGACAGCCTCCACATTTCAGCAGGAATATTGGCCCACTCCTCCCTGCAGACAGCCTCCACATTTCAGCAGGAATATTGGCCCACTCCACCCTGCAGACAGCCTCCACATTTCAGCAGGAATATTGGCCCACTCCTCCCTGCAGACAGCCTCCACATTTCAGCAGGAATATTGGCCCACTCCACCCTGCAGACAGCCTCCACATTTCAGCAGGGATATTGGCCCACTCCACCCTGCAGACAGCCTCCACATTTCAGCAGGAATATTGGCCCACTCCACCCTGCAGACAGCCTCCACATTTCAGCAGGAATATTGGCCCACTCCTCCCTGCAGACAGCCTCCACATTTCAGCAGGAATATTGGCCCACTCCTCCCTGCAGACAGCCTCCACATTTCAGCAGGAATATTGGCCCACTCCTCCCTGCAGACAGCCTCCACATTTCAGCAGGGATATTGGCCCACTCCACCCTGCAGACAGCCTCCACATTTCAGCAGGAATATTGGCCCACTCCACCCTGCAGACAGCCTCCACATTTCAGCAGGAATATTGGCCCACTCCACCCAGCAGACAGCCTCCACATTTCAGCAGGGATATTGGCCCACTCCACCCTGCAGACAGCCTCCACATTTCAGCAGGAATATTGGCCCACTCCTCCCTGCAGACAGCCTCCACATTTCAGCAGGAATATTGGCCCACTCCTCCCTGCAGACAGCCTCCACATTTCAGCAGGAATATTGGCCCACTCCTCCCTGCAGACAGCCTCCACATTTCAGCAGGAATATTGGCCCACTCCTCCCTGCAGACAGCCTCCACATTTCAGCAGGGATATTGGCCCACTCCACCCTGCAGACAGCCTCCACATTTCAGCAGGAATATTGGCCCACTCCTCCCTGCAGACAGCCTCCACATTTCAGCAGGAATATTGGCCCACTCCACCCAGCAGACAGCCTCCACATTTCAGCAGGGATATTGGCCCACTCCACCCTGCAGACAGCCTCCACATTTCAGCAGGAATATTGGCCCACTCCTCCCTGCAGACAGCCTCCACATTTCAGCAGGAATATTGGCCCACTCCACCCAGCAGACAGCCTCCACATTTCAGCAGGGATATTGGCCCACTCCACCCAGCAGACAGCCTCCACATTTCAGCAGGGATATTGGCCCACTCCACCCTGCAGACAGCCTCCACATTTCAGCAGGGATATTGGCCCACTCCACCCAGCAGACAGCCTCCACATTTCAGCAGGGATATTGGCCCACTCCTCCCTGCAGACAGCCTCCACATTTCAGCAGGAATATTGGCCCACTCCACCCTGCAGACAGCCTCCACATTTCAGCAGGGATATTGGCCCACTCCTCCCTGCAGACAGCCTCCACATTTCAGCAGGAATATTGGCCCACTCCACCCTGCAGACAGCCTCCACATTTCAGCAGGGATATTGGCCCACTCCTCCCTGCAGACAGCCTCCACATTTCAGCAGGAATATTGGCCCACTCCTCCCTGCAGACAGCCTCCACATTTCAGCAGGAATATTGGCCCACTCCTCCCTGCAGACAGCCTCCACATTTCAGCAGGAATATTGGCCCACTCCTCCATGCAGACAGCCTCCACATTTTCAGCAGGAATATTGGCCCACTCCACCCTGCAGACAGCCTCCACATTTCGGCAGGAATATTGGCCCACTCCTCCCTGCAGACAGCCTCCACATTTCAGCAGGAATATTGGCCCACTCCACCCTGCAGACAGCCTCCAAATTTCAGCAGGGATATTGGCCCACTCCACCCTGCAGACAGCCTCCACATTTC
The DNA here is from genome assembly GCF_016077235.1 of Cyprinodon tularosa. Lineage (NCBI taxonomy): Eukaryota > Metazoa > Chordata > Actinopteri > Cyprinodontiformes > Cyprinodontidae > Cyprinodon > Cyprinodon tularosa. The sequence goes on from NW_024037932.1 coordinate 53,743, forward strand.
AGCAGGGATATTGGCCCACTCCACCCTGCAGACAGCCTCCACATTTCAGCAGGGATATTGGCCCACTCCTCCCTGCAGACAGCCTCCACATTTCAGCAGGGATATTGGCCCACTCCACCCTGCAGACAGCCTCCACATTTCGGCAGGGATATTGGCCCACTCCTCCCTGCAGACAGCCTCCACATTTCGGCAGGGATATTGGCCCACTCCTCCCTGCAGACAGCCTCCACATTTCAGCAGGAATATTGGCCCACTCCTCCCTGCAGACAGCCTCCACATTTCAGCAGGGATATTGGCCCACTCCTCCCTGCAGACAGCCTCCACATTTCGGCAGGGATATTGGCCCACTCCACCCTGCAGACAGCCTCCACATTTCAGCAGGGATATTGGCCCACTCCACCCTGCAGACAGCCTCCACATTTCAGCAGGGATATTGGCCCACTCCTCCCTGCAGACAGCCTCCACATTTCAGCAGGGATATTGGCCCACTCCACCCTGCAGACAGCCTCCACATTTCGGCAGGGATATTGGCCCACTCCTCCCTGCAGACAGCCTCCACATTTCGGCAGGGATATTGGCCTACTCCTCCCTGCAGACAGCCTCCACATTTCGGCAGGGATATTGGCCCACTCCTCCCTGCAGACAGCCTCCACATTTCAGCAGGGATATTGGCCCACTCCTCCCTGCAGACAGCCTCCACATTTCAGCAGGAATATTGGCCCACTCCTCCCTGCAGACAGCCTCCACATTTCGGCAGGGATATTGGCCCACTCCACCCTGCAGACAGCCTCCACATTTCAGCAGGGATATTGGCCCACTCCTCCCTGCAGACAGCCTCCACATTTCAGCAGGAATATTGGCCCACTCCACCCTGCAGACAGCCTCCACATTTCAGCAGGAATATTGGCCCACTCCTCCCTGCAGACAGCCTCCAAATCATTCTGGTTCCCAGGTTGTTGCCTGACAACTGGAATTTTAAGCTCCCTCCAAAGACTTTTAACTGGATTCAGGTGTGGAGACTGGCTAGGCCACTCCAGAACCTTGATGTGCTTCTTCTTCAGCCACTCTGTTGTTGCCATGGCGATGTGCTTCGGGTGGTTGTGGTACTGAAACACCCATCCTCCACCCATCTTCAGCTCTCTCACTGAGGGAAGGAGATGTTGGTCCAGAATTCCACCATACATGGCCCCGTCCATCCTCCCCTCAATACCATGGAGTTGTCCCGTCCCCTTGGCTGAAAAGCACCCCCAAAGCATGATGTTGCCACCACCATGCTTGACGGTGGGGATGGTGTTCTTTGGGTCGTACTTGCTGTTCTTTGCCCTCCAAACACGACGAGTTGAGATTTTGGTCTGATCTGACCGCATCACCTTCTTCCAGGCCTCTTCTGAGTCGTCCAGGTGGTGAATGGCGACCTTCATGCGGGCCTGTACATGTTTCTTCTTGAGCAGGGGGACGTTGCGTGCTGCAGGATTTCAATCCATGACGGCGTAGTGTGTTACCAACCGTTTCTTTGTAACTGTGGTCCCAGCTGCCTTCAGTTGATTCATCAGGTCCCCCCTTATGGTTTTGGGATGATCCCTCTCATTGGCATGATCAGGGACACCCCACCAGGCCAGATCCTGTGTGGAGGCCCAGACCGAGGGAGGTTGCTTCTTCCATTTCCTGATAACTGCACCAGTTGATCTTTTCTCTCCAAGTTGTTTCCGATTCTCTTGTAGCCCATCCCAGCCTGGTGCAGATCAACATGTTGTCCCTGATGTCCGTAGAAAGCTCTTTGGTCTCGCCCATGGTGGTGATGTTGGATGATGGGTGTTAACAGGTGTCTTTTATACAGGTAACGAGGTGAGGCAGGTGTATTTGATGTAGATAATTGGTTGGGATTGGGGCTGTGTCTGAAAGAAAGACTAACTGGTTGGTAGGAGCCAGAATGCTTGCTGTTTGGTAGGGGGTCAAATACTTGTTTTTCCTCATCAGATGGTTTCAGTTTTAATAAATTCATATGATGAGAATTTCTAGAATTTTCTTTGGGATTCTGTCTCTCACTGTTAGAATGTACAGATGATTAAAATTATAGATGGTTGCATTCTTTGGAAGTGGGCAAACCTGCAAAATCTTTGATGATGCTGACGTGATTTGTTGGCGCCATCTTGGGGAGGTCAGCATAATGTTTTAGCAGGAACAAAATCAATTTTAATCAACTTTAACTTTCTGAATATTGAACTAATTTATAGGGCTTTATTTTAGCTGAAAGCAAAGTATTTATAATATTCTTAGTGGGATTAATAGGAATAGAATATTCTAATAGGATGGATGCATGTTGCAAAGCGCAGCCACTCAGACAAGATACTTTTATTACTATATACAGAAAAATATTTTGACGCACATCTCTGTCTCTATTTATATATATGTGTGTGTGGCATATACCCGTATTTTCACGACTATAAGGTGCACTTAAACGTCTTTTTTTTCCCTCAAAATGTGCGGTGCGCCCTATGGTGCGGTGCGCCCTATGTGTGTTGTAACTGCGACTTTTGAGACCACCTCATTGAGGAGATGATGAAAGAGTGGCTGAATGTCAGGAGACCAGGTGTTTTTTTTCCCACTCATCACCATTAATCTGTAACTCCATGCGTGCCCATCTCACAGCTGATGTGAAAAACATGGGGAAACAAATTAACGCTGTGCTCGCTGTTCAACCACTCGACATCGGTGTGAACCGGACCCAGCAGGTGCAGCAGAAGCAGCGAGTTTACATGCAAAGTCAATGGTTGACGCGCGGATAGGTGCAGCAAAAGGTCCCGCAGCACGTTTTGAGCCGCAGGTGCAGCACGTCGGGATCCTTTAAGCATCTGATGCACCGCCAACGCACTGCTGCTGCTCCAGATGGAAAATTTTAAGCTTTGCTGCTGGGCGCGCCGCATCAACCAATCAGAGAAGCTGATCTGGGAGCTGACAGCGAGACAGACAGAGCGCTCTGATGAAAGAGGAGATGATGAAAGCGTGGCTGAGGGAGGTGTAGCCTATGTGAGGAGAACAGGTGTTTTTTTCCACCCATCACCATCGCTGCGTGCCCATCTCACAGCCGATGTGAAAAAAAAGGTGAATCAATGAACGCTGTGCTCGCCGTTATCCCGGGGGGTCTGACTAAGGAACTTCAACCGCTCGACATCGGTGTGAAGCGGCCGTTCAAAGTAAGGCTGCGAGCGGCGTGGGAGCGATGGATGACAGACGGAGACCACAGTTTCAGGATAAGTGGAAGGCAGCGCCGGGCAAGTTACGCCACCGTTAGCGGATGGATTGTAGATGCTTGGACTAACGTGTCTGCTGGCTCTGTTGTTCGAGCTTTCACAAAAGCCGGCATTATTTCTGAGGAGCCACGCTGCACGGAAAGTGACTGACAGCGAAGAAGGGGAAACTGGCATGTCTGATTTAGCGCAGCTGTTTAATTCAGAAACAGAGGATGATGACTTTGATAGGTTTGATTAATACTTTGTAATAAATACATGAATAAAGCACAATCATACTCAGTTTTGCTCCCGCTCTATTTTTCTACCTGAAAACTTAATTCAACAGCAGCCTCTGGGCGCGTCTCCTCCTCTTCACCGCGGCGGCTGGCAGGTGTTTTTCATCTAAATAATTTAAACTGCAGGCACCAGGATACCGGCAATAAAAGCAAACATATTCTGTCGGCGGGTTTCAGGATTTTAAGTTAATATAGGAGTGATCACAGCAGTCTGTCATCTGCGATGTGTCTGTCTCACGGCCAGCTGCCAGGTTTGATTAATACTTTGTAATAAATACATGAATAAAGCACAGTCATACTCAGTTTTGCTCCCGCTGTATTTTTAAATACGCAGTAGAGGTATTTAAAGGTAGTAGAGGACATGTACCTGTATATAAAAAACGCGCCCTATAGTCCGGTGCGCCTTATGTGTGTGTTAAATACAGAAATGGGACACATAACTGAGACTGCGCCTTTTAGTACGGTGCGCCTTATGGTCGTGAAAATACGGTATATGTTTAGTTTGCAAACTAAATATTTAACAAGGTTTTTATAAATGAATGAATGACATAGTGAAAAAATGAAATTTTTTGCTTTAAACTCGCTAAATAACCATAAATATTTCTGTCTGATTAACTTTACAAACGGCGCCACATATATAGGAGCCATTTTCAGTTAAATCTTAGAATTGAGTTTGTTATTTAGAATAGATTTTTGGTCAGTTATTAACCTAATTTAGCTTTAGATGAGGGTGTTTCACAGTATCAGTAGGGAGGTCATGTGGAGCTCATTATAGTAGCTGGTTAGTTGGAAAATTTAGATTTCTCTCTCGTATATTTAGTGATGCGATTTATCCAGTGAAAAATGTTTTTACTCACTTTGTTTCACCAGAAAATGTCTGAGTGGTGATTTTATTCCCACGACAAACCAAATAGTTTCTAAAGGTTTGTTAAAATGGGAAATTTGTTTTAAAAATTGATGCTGCAGTTCTTTCTTTCACCAAAAGAGGGAGACAAATCACCTGTAACAGGAAGGGGAGCAAAGAACAGAACAGAATAGAAAATCCCTTTATTTTCCCACAATGGGACAGAATTAGGGTCACTTTATTATTTTTTGTAACTTATTTTCCATCATAACAGAATAAAAATTAACTGTTTTGTAGAATAAAGTCAAAATATTCCAGATAAAGTTTGAATCCATGTGGAAGAAAACGCTGCGATGCTTCCAGGCGGTTAGGAAGGCGTCAGGATCGACTCACAGGATGTTTCTATGTTTTATCACAATAAATAACAAACAAGTATAAAAATATAGGCTCTTATTATGACCTGAATTTCTTAAGTTCAAAGATATTAACCTTTAAAAAGCTGTTATTTTGTGTAATGATGGGAAAAAGTTTCTGAATATGAAGAAATCTGATTTATTAGCTGAACTAAAAGTGGAAAAAGAAGCTGATAAAATGTTAAAAATGAACAATAATGATATTTATTATCTAAAAAGCATCACAGCGGTGAAATTATCCAAAGATCGGCTCCCAGTCTCTAAAAGCTCAGATCAAAGTTCTGTTGTGGGTAATCCTGTGTTCCTCCTTCAGGTGCTGCAGCTGCTCCTCCTGCTGCTCCTCCTGCTGCTCCTCTGAGAGGAGAACCGCCGCAGCCTGGCGTCGGCGCCGCCGATGGAAGCGACCCGGGTTCAGGACTGGACGCGCTGCAGTTTGGGTTCAGATGGAGCCTCGATGGTTTCGCCCGCCATGAAAAGCTCCTGCAGGTTTCAGGAAGACGTTCGTTTCATCAGAACTTTCCTCAAAGATCACAGAAGATTCTAGAACTTTTATAAACAGAATCTCATCTCAAGGCACGTCATTATCTAACGCCATCTATAAATCCAGATCTATTGATGATGTCAGCAGAGGCGGAGCCAGAAAACGTTTCTAGCTCGGGGTGGATCCAGGCTGACCTCACAATCAATGAGCAAAACATCCATATTTTCTAATTAAAGACAGAATAAACGTTCCTACAGATCTGCTAAGAAATAGAGCCGTATATTTAAACATCTAGATAAAAGGTATAGATCAGCTGGTCCCAATAAAGGAAATCAACCAGTAAAGGTCCATTTTTAATTCGAATCTGTTACTTTAAACAGAATTTAACCCTGAAATAAGTTACATTTCTATGCATCCATGTTATAAAGTGGATTTTTATATAAAAATAAAATAAAAATAGAAAGTTTTTCCATTTTAAAGTTTAAATTGTTCCCAGGTCCCGCCTGCGACCCAGGGTCGGCATTTTGAACCTTCAGCTCATGTTGATACGAGTCATTCTATGTCTGCATATCTACAGAAAGCTCCTCCTTCCAATGACAGCGAGCGCGCCGAGCTTAATGGATGAAATAAATGATTTAATATAAAATAATAGGATTGTGTGTGCCATTAAATGTGAAAAAATCATAAAAATATGATATTTCTTCATCAATTTATCAATTATTCATCTAAAAACAGATTTAAAAATGTTTTTGTGAATAAATGTGAAATAATAAAAAGTGGAAATACGGAACAAAGAAACACTTTCAATAAACACAAAGACAAAATAACGAATTAAAGAAATGTTAAACAGAATAAATGAGTTAATAACCAATCAGCATAAAGGCAAGAAGAGAATAAAAAACTAAACTGGAAGTTAAAATCTATATTTTTAGATTAATAATTGATCAATTGACAAAAACATAAATTATTTTTTTCTTATATTTAATGGCACAAAAGTTCATATAATTAGTTACTTTTTCAAGCAATTTTATATTATTAAGTCATTTATTTCTGAATGTATTTAGAATTAAGGCAGGATTGGTCCTCCGTATCGGTCGGTCGGTCGGTCGGTCGGTGGAAATCAAGGAACTTTAAGAGATATGAAAAATTTTAATGTTTTGATTATTTCACTTTATAGTATCATTACCGTACGGAAGACGATTAAGGCCACTAAAAAAAAAAAAAAAAAGATGAAATGATTTTTAAAGTTTAATTCGGTATGTGAGAAAAAAGTCAGAATTCAGACTTTAATCTCAGAATTCAGACTTTAATCTCAGAATTGTGGATCTTAATGTAGATGGTCTCCATGAAGGCAGAGATGTGGAGAACTCAGCTTCAGTTGTTTGGGAGAAACAGGAACACATTGGTGGAAAATGACCCAATTATGCAACTTTCTCCGTCCCTGAGGGTCCCTGCTGATGCTGTTTGATTAATGGAAGAGCAGAAGGTGATTAAAACAAGAGAGCTAGTCTCTAAAACAGACATGGCTACGGCTGGATGCTAACATGTTTGTTAGCTGTCAGAATTCAGTCGGAATTCTGAGAAAAAGTCAGAAATCTGCTATTTTTCCTCATATAATACTGAGATAAAAAATTTGTAAAAATCGGTTAACTTATTTTTTTTGTGTGGCCCTAATCCTCTTCCATAGTGCTGCCACCGTCTGACTTAAGGCTGATTTATACTGTGAAACCAGGTCGTCTGCGTATGCGTCGCAGTGAACAAAAAGCCACCCCCTCCCTGCAGACGCTGCGCAGACAGGAGGCCGGCTCGTTTTGTTTTTATGACCAAAAATGCGGAAAACGACTCGTGACCATGAACTCGTTTGACCAGCTAGCTGAGCGAGAGCCTTTCTCCACCTGGATCCCCGCTATTTTTGGCCCTCATGTTCCTCCATCATCAGACTAAACTCGCCCCCACTTCCTCCCCGCCTCGGCCGTATCTAGATCCACAGCATATAGAACAGACCACGCTGTAATAATGAGCATAAATCAAAAACGTCTGCATCAATCTTACTGCTGCAGGAGGAGAACCAGGCCTTTAGAGGGGAAATAATGGTAGGGGGTGGCCAATGATTGGCTGAGGGTGGCCATGGCCCTCATCTAGCCCCGCCCCTTGCAGACTGACCTTATCATAGATGACTTTAACGATGAGCGAGCAGCTGGGGCAGGTGGCCACCTCCTCTCCGTTCTCCAGGTCTTCCTGAAAACACAAACTGGGATTAAAATGTTTTATAAATAATAACTGATTTATTCTGAAAGGAATGACCCTTCAGTATAAAAGCCCAGAAAAACACTACTTCCTGTTTACATTTAAGAGAAATATTAGTTCATTTACACCTGATGGGACAAACAGAAAAGTTAAAGGTAGTAAAAAAAGAAAGTAGTTAAACCAAAATATGAAACTTAAATGAGGCTAATAAAGGATTACACAAGCAGCAGGATGGAGGTACAGAACTTCTAAATATGAGCTTAAATAATTAAACAGACCGAGCCGAAATCAGCCGAACATCTGCGACATTAATAAAATAACATTAATCTGTCAGTGGATCAGTTTCTGGTTCCTACAGGAAGGTTTAACAGGAATCCAGCAGAATTCAGCCGCGGTTCGGCGGGTCCCACCTTAGTGATGCAGAAACGGTCCCCGCAGGGACACGGGAAGTAGAAAGCCTCCGTTTCCTCATCGAACTCAAAGTCTTCAATCTCCACCTCATCATGAAACACCGACATGTTTCACCATCGGCCGGTTTATTAGCAGCAGCTGGACACGCTGATCACCGGCCCGCACCGCGGCGCACGCTGATTGCGTCATCAGCACGGGACGTGACTCATCAAGACGGACCCAGTTAAAATAAAAAATAAAAAACCGACAGTTTTTATTTTTATACACTTTAGTAGAAAATTCTTTACAATAAAAAAATAAATAAACCGACAGAGTTTTTATTTTTATACACTTTATTAGAAAATTCTTTATAATAAAAAATAAATAAGCATAATTTCCAGTGAACAGTCGCCAGAAGAGGATTAGAGTCACTAGAAAAATTTAAAAATTAACAGATTTTTTTTATTTAATTTCAGTTTAATATGGGAACAAAGTCACATTTTTGACTTTAATCTCAGAATTAAAGCTTCTTTCCAGAACTCAGCAGCATCTTCAGCTTTTGGTCTAAAAACAGGAAAACTAAACATTCCGATTTTTAAGCAAATGAAGGATGAATTTTTTTTTAATTTCTATTGTTTCTAAAAAAGATTTTTTATTAAATCCAAATAAAAACGTGACTAATTCAAGAGTTTCTCATTTGAAGCTTCTCTCATTACAGATTTAATAATAATACATTTTATTTTAAAGGCACCTATCTGGACCCTCCAGGCCACCGTACCAAAGATAAAAACACAAAAGCAGAAGCAAAGTCAAAAAACAAAATAAAACCATAAAAAATAAAAAGGCTGGGAAATTATTAAAGAGTAAAGAGTTTTAAACAGATGAGTTTTTATTTGCAGGATGTCACCAGCAGGTGGCGACAAACCTTCTCTCCATTAAAACCAACAGATTGATGGGAAATAATGAATATTGACCTTAAAGCGATGGAAGATCTTAATGGATCTCTAGCTAATGACCCAATATTCACTTTATTTTATAAAACATAGAGCAGACCAACAATAAAACAACAAATCATTAATAAAATAACAATAAAAAACAATCTTATGGATTAAATACCTTCAGTATCCTATAAAACATCGCTTCTTTATTGTTTACATCTTGAACAAATAAGAGAAAAGAGATCCAGAGCAATTCTTCCAGCTGATTGGCTACCTGCCTCCATGGTGAGTTTTTTAGCCAATCACAGGAGCAGCAGCAGCTTCAAAGTTAACTGATAAATCAAACTCTTCCTAAATCTGTTGCTAGGAAACAGCCGTCAGTGTTTATGGATCCGAAAGTGATCTGGGAAGGTGGAGGCTGGTCGCTCTGAGGAGCCCAGAGTTGGTTTAAAAATAAATAAACGCTGCAGGTTGGTGGAGGTGAGATGGGAAAGGAGAGATAGAGGAGTTAAAAGGAGGAGAAAGGTGGTTAGAGAATTAAGGGAATAAAGGGGAATTAGCAGAATGCAGTTTAGATGAAGAAAGAGTTTTATTGAAGGAAGGTTGACAGAAAAATAAATAAAAATAGCATTTATTGTAGGCGCTAAGCCGACGCTTAAAGGAGTGTTTTTAAAGCGGAACCTTATGGCTGATGCGCCTTTGCTGGGATGAGGCGGTGAACAGGAGACGCAAATAACAGTAGAGACTCATTTTATTCATAGCGTCCGTCATTAACGGCTCAGAGCCGATCAGAGCCGATCAGAGCCGATTAGAGTCAATCAGAGCCAATCAGAGCCAATCAGAGCCGATCAGAGCCAATCAGAGCCAATCAGAGCCGATTAGAGCCAATCAGAGCCGATCAGAGCCAATCAGAGCCAATCAGAGCCGATCAGAGCCAATCAGAGCCAATCAGAGCCAATCAGAGCCGATCAGAGCCAATCAGAGCCAATCAGAGCCAATCAGAGCCAATCAGAGCCAATCAGAGCCGATCAGAGCCAATCAGAAGGCAGAGAAAATCAGGATCAAGGAAAAGTTTTTGGGCCTCAAAGAAGTTAATTAGGAATAAATAGTTAGAAGGTTGGAGATGGAGGGAAGAACAGGAGAATCTGGAACATAAAAGATATTAATAATAAATAGTAATTTTGGGGAACCGGTGCCACACAGGAGGTCTTACACAGGGTGGAGATCGCCCCCCCTCAGTGAAGAGGTGAGGGCAGGGAGGGGGCCGGTGTGGGGGCAGTCAGACCGGGTGAAGCTGTTTATCTCATCCTGGCCGCCTGAAGCTCTGCAGGAAGCGTGAACGTTTCAGGACACCAAGGCTCTGGGTCTGAAGCCGCTGCTCTACAGCCTCAGGGTGGAAATACTTTACAAACCGGCCAGAAGTTCTTCTTCTCTGTGGATTTTAACGTGTTGCTAATATGTCAACTAAGGGTAACTTTTTTTCCTCCAAGTTTCTCAGCAGAATAATGAATTTCCATGTGTCTGTTAAAATATGACGTTGATGCGCATCTTTTCCCACAAATATCACAACGAAGCGGGTTTTCTCCGTGGTGAATTATTTTGTGTGTCTTTAAATATGAATCGAAGGTAAATCCTTTTCCGCAAGCATCACAAACAAATGGTTTTTCTTCACTGTGAATTCTTTTGTGCATTTTTAAATATGCACTGGAGCTAAATGCTTTTCCACAAGCATCACAAACAAAAACATTTCCTCCATTATGACTTAGGCCCCGTCCACACGAAGACGAACCCTGGCCTAAACGCACAAATTTTTCACCAAACCAGCCTCTCATCCACACGAAGCCGGCGTTTCGGGGGTCTGTAAACGATCATTTTTTTATTCACCCTTCAGAGTGGGAAGATTCTGAAACGCCGTTTTCGCGTTTCCATGTTTACACCCTAACCGCATTTTTTTTTTTACACGCATGCGTCATAGCGTCGCCTCTAAACACGCAAGCGCGACACATCACAACAACAATGGCGCCGTTGCTGCTAATGCTACTCACCCTGCTGTCGGGCTGGTCGGGCTTACAACAGAATCTTCTTCTTCTGGAATATCTCCAGGAAGAACAGAGCAATATCGACCACATAGTTCAGCACCTGAATTTGACTTAACCACGAAAATAGACCCGCAGGGCAACCATGTATAAATATTAGTGCGCATGCCCTACATTTCGTCGCTTATTTTTGCTTTGGCACCACAGCGCCACTTACAGGCCTGGCATACATTTTGCAGCGTTTTCATGCATTCGTGTGGACGCTCACATTTATTTTACGTCTCCGTCTTTACGGCAAACGTTTTGGAAAATATCAGCGTTTCGTGTTCGTTTTGACTTCGTGTGGACGGGGCCTTAGTTTGTGAGTGTTTAAGTTTGACGTGGTGGTAAATCCCTTTCCACAGGCATCACAAACAAAGGGTTTCTCTCCTGTATGGGTTCTCATGTGTCTGATTAAAGCACACTGTGTGATAAATCCTTTTCCACAAACATCACAGTCAAAGGGTTTTACTCCACTGTGAATTTGTTTATGAATATTTAAATTTCCTTTGGAGTTAAATCTTTTCCCACATGTATCACAACCGTAAGCTTTTTCTTTTGAGTGGATTCTTTTGTGTCTTTTTAATTCAGACTTTGAGGAACATCCTCTACCACAACAATCACAGACAAAGGGTTTCTCTTCAGTGTGGATTTTTCTGTGGCTGTTTAAATTGGACTTGGTGATGAATCCTTTCCCACAATTATCACAAATAAAGGGTTTCTCTCCTGTGTGGACTTTCTGGTGTCTGTTTAATTCAGACTTTGAGTAACAACTTTTACCACAAGTGTCGCAACTGAAAGGTTTCTCTCCAGTATGGACTTTCATGTGTCTTTTTAAAATTGAATTGGTGATAAACTTTTTTCCACAAGTATCGCATTCGAAGGGTTTCTCTCCTGTGTGGTTTCTCATGTGCATGTCTAAAGAATGTTTTCTAGTGAATCTAATTTCACAAACAGTACAATCGAATAACTTCTCCCCCGTGTTCATGTTAGCATCACTACAGTTTAGCTGTTTAGTATTTTTCTTTAGTGATTCTTCTTCTTTCCTCTCTGTGAACCATTTCTCATCGATGGAACGTCCTGAAGTCATGGATCTCGGCGTAGAACGACTCAGAATAGATCTGTTAGCATCTTGTTTCCCAGATTTGCTGACAGTGTTTGTGTCTGCCTCAGGAACTCTGCTCTCTTCCCGATCCTCCTCGCTATCCTCGGTTTCAGAATCTTCTCCACGCTCTCCAGAGCCTCCGTGACTCTTTAGATCCGTCTTCCTGCTGGTCTCCGCTGTTCCAGAGTCCTCCTCTTTCATTTCTACCTTTATATGTTCGGCCGAAGCTCTGATTGGAAAATCTGCGTCTTCAGTTTTGTGCGGATGAAGCTGAAAGAACAGAGGTTTCTCTTCCTCCTCCTCAGTTTTCACGGGAACAGAAGGAAAGCTGCTATCATGCGTCTCCTCCTCCTCCTTCACACTCAGCTGTTCCTCCTTGATGCGGTGGAGCTCCTGCTGGTCGGCATCAGGAGCCTCTTCTTTAACATCTGCAGGCAGCAGTGAAAACATCACATCCGTTATGAACAACCTTACAGTGTCTCTGTCAGTAGATCAATCTGGTTACATTAAAACATCTTCTGATTATTATTCCCTTTGAGCTTATTTGATTTTCTGTTTTACACCTTGTTTTTTTTTTTCTCTACCTGCCAGAGAATAAAGCATTTTGTGTTTATTTATCATAGAAAGACCAAATGACCAATAAATAAGAAGAAAAAGACAAATATCAGTTCTACAGGAGAGCAGGTATAAAATCAGAGGCACATAAAGAAAGAAGAGAATCCTCATTTCAACTGAAAGATCCAGGATGTTTCCTACGTGGCTAACAAAGTGTGATTCCTCATCACCCTGCAAACCACATTCAGGAAACTATACACCGTCTGTCCAGCAGGTGGCAGAAATGAGAACACAGAACTGCTTTTCTCTGAGCAGCTTAAAGGAAGGAGCAGAAGAATTTATTAGTCAACCTGCATCTGGTCAACGTTTAAACTAACTAGTAAAACTGATCAGCAGTTATTCTCTAGTATAACCATAACCAGGTAAAGCTCCGGGATCTAAAGCACAAACGGAAGAAAGGATTTCAGTCAAAATATTATTCATTAACTTTATAATCATTAGCATATCTATGAATATGATCATTTCTTCAATGATCATTATTATGGCAGCAGGTCGTCGCTCAGGAATGCAGAGGAAGAGAAGAAGAATCTGCGGCTGAAGTTTCTTTCGGTTGTAGATAGAATTTTTTTAACGGGTCCGATTAACGAGCGTCTGATTGATGAGCTCTAGAGGCTGAAGCTCTGGAAGGATGAAGGTTTCAGATTCCCATGGCTGCTTCCTCACTAATACCGACTCCTTTCTAAGGATCTAAGTTAGAAAGAATGAAAAGCAGAATCTTTATGCTGCTCTTTACATTTTCAATCTGGTGTTTAAGGCTAAACAACAAATGAAAGGATTGTTGGAAGTTTCGCCAATAAAGGTCGTTATTGATGGATGCTGTGAGAGCGATGAATCGGCGGCCATCATGCACAGCTCTGTAGCTTAAAATCAGATTTTAAACCTTTTATTTGATCCAGATCAAAGCTTTTCTGCCACATCAGGTCTCTGGGAGTCAGAATTAGGATTTTAACGAGGCGGATCTAACGCTGTGCGTCGGGTATACAGGCGTACCAGAAACAGGGAGTTCAAAGGTTCCTGCTTTTAGCGTCTATAAGAACAAGATATTAAAAACATTTATTTTTCAGGGCGTTAAAATGTTTCTAATGAATGAATCATAATAAAGGCGATAAAGTCCCACCTTCTTAAAATGTTAAACAATCCTTACTGATGGCGGCAGCAGCTGTTAGCGTCCCGCTATCAGGCTCCTCCTCCTGCTGCTCCACATCTGCTCTCCAGATGTTCTCTCCTCTGCTTTAACAAAGATTCAAATGAAACAAACCTGATTATAATAAAATGTTTCCACATTTCCTGAGTTTATTCACTCATTAAACTAAAATCAGCGTCTCTAACTTTCCCTGCAGGAAAAGAAACGTTATTAATGTTAATGTTTGTTATAAAGTTCATTAATCATTAAAAGCTAATTGAGACGATCTGTTTAAACTCAGCCAACATTCCCACATTTAGCCCTAAATTCATTTTCAGCTAACTTTCCTCATCTGTCCAAACATATCAAGGATAAATCCTAATCTGACCTTTAGTGGTTTATATTCCATTGGTCACAGAAGGAGCATCATTAAAGCTGATTAAACTGAACACAGAGACCTTTCAGCTGCTCCCTGACACCTCCTCTACAATAAGAAAGGAGGAAGGAGGAGCAAACATCCAAACCTGATGGCTGCTGTAGAACCTGCGCCATCTTTCAGTGTCTCCTCCTCTCCTGGTTCTCCTGCTTCCCTCCAGCTCCTCAGTTCAGCCTCCAGCTGCTGCACTTCTTTCCAGAGCTCAGCAGCATCTGCAGCTTCTAGACTGACAACAAAACAGGAGGAAGAAGATGAGAGACGGACAGGAGGAGGAGGAGGAGGAGGAGGAGAAGGAGCGACAGCCAGTGATGTCTTTAGTGTTTCTGCTGCAGATGTAAATATTTCTATAATAGGAATAAAATCAGTTGAGAAAAGCTGATGGTTCAAATATGAAATGATGAAAAGTCAGAACTGAAAATGTAATGAAAGGGAAACCATTAGGCTGTGATCGTTGAGGGAATGTTAGATCTTTACCACACAGATTAGAGCAGCTCTAAGTACTGAGAAGATCCCAACCAGAACTGGTTCTGCAAAAAGGAACAAACATAAAAGTGTTTATGAGCCAAATTAGGATTTCACTAAACATTTCAGCAAACAGCTACAGAAATAACAATTAACCAAAATCCCAGCAATCCTCATAGAAACACTGCTGGATCAGCAGCAATAACAGAAGCCATGCAGCTTCAAATACAGCAACTCTAGGCAGCAGCAGCATTAGCTAAACTACTATTAGCAACAAATGCTAACCGGAGCTAGCAATCACAGCAGCTAACCAGAACAGCAGGAAACAGAGAAATATGGCGCAAATTACTGATTCACACTACAACTATATTAATGCAGAACATGTAAGGAGTAAAGTAATATCTAAAAGGATCTTACTTTATTTATTACGCACACAAATATCCACCATGAAGAAATAAAGATTCAATGCGCGTCACACTGATAGCGGTCCGGGCGGAAACAAGAAACTAAATTAGGTTCTCCCTCAGTCTTTCTAACAAGCTGAAACTATTATCTGAACATTTGTGACGCCAACAAAAGCATCAAAGAGAAAAGGAGGAGCCAATTATTTTATTTATTAATAATTAAAAATGTTCCTTTGTTTTTCTGCATAATCTAGCTAAGTTTATTTTACTTCATTGTTTGATATCCGTTATGAGATTATGTTGTTTGGTTATTTAGTCATGTTCCTTTGTTTTTGGTTTAATTAATTTAGGTGAATTATTTTATATAAATAGGCAGTCAATGGAAGGACAGGCATGCATCTGGGCAGGCATACGGTTTTTAACCAGCGGAAGAGAAACATGGAGGAAATGTTTGTGTTTTTTTTTTTTGCTTGCCTGAAAAAAAATAAACTGAGAAAATTTAATGATTTACCTGAAAGATTTTCTTTTAACAGCGTAAAATTAGTCCATCGCGCCTCAGCTGTTTTAGAGCCGTCAAAGCTGGAAAACAACGAGAAGAAACATGGAAATATTAACAGATGGATCTGACAGGTCTCTACCTGCTAACGGGTCTCTACCCGCGGCTAACGGGTCTCTACCTGCTAACGGGTCTCTACCCGCGGCTAACGGGTCTCTACCTGCTAACGGGTCTCTACCCGCGGCTAACGGGTCTCTACCTGCTAACGGGTCTCTACCTGCTAACGGGTCTCTACCTGCTAACAGGTCTCTACCCGCGGCTAACGGGTCTCTACCTGCTAACGGGTCTCTACCCGCGGCTAACGGGTCTCTACCTGCTAACGGGTCTCTACCTGCTAACGGGTCTCTACCCGCGGCTAACCGGTCTCTACCTGCTAACGGGTCTCTACCCGCGGCTAACGGGTCTCTACCCGCGGCTAACGAGTCTCTACCTGCGGCTAACGGGTCACTACCTGCGGCTAACGGGTCTCTACCTGCTAACGGGTCTCTACCTGCTGCTAACGGGTCTCTACCTGCTGCTAACGGGTCTCTACCTGCTGCTAACGGGTCTCTACCTGCTAACGGGTCTCTACCTGCTAACGGGTCTCTACCTGCTGCTAACGGGTCTCTACCTGCTAACGGGTCTCTACCTGCTGCTAACGGGTCTCTACCTGCTAACGGGTCTCTAGCTGCTGCTAACGGGTCTCTACCCGCGGCTAACGGGTCTCTACCCGCGGCTAACGGGTCTCTACCTGCGGCTAACGGGTCTCTACCTGCTAACGGGTCTCTACCCGCGGCTAACGGGTCTCTACCCGCGGCTAACGGGTCTCTACCTGCGGCTAACGGGTCACTACCTGCGGCTAACGGGTCTCTACCTGCTGCTAACGGGTCTCTACCTGCTAACGGGTCTCTACCTGCTGCTAACGGGTCTCTACCTGCTAACGGGTCTCTACCTGCTGCTAACGGGTCTCTACCTGCTAACGAGTCACTGCCTGCGGCTAACGGGTCTCTACCTGCGGCTAACGGGTCTCTACCTGCTAACGGGTCTCTACCTGCAGCTAACGGTTCTCTAACTGCGGCTAACGGGTCTCTACCTGCAGCTAACGGTTCTCTAACTGCGGCTAACGGGTCTCTACCTGCAGCTAACGGTTCTCTAACTGCGGCTAACGGGTCTCTACCTGCTAACGGGTCTCTACCCGCGGCTAACGGGTCTCTACCTGCTAACGGGTCTCTACCCGCGGCTAACGGGTCTCTACCTGCTAACGGGTCTCTACCCGCGGCTAACGGGTCTCTACCTGCTAACGGGTCTCTACCTGCTAACGGGTCTCTACCTGCTAACGGGTCTCTACCCGCGGCTAACGGGTCTCTACCTGCTAACGGGTCTCTACCTGCTAACGGGTCTCTACCTGCTAACAGGTCTCTACCCGCGGCTAACGGGTCTCTACCTGCTAACGGGTCTCTACCCGCGGCTAACGGGTCTCTACCTGCTAACGGGTCTCTACCCGCGGCTAACGGGTCTCTACCTGCTAACGGGTCTCTACCCGCGGCTAACGGGTCTCTACCTGCGGCTAACGGGTCACTACCTGCGGCTAACGGGTCTCTACCTGCTAACGGGTCTCTACCTGCTGCTAACGGGTCTCTACCTGCTGCTAACGGGTCTCTACCTGCTAACGGGTCTCTACCTGCTGCTAACGGGTCTCTACCTGCTAACGGGTCTCTACCTGCTAACGGGTCTCTACCTGCTAACGGGTCTCTACCTGCTGCTAACGGGTCTCTACCTGCTGCTAACGGGTCTCTACCCGCGGCTAACGGGTCTCTACCCGCGGCTAACGGGTCTCTACCTGCGGCTAACGGGTCTCTACCTGCTAACGGGTCTCTACCCGCGGCTAACTGGTCTCTACCCGCGGCTAACGGGTCTCTACCTGCGGCTAACGGGTCACTACCTGCGGCTAACGGGTCTCTACCTGCTGCTAACGGGTCTCTACCTGCTAACGGGTCTCTACCTGCTGCTAACGGGTCTCTACCTGCTAACGGGTCTCTACCTGCTGCTAACGGGTCTCTACCTGCTAACGGGTCACTGCCTGCGGCTAACGGGTCTCTACCTGCGGCTAACGGGTCTCTACCTGCTAACGGGTCTCTACCTGCAGCTAACGGTTCTCTAACTGCGGCTAAAGGGTCTCTACCTGCTGCTAACGGGTCACTACCTGTGGCTAACGGGTCACTGCCTGCGGCTAACGGGTCACTGCCTGCGGCTAACGGGTCTCTACCTGCGGCTAACGGGTCACTGCCTGCGGCTAACGGGTCTCTACCCGCGGCTAACGGGTCTCTACCCGCGGCTAACGGGTCACTACCCGCTGCTAACGGGTCACTACCCGCGGCTAACGGGTCTCTACCCGCTGCTAACGGGTCACTACCCGCTGCTAACGGGTCACTACCCGCGGCTAACGGGTCTCTACCCTCTGCTAACGGGTCTCTACCTGCGGCTAACGGGTCACTACCTGCGGCTAACGGGTCACTACCTGCTGCTAACGGGTCTCTACCTGCAGCTAACGGGTCTCTACCTGCAGCTAACGGGTCACTACCTGCTGCTAACGGGTCACTGCCTGCTGCTAACGGGTCTCTACCTGCTGCTAACGGGTCTCTACCTGCAGCTAACGGGTCTCTACCTGCAGCTAACGGGTCACTACCTGCAGCTAACGGGTCTCTACCTGCAGCTAACGGGTCACTACCTGCTGCTAACGGGTCTCTACCTGCAGCTAACGGGTCTCTACCTGCAGCTAACGGGTCTCTACCTGCAGCTAACGGGTCACTACCTGCAGCTAACGGGTCTCTACCTGCAGCTAACGGGTCACTACCTGCAGCTAACGGGTCACTACCTGCTGCTAACGGGTCACTGCCTGCAGCTAACGGGTCTCTACCTGCAGCTAACGGGTCTCTACCTGCTGCTAACGGGTCTCTACCTGCTAACGGGTCTCTACCTGCAGCTAACGGGTCTCTACCTGCAGCTAACGGGTCACTACCTGCAGCTAACGGGTCTCTACCTGCAGCTAACGGGTCACTACCTGCAGCTAACGGGTCACTACCTGCTGCTAACGGGTCACTGCCTGCAGCTAACGGGTCTCTACCTGCAGCTAACGGGTCTCTACCTGCTGCTAACGGGTCTCTACCTGCAGCTAACGGGTCTCTACCTGCAGCTAACGGGTCACTACCTGCTGCTAACGGGTCACTGCCTGCTGCTAACGGGTCTCTACCTTTTTTTAAAGTTGGCTTGTCTGCAGTTTTAGAGTCAACTAAACAAAAACGTTTAAAACTAATTTAACTATTTTTCCAATTAATTTAATCGTTATTAATACCAAAGTCATTACATTTATCTTTAATAAACATCACCAACCTTTTTATGTTGAAAAGTTATATTCTCCTCCTGAAACCCTGAATATAGTAAAGATCCTGCTAAATGGACTGATTCATTTACAGAAAGAACTGATGATCCAGATCATCATTTACAGAAAGAACTGATGATCCAGATGATCAGGTTCCTTCCTGAAAAACAATCTATTATCAACATTTACTATAAATGTGAGCTGAATTGATCCTATTTATAGTTTTAGATTCATTTTTCTTTGGGGTCCTGCTGACCCCTGGAAACATTCAGTCAGAAATCCTTCATCCTCCGTCTGTTTGGGTTGCAGCCAGGGAATCATCCCAGGTTGATCCGACACTTCTGTCAGAACTGCTCCCAGAAAAATCAATGACGCTAAATTGTCGTGGGAAAAAAAATATTTAACTATTCACTCCAATTAAATAAACAGAGATCGATGGATTTCACTCAGTCGCCATTTATTACATCTTTGCAAAGAGAGATCAGTTCATCATACGGCCCTAATTATGGAATAAACCTGAGAAAGAATCCGGTTTGTTTTGGGATTACATGAGAACACTCCTTTCAGGGGAAACGGACGCCGTAAAAACATTTTTTATTGGATAAATAGCAAAACTCAGTATATGAAATAAGAGAAATCTGAATTTTCTGACCGCGATGATGTTATAAAATTCACTCAGATGACGAGATGCCTGGTGACTGTTTAAAGTTGTACAGATGTGCTTTCAATACTGTTATTTTTACTATTTTCATATTTTTTTTACACTCGATTTGATACGATTCTATCCGTCTATTTATTCACATCGATATGAAATCACCAAATGACTCCAATATGAGGGCATCTAAATAAAAAATGCCATTTTCCCATAAAAATACAAATAAAAGATTGCCTGCTCACTATAGTCGTCTAAATTTTAAAATAATGTATTGGTACAAGTACAGTAATATTGGCATATAAGCACACAACACACCCACTACATTCATAAAACTTAAGACATAAACCAAAAAAGACCAACAACTTTTGATGGTTTCCAACTTTAGGGCTTCAACAAGATTACAGAGAGATTTATGCAAAATTTGCTAAAATAAAAAATACTTCAGCCCAAAAAATGTCAGAACAGAGAGTTTAAACTGACAAGGTGATTAAAACAATCGGTTATTTAATGTATTTCTAAACTGAAATATTTTAATTCAATTATTATGATGCAAAAAAGCTTAAGGAATATTTCTGTAATAAGAAAACAGAGCGAGAAATAACCGAATCCTTACATGTCCTTCAGACATGAGCTCTTTTTTCTTTACCTAAAGGTAACTTCTTTCCTCTCAGTTTCTCGGTCGAATAGTGAATTTCCATGTGTCTTTTAAAATATGAACTTGTTGTACATCTTTTACCACAAATATCACAACGATTTTCTCCATGTTGAACTCTTTTGTGCTCCTTTACGTACGACTTGAAGGTGAATCCTTTAGCACAAACATCACAATTAAAAGGTTTTTCTCCACTGTGAATAACTTTGTGCATGTTTAAATATGCACTGGAGCTAAATTCTTTTCCACAAACATCACATCCATAGGGTTTTTCTACAGAGTGAGTTCTTTGATGCATGTTTAAATATGCATTGGAGGCAAATCCTGTCCCGCAAACATCACAGATGAAGTGTTTTTCTGCATCGTGAATTTGTTTGTGCTTCCTTAAATTGGACGTGCTAGTGAATCCTTTCCCACAAACATGACAAACAAAGGATTTTTCTCCATTGTGACTTTTTTTGTGAATGTTCAAACTTGCCTTGGATTTAAATCTTTTTTCACATATATCACAAACGTAGACCTTTTCTCCTTTGTGGATTAACAAGTGTTTGTTCAATTCCGACTTGGTGAAAAATTCTCTTCCACAAGCATCACAGCCAAAGTGTTTCTCTCCTGTGTGTTTTCTTATGTGTCTATTTAAATCTGACTTTGAGAAAAACCCTTTATCACAAGCATCACAAACAAATGGTTTCTCTCCAGTGTGGGTTCTCATGTGTCTATTTAATTCTGCCTTTGAGGGATATCTTCTGCCACAAGCATCACATCCAAATGGTTTTTCTCCTGTGTGGAGTTTCAAGTGCACCTTTAAATTTTCGTTTAAGTTGAATCTTTTACCACAAGTATCACAACTAAAGGGTTTCTCTCCTGTGTGGATTCTTCTGTGCCTCTCTAACTGAGCATTGGTGACGAATCCTTTTCCACAAGAATCACACAGAAAGGGTTTCTCTCCTGTGTGGATTTTCTTGTGGGTGTTTAAATCCCATTGTGAGTAACAACGTCTCCCGCAAGTATCACATCCAAACAGTTTCTCTCCTGTGTGATTCCTCATGTGTCTGACTAAATTATATTTTCTTGTGAATCTAATTTCACAAACAGCACAACTGAAGGATTTCTCCCCCGTGTTCATGTTAGCATCACTACAGTTTAGCTGTTTAGTATTTTTCTTTAGTGATTCTTCTTCTTTCCTCTCTGTGAACCATTTCTCATCGATGGAACGTCCTGAAGTCATGGATCTCGGCGTAGAACGACTCAGAATAGATCTGTTAGCATCTTGTTTCCCAGATTTGCTGACAGTGTTTGTGTCTGCCTCAGGAACTCTGCTCTCTTCCCGATCCTCCTCGCTATCCTCGGTTTCAGAATCTTCTCCACGCTCTCCAGAGCCTCCGTGACTCTTTAGATCCGTCTTCCTGCTGGTCTCCGCTGTTCCAGAGTCCTCCTCTTTCATTTCTACCTTTATATGTTCGGCCGAAGCTCTGATTGGAAAATCTGCGTCTTCAGTTTTGTGCGGATGAAGCTGAAAGAACAGAGGTTTCTCTTCCTCCTCCTCAGTTTTCACGGGAACAGAAGGAAAGCTGCTATCATGCGTCTCCTCCTCCTCCTTCACACTCAGCTGTTCCTCCTTGATGCGGTGGAGCTCCTGCTGGTCGGCATCAGGAGCCTCTTCTTTAACATCTGCAGGCAGCAGTGAAAACATCACATCCGTTATGAACAACCTTACAGTGTCTCTGTCAGTAGATCAATCTGGTTACATTAAAACATCTTCTGATTCAATTATTATTCCCTTCACAGCATTTCTCTGTTTCCAGGGTTAGCTTGGTAAAGCTAACTGGTTAGCTTTAGCCATTCACTCAGAGGTACTCCAAGCTAACTTTAGCAGTTAGCTCAGAGTAACAGACGCCATAATGAGTAGCTACTAACCAGCTAGTATTGGTTGGTACGAGCTGAGACTGTGTTCTAATAGGACATTGATAAACTGGAGGTTTAACTTTATTCATCAACTAGTTATGTTTCATTAATCATTACTGATAAACCAACTTATTAAACCCTCCGGTTGGATGTTTCTGCTTCCAGGGGCGTCCATACGGAAGAAAAACTGTCTCACTGGAATCTGTATTTTTTTTTGTACAACGAATTTCAAAGACTGAATTATTTTTACGCATTGTGCAAAAAATGTGTTTGCAGGTGAATTTTCACCAGATAAAAAAAAACAATGTTAGGAAGTCAATGTGTACGAAAAAACTGTACAAAAAAGACAGATTCCAATGAGACCGTTCTTCTTCTCTGCATACATACCTCTCTACCATAATACACTGTGTACGGGCTCATCTGATTCCTGGTCGGCTGCTTTCATTCCATGTTTCTGAGCTTTTCTGGCTTCAAACCCGAATATTTCTGATCTTGATGCCAGAATCTACTGCTGAGGTTTAACTGTGAGAAAAACAAGGTTTTCTGAGGAGCTTTAATGCATCACCTCGTTAGAAATGGCCAGAGATGGCAAAAGTACTCACTTTCCGTACTTGAGTAAAAGTACCGATACTTGTGTTAAAAAATACTCTGGTAAAAGTGGAAGTACTGATTAAACTTCTTTACTCAAGTAAAAGTAACAAAGTACAGGCTTGTAAATTTACTTCAAGTATAAAAGTAAAAGTAGAAACCACTTTTTTCATGCCGTTGCCTACATTTTAAATGGATGTCTGCCAATAGGACTAGATCTCCGTTGTGTTCATTTTCAATCATCTCGTCGTCCATGCTACTATGCTAACGCCACCGCCACCAAGCTGCAATGATTTGCCGCCAATGAATACCGCCGAATCTGTCGATTCATCTTGTAGTGGTGCGTCAAATGCAACGTAGATTCCCATCCAATTAGATTGAATTTGGTATTGATGACGTGAAAAATAATAACGGTAACTCCATTGAAATGATTCAAAACTAAAGGAACGAGACAATTTTTTAAAATGTAAGGAGTAGAAAGTACAGATATTTGTGTAAAAATGTAAGGAGTAGAAGTAAAAAGTCGCCATAAAAATAAGTAGTAAAGTAAAGTAAAAATATCAGAAAAATCTACTTGAGTACAGTAACGAAGTATTTGTACTTCGTTACTTCCCATCTCTGGAAATGGCTCCAATCATAGGGGCAGACCTCAGAAACTGAAACTTTATTGAAAAACAGTCAACTGAGCAAAAACTACATGAATGGATTCAAAATTGAAGCTTTTTTTTGACTGATTTCACTTTTAGATTTGAAATTTTAAGAGTGACTCTGGGAACGTTTCCCACAGACTCCCAGGATGTGCACTGAAAAAAACGATCTAGAAATAAGCTAAGCTAAATCTGAGTGTTTTTCCCCTTAATTTGAGCAGCTAAAGGAGATAATCTACTCTTAAAAGAAGATAATTATATAATATACACTTAAAATAAGACAATTAAATAGTTTTTTTCTTACTCTAAATGTAAAATGTCTTTTTTCCATTGATAAAGTTTCCTCAATTCAAGAAAAAATGCACTTATTTTAATAAAAAAATGACCTATTTTTTGCAGAGTGGAAACCTCCAAACCTGACGGCTGCTGCAGCAGCGTGGAATGGAAAACATCCGCCATCATCAGCGTCTCCTCCTGCTGTCTTCAGATTTAGCAACCATCCGTTATCAGGCCTGAAAATAAAACCAGAACCATAAGAGGTCTGCGGGAAAAAAGGGTCAGGAGCTACAAAACTAGATGTTTTCATTCAATATAGATAGATAAATAGATAGATAGATAGATAGATAGATAGATAGATAGATAGATAGATAGATAGATAGATAGATAGATAGATAGATAGATAGATAGATAGATAGATAGATAGATAGATAGATAGAAATAATCAATCCAGCTGCGGACATTTTTTACAATATATTTATACATAGAAAGAGATTAGCCCATCTATCTATATAGATATATATATGTAGAGAGAGACATGTGTATATATTTGTGTATAGATGCATAAATATGTTTCTGTATATAGTAATATAGTCTGAATGGCTGATTTGAATCCTAGAATAATCCTATCAGATTATTCTGTGACTCTTAATCCCACTAAGAAGATTTAAATAAACTGAAACGTTTGTTTGTTTGTTTTCAGCAAACAAACAAACAAACAAAAAAAAAAACAGTGAAAATTGGTTCAATATTCAGAAAGTTAAAGTTGATTGAAATTGATTCTGTTCCTGCTGAAAACAGTGAGGAGCTGTTGACCTCCCCAAGATGGCGCCACCGAATGACGTTAGCGGCCGTTCTGTTTACCGGTTATTACTATGAAAGTGTATATATTCAGAGTCCTGATAGCAGTTTACTATCAACCAGAAGTTATTATTATATTTCTGAAACAGAAAACAAAACAATGATATGGAAAGAAACCTTATAATGATTCACGATAAAGAACTAATAATCTTATTTGAGAATAACTACAACAACAAAAAATCCGGTATTTCTAATTCACAGAAGTCCCTCTATTCTGGAGTCTCTACTCCAAAAAAACTGTTGCAAACTGTCGCAACAGCGCTAAAAGAGCAATGCACCATGAACGCATCACAGAGCAACTGTAGTTTCCTCTGGGTTACAAAAGCATCTCTGTTCCTCTAAGTTTGATGATCTATTTAATGATAAATAAAAACACATTTATAGAAAACAATAAAAGAATCATTTTACCTGAAAGAACCAAACCTCTAGATCTACATGACATAGAATCACTTCAAGCTGGCTGCAAACCGCAGGAACAAAGAACCGGAACCAGAACCGGATTGAAGAAAGAAACGAGGTGTAAACATGGAATCCGGATCGGAGCAGAACCAGCTGCTGAGTTTGGACCCGAACCCAAAGATCTGGATCAGCTAGAAGGTCCAGATCCAAAGGATCAGCAGGATCTATGCAGCGAGGCTCATGCTGATGACGTAGCTGATCCCTACCACGTGACTAACTCCATAAAACGTCACAAATAAACACACCAGTTAAGGTTTCCTGTAGTTTTTATGGTTTTTATAAACAGCATAAATAATCAGCAGATAATTAAATTACAGAAAATAAAGGAACTTTTCCTTTAAATATTTATTGTTTCTATTCTGTTGTTTACAAAGTGATTTTTTTCATTAAATAAAAAATAAATAAAAAATGTGACTAATTAGAGTATTGTACTTTGGACGATTCACCAGTAGGTGGCGACAAACCTCCACTCTCTGACTGCTTCCTAATTTTTTATTTATTTCATTTATGTTATTTATGAAAAATAAACATTTAAAGCGACTGAAGCTTTTAACAATCTGCAGCTAAAATGGAAAAATGATTTAAATTATCCAAAGTTTTTTAGATTATACTGGTAGAAAGATTTAATTCAAAGTTAAATAAACATATTAAATTATTCCAATAATAAATAAAAGTTACCATGGAATACAAAGTTCTAGAAAAATAATTTCTTAGTCCGCTTTGTTTTTGATTAACTTTAAACTGATTCATTTTTATTAAAATATTTATTTAAATACGCATTAAAGCTCATTTAAAGTTATTTTAACGTTAGATTGACGGAGCTCTTTTTTAATCAATTTCAATCTAAAAAAAAAATGGAATAAGAGATAAAAAGTTTGCTCCTTTGGTTCATTTGGAGGAATATTTAGTATCAAGTTAAGATAAAAGTAATTTTAATGTATTCAGTTTATAAAAACAGATATCAGCCCTAAATGTACGAAGTTAGATTCCAGGTGATTTGAAAGAATAATTCAGACTTGTAGTTATAAAAACCATCCTTATTAATCATATATGAGACTGACTCATCTTTATGTTTATGTTCATACAGACCTCAGTGTTTCACTGCAAAAAAATGATCCTTTAAAAGTCACTTTTCTTAAAATAAGTGCATTTGTCTTGAATTGAGCAGATAAATGAGACATTTAGCCTATGGAACAAGATCATTTACATTTAAAATAAGACAATGCAACTGCATTGTCTTATTTTAAATGCATTTTATCTAATTATCTTATTCTAAGAGTAAAAATATTCATTCCATTGGCAAACTATCTCATTTATGTACTCAAATTAAGGGGAAATACATTTAATTTAAGACATTTTTATTTATTTCCAGTGTCTATGGTGGGATTTTGGATCCATAAATGGGAATAAAAAGCTTATTGTTCTGAAGTCGCTGTAAATAAAAACATTTTTACCAACTGATAACTTTAATAATATGTTGGTGAAGATTCTTAGTTATGCAGGTCAGAGTCATTCTAATAAAGTTAAAATCAATCCACTGGACTTTGTTTCCAAGTCTGAAGACGTTTCTCTTCCATCCAGGAAGATTTTTTCAATCCAAAATGTCAGAAATAGCGTTTAGTTCCAGGTTTTATCCAGCAGCCCAACAAAGCCTGGTTTTAGTTTAGAAAACATGCAAATAGAAACGGATGAACGGGTCACCCCCTTTGGAATGGGGGTTGTCTGGCTTCTTTGTTAGCCTGCAATGCCCCATACCTGTCTATGTCTCTGAAAGGGGGGTCGTTAGAGGGAATAGTTGGTCTGGCTGAACAGGAGAGGTCTTCTGTTCTCCTGTAAAGAGGTTGTGGGAAGGAATGAACTCTATCGCTGCATTGGAGGTTTTTAAAGCTGAAATCTGAGTCCACCTGACTCTTAACATACATGGCGTCCTTCACGCCCCTCTCAGAACTAAATGCTACCGATTAGGTAGGGGGTGATACCATGGACTCTTTTTATTGGTCTAATGTTTTGATTGCAATAAACACAAGTGAATTACGTACATATACTCATATAAAACAACACAAAAGAAAAAAAAAAGTCCAGCCCCTCAGAAACTGAGAATAAGTTTTTCTTTATTTTTTTCTTTCTTTATTTACTTTATTTATTTCCCCCCCCCCAAATAGAAATAAACTCATTCAGGTCTGAATGAAGCAGGCAGTCCTTCACTTCAATCACAGGACAGATCAATCTAGAAGCTGTTATCTATGATTCAGTTTCTCTGTTAGCATAGTTAGCCTCCATCTGCTTAGCTAGTGAATGCTAACACATTAGCAAAAAAACTATTGGAAAATATGGAGGATCAGGAGAAAAAAAATAATTTAAAATTCATATGTAAATTATACATTTAATACAGTTTCACAGTTTTTTTTTTTGAATTTAATCATTAAAAATGAAAGTTAAATTATATTAACCCATTGCTAAATACAGCTATATAAATAATAATTTTAAAAACCATAATTCATAAATCTGATTATAAATATCGTTATCAATCATTTAAAAGATTATTATTTTCTCTCTTTCGATTAACAAAACCTTTTAGCAAAAATTTCTTTTTTTTCCATTATTTTCACTGTTCATTATTTCTGTGAAATACTAACAGCTTCTAACTGGTTCCAGTTTGTTCTCGCACTGGTTTCCATTTAGCTTTAGCATGAAAATAAACTGTTCCTAAAACCGCGTTATGCTGAAACTGAACTATAAGACAATAAACTGAAATTAAACTGTTAATAGAATTAAGACTAAATTAAACTGGTATTAAGCTGTTTGATGGTCACAGAAAAGAAGAAAAAGAAAGAAGAAAAAAACAAGAAAAACTAAAAGAAACAAAGAAAAAAAATTAAAGAAAAGGAAAAAAAAAAAGTAAATAAATAAATAAAGAAAAAAAGAAACAACATAAAAAAGGAAGAAAAAAGAAGAAAAAAAGGAAAAATATTTAAGGAAAAAAAGAAGCAAAATAAAAGAAAAAAAAAGAAAGATAAAAAGGAAAACTAAGAGAAACAAAAAAAATGAAAGAAAAAAAAAAATAAAAAAAAAAAATAAAGAATAAAGAAAAAAAATAAAAAAGAAAGAAAAAAATAAGACAAAAAGGAAAAATATTTCAGAAAAAAATAAAAGAAAAAGATATAAATAAAAACTAAAGAAAACAAAAGAAAAAAAAGAGAAAAAAGGAAAAAATAAATAAATACATAAAATGCTGCCACAAATCAGACCATTACAGGAATGATTAAAGAAAACAAACCTGGTTGGAAACCAGAGACGGTTCCTAACTCGCTGTCTTTAGACCCCGTCCTAAAGTTGTGCGTAAACGTCCTTATTAAAAACATTAACAGAGTTTATTTCCTGTGGCTGATTTCTTAATGTCCTTCTGAAGTTTAGCCACGTTACGCTGTGACGTCACACGAACACATGGAGGTTACATGTCAAAATAAAAGCCAGCCAGATATTTTCCTCTCAGCAAAGCAAATGCAACTAAAAAAACAGCCTTTTATTAAATGTTTCTAAGAGTAAAGAGAGAAACACTGGTGTCCTTTGCTCTACCTTTATGCTTTTCACAGCAATGTGGGTAAAATAAATGCTGTCCAATAACAATGATCATGGTGAAATAAATAAATGAATAAATGTAAAAGTTTGCTCTTAGCACATCTATTACAAAAATAACCAAATAAAATCATGATAAAAATATCAAAACCCTTTTTGCATGAAAAGCACATATAAATGCATAAAGCAGGGGAACGGTTTCACTCCAGCGAGAAAATACACCTGGAGGTCACTATTTCTGTTTAGATTCTTATTTTTTAAAACCTTGTAAAGCTGATCTACATGTCTGGAGAGTTCAGGGTTTGAAAATGTCCGTTTATATTAGTTTCATCTTTTTTCCACAGCAATGTTGGATTTCTGTTTATTACAGGAGGGGAGTAAAAAAAAGGATTTTTAAATATTATTTCAGTTTATTATGGGAAAAAAGTCAGAATTCTGGTTTTGATCTCAGAATTTAATCTCTGAGTTGTGGATCTTAATATAGATGGGCGCCATGAAGGCAGAGATGTGGAGCACTCAGCTTCACTGACAGAAATGTGAGATGTTTGGGAGGAACAGGAAGTCATTGTAGGAAAATGATGGAATTAGGCGACTTTTTCCGTCCCTGAGGGTCCCTGCTGATGATATTTGATTAATGGAAGAACAGAAGGTGATTAAAACAAGAGAGCTAGTCTCTAAATCAGACATGGCTACGGCTTGATGCTAACATGTTTTTTTAGCTGTCAGAATTCAGTCAGAGTTCTTACTTTTTTCCCCATATTAAACTGAAATAACTAACTTTTTTAAGCTGTTAATTTTTTAATTTTTTCTGTTGCCTTAATCCTCTTCCATAGTTTACAGATAAATATTCAAGAAGAAGAGCTGGTTTCTCTTGTGTGTCTCGTCTTTCTGATTAAACTTGATGCAAATCTTTTACCTCAATCCTAACAACCAAAGGGTTTCTCTCCTGTGTGGACGCTCCTATGTTTTTTGAGTTGCGTCTTGCAAAGAAATCTTTCCCCACATGCATCACAAGCAAAGGGTTTCTCTCCTGTGTGGATTCTCATGTGTCTGTTTAAAATCAATTTGGTGCTAAATCTTTGCCCGCAAACATTGCAACAATATGGTTTCTCTCCTGTGTGAACTCTCAAGTGTTTGTTTAAGTCTGACTTGCATGTAAATCTTTTACCACAGACATCACAAGCGAATGGTTTCTCCCCTGTGTGGATTCTCATGTGTTTAATTAATTCTGACTTCCAAGTGCATCCTTTGCCACAAGCGTCACAAGCATATGGCTTCTCTCCTGTGTGGCTTCTCATGTGACACGTTAAGATGAACTTTGTGGCAAATCTTTTGCCACAAGCATCACAGTCAAAGGGTTTTTCTCCTGTGTGGATTCGCATGTGTTTATTTAATGCCGACTTGAAAAAAAATCTTTTGCCACAAGCATCACAACTAAACGGTTTCTCTCCCGAGTGGATTTTCATGTGCGTATTTAACTCAGACTTTAGGGGGAAACTTTTCTTGCAAACTTCACAACCAAAGAGTTTCTCCTCCGAGTGGCTTTTGATGTGTCTGTTTAAGGCCGACTTGGAGATGCACCTTTTACCACAGGCATCACAAACAAAGGGCTTTTCTCCTGTGTGGATTCTCACGTGTTTGTCTAAAATTGATTTTGAAGTGAGTCTTTTACCACAATAGGCACAACTGAAGAGCTTCTCTCCAGTGTGGCTGGTCAGGTGTCTGTTCAGATCGGTCTTTGACGGCCACCGCCTCCCACAAACATCACAAGTAAAGGGTTTCTCTCCCGTGTGGATTTTCTTGTGTCTGTCTAAAACATCCTTTGAGGTTAGCCTTTTACCACAAACATCACAACCAAAGGGTTTCTCTCCTGTGTGGCTCTTTGTGTGTCTGTTCAAGTTTGACTTTGAGGAAAAAATTTTACTACATGCTTCACAACTGAAAGATTTGTCCTTTTTCCGGATTGTTAAGTCCTTCAGCTTATTTTGATTCCTGCTTATAGTATCATCACCTTCGCGGTAGTTCTGACCTTCCTTCCATAAATCTACATCTTCCTGTTTCCATCTCGTTTTGCGCGTCCCTCGAACCTGAGTAGATCTGTCCGCTATTATTTCCCACGGCTCACCGTCTTCAGCTTCAGTATCTGGCAGGCGTTTGAGGAGAGTTTTATGATGATTTACATTATAAATCTTTTCATCTTCGTGGTCTTTAGTCTTGAAGCAGCTGAAAAAGCCACCAGGAGAGTTTAGATCTGGTTTTCTGTTGGATTCTTCTGCTCCACAGTCCTCTTCTTTGATTTCTGCCTTTAGAAGCTTCGCCGAGGCGCCGCTTGGAAAAGCTCCACCTTCTGGTTGTGGTTCAGGCTCAGAGATCGAAGGTTTCGCTTCATCCTCTTCATCCTTGACATGAGCAGCAGTGAATGGAAACCTGGCCTCCGGCTCCTCCTTTATGGGGTGGAGCTCCTGTTCCCACTGCTCCTGATCCGGAATCGGTTCTTCTTTAACAGCTGCAGGAAACACAGGAAACTCGTTATGAAAAAGTTTGTCTTTGAGGATCAGAAGCAGGGCTGTGTGGTTAGCATAAGCTCAGACTCAGCAGGGATCTAGAATGGTTTAAGCGCTAGCTGTTTAGCTAGCTTGTGGCTAGCTAAATATTTAGTTTGTGAAATAAATATTTAGTTTGGAGCAAAATATCTACTTAAAAAACTAAATAATTATTTGCAAACTTAACATTTAGCTTCAAACTAAATGGTTTGTCATCATTTCTTCCTCTTTAATTTAGTTTTTTTGGTTATCTCTATTTTTGTGGATCTTGAAGATTTATGATTTTTGTTTTGTTGCCTTTTGTGATAATTAAATCAGCATGAAACCTTCTTCAGCCTCAGTGTCTCCATTTGGGTCAAACCTTCACCCAACCTGAGAGTCCAAAGCTGCCAGAGGGACCGAGCAGGAGGAGGATATATGGGAGAGAGAAACAAAGAGTGGGAGCAGGTGTGAACAGAGGAGTCTAGAAGGGAGCGAGGAGAAGGAGACTGACCCTGAAATCCCACCTCCTCCGCTCAGCAGCATGCAGACCTCCTGCTCAAAGCCTCCAGCCTCCACTGTTCCTCCTGTATCGCTCCAGGAGAGCAGCGCCATGTTATCATTAAATTCATAGGAGCAAAACATGCAGAGATGAACGTTTCATTTAATATGACGCATTAAAATAATCTCCATCAGATGTTCAGTTTCTGCCCTAATATTTTTTCTTTTTGTTGTAGATTTTTGTAACTTGGATAACTGCGATTGTAGCAGTCCCTCAGACCAAAGAAGAAACAGAGAGCCTCGACGGGTGGAGTTGTTTTCCATTTAATGGATTCATAATGAGTTCACACCGTGAAAACTAAACAAACAAACACAAAATACATCTGCTTAGATACCTTTCTTTGACACAGAACAAAATAAACATCACATAAAGTGCAAAATTTGTAAACAAATAATGTCTTAAACCTGTACCTCGCTCCGCTGTCCAAGGGCTGCAAAGTTTTTAGCTGTAGTTCCAAAAAATCTGCTGCTAACGAGCCTCATCAAGCTGCATTCAGACAAACATGCACCAAGTCCTCATCTCAAACAAAAAAAAAGGTGCCTTCTTTCATCCTCTCGTCTGTGGGATATTAAGCCCTGAGCACTGACTGACAGGAAGGTAACAAACTTTCTTACTCACTTGCAGCTTACTGCCAACTGAGCTACAGCACCCCCTACTGTACAGAAGGAGTAACAGCATTGATTCAGCTTAAAACAAAGAACTGACATTCACACTCCCACCAAATCATGTATGACTAAAACTATTCATACATGATTTCCAGTTTAACAACAAACATTCAAGGGAGTAATATACAAACAAAATGCAGTTAACAGTAACAACCAACCTTACTGTTATATGTCAAACATGAGAGCAAAAAATGTGTCAGTGACTTTCTAGAAGAACTACAAGTTTTTGAATAGGTCGCTCAAGTATATGAGGTTTGTGTTTTGCGTCCCACTTCATTGTTGGATTTCGATTGCCAACCTGAAGCTTGACTCTGCGCACCAAGCCATCCTCTTCTTGTGGAGCTTCAACAACCCGACCCAGTTGCCATTGGCCTCTGGGAAGCATGTCTTCCTTGATGATAACGATGTCATTCACCTTAAGATTGCGACGGGGCTGGTGCCATTTCTGTCTTATAGATATGTTCAGAAGGTACTCCATTTTCCACCTACTCCAAAACTGTTCAGCGAGATATTGAACTCTGCGCCACCTTTTTCTTGCATATAGGTCCTCCTTCACAAACTGTCCAGGGGGAGGCAGAGCAACCTTTGATTTCATTAAAATGAGATGGTTTGGAGTTAATGGTTCAGGTGACTTGGGGTCATTAATTCCATCAACACTGAGTGGTCGACCATTGATGATGGACATTGCCTCATAAAATAGTGTTCTTAGAGAAGCATCATCCAGCCTGCCTTGTGATTTGGCAATGGTGACATTGAGAATGTTCCTAATGGTTTGAATCTGTTGTTCCCACACACCTCCAGCATGGCTAGCAGAGGGGGCATTAAATACAAATTCACATTGTTTGTCTGCAAGAAATGCCTCCAGTGCATTTGGATCACATTCTCTGAGAGCTTCCTTCAGCTCATTTTTGGCCCCGATGAAATTTGTGCCTTGATCACAGTACAGTTTACTGACAGTTCCTCTTAAGCTGACAAAGCATCTAAGGGCATTAATGAAAGAGTCTGTAGAGAGGTCCTCTAACATTTCAATGTGGACTGCATGTGAATAGAGGCAGGTAAAGAGGAGACCATACCTTTTATGCTCTTTGCGGCCTTGTCTGGTGGTGAAAGGTCCAAAACAATCCATTCCACAGTAAATGAAAGGATCTGAGATTTCGACTCGTTCCTTTGGTAGTTCTGACATACGTTGATCCTCTGTGGGCCGACGAAGTTTTCGACACTGCACGCATTTGTTTATTAGCTTTGCAACTTGCTTGCTCCCACCAATCACCCAAAACCCATTTGCTCTGATTTCCATGAGTGTCTGGCTTCTGCCTTGATGACAAATTTTTTCATGAAAGTGAGTTATGATCAATGTTGTAATATGATGGTTTTTTGGGAGGATGATTGGGTATTTCAGTTCTTTGCAAAGCGTTGAGTTTTTTAGTCTTCCGCCAACTCTGAGAAGTCCATGATCTAGAATGGGATCCAGCAGGAAAAGAGGGCTAGAGCTTGGCAGGCTTTCATCTGTGTTCAGCAACTTTACCTCTTGAGGAAAGGCTTGTTGCTGGAGAAGTTTTATTATTATATCAGCAGCTCTTTTACGTTCATCCACTGAAATAACATTGCCATGCTGGGATTTATTTGTCAGTCTTTTTATTCTTGCAACCACTTTAAGTAGCATTGACCAGCTCGAAAACCTTTCAAGGCGACTGAGGATGATGTCTTGCTCACTTGTTTGAGTTGTAAAGGTTTTGACTACTTTAACTTCTGGATCTCCCACCAGCACCTCAGCTGGCTGCGTGGCTGGGAAGGAAATCTCTTGTTCCCACAGAAATTTTGGGCCAGACAACCAGCAAGTTTTCATGATTTCTGATGCCCTAAGGCCTCTGGAAGCATGATCTGCTGGATTTTGAGCTGTGTCAATATAGTGCCACTGCGTAGGATCTGTAATCTGCCTAATCAGCTGGACGCGGTTTGCAACAAAGACATGAAATCTTCGTGCCTCATTGTTGATATATGCTAGAACAACTTGGGAGTCTGTCCAAAAGAACTCCTCATCAATGCGCATCTCAAGCTCTGATTTTAGCATTACACTGATTTTGGCAGAGATGACTGCAGCTGAGAGTTCTAGTCGTGGGATGCTTGTAACTTTGGTAGGTGCGACTCTAGCTTTAGCCATGACCAGACTACAGTGTACTTTGTTGTCATCACTTTTGAACCTAATGTAGGAGCATGCCCCATAACCAATGCTACTCGCATCAGAAAAGTGATGCAACTCCACTTTAATGATGTCCTTTAGTTCTGGTGGATGGTAACATCTGGGTACTTCTACTGATTTGAGCTTTTCCAAACTATTTTTCCAGTCCTCCCACCTTGAGCGTAGGTTGTCGGGAATGGGATCATACCATCCGATCCCTTTACGGCAGAGCTCCTGTACTATACTTTTACCACTCAAGCAAAAGGGGGCTACAAACCCTAGTGGGTCATACAAAGATGAAATCACTGACAGTATGCTCCGACGAGTGGGAGGCTGGTTCTTTGTGTTTACATTGAAACTGAATGTGTCACTTTTGATTGACCACTGGATTCCAAGCACATGGCCTTCATATGAAGTATCAGGTTTGAGGTTGAGTGACTCTGTTGTGGTTGCTCTTTCTGAGGGTGCAAGATGAGACAGAGCGTCACATTGGTTAGAATTGAATTTGTGCAGATGTAAACCTCCACGTTTGCAAAGGGCATGTGCTTCAGTGACGAGCTCCTGAGCCTCTTTGACAGATGGAACACTTGTCAGCCCATCGTCTACGTAAAAGTTCTTTTTCACAAATTCTGAGGCTTTTGGGTAATCTAACCTGTGCTGCTGTGCTAAGTACTTAAGTCCAAAATTGGAACATCCAGGGGAGGATCCAGCCCCAAACAAATCTACAGGTGCTGGTCATAAAATTAGAATATCATGAAAAAGTAGATTGATTTCAGTAATTCCATTTAAAAAGTGAAACTTGTATATTATATTCATACATTACATACAAACTCATATATTTCAGATGTTTATTTTGTTTAATTTTGATGATTACAAATGACAACAAATGAAAATCTCAAATTCATCATATCAGAAAATTAGAATATTACTGAAGACCAATAAAAACAAAGGATTTATAGAAATGTTGGCCAACTGAAAAGTATGAACATGAAAAGTATGAGCATGTACAGCACTCAGTATTTAGTTGGGCCTCCTTTGGCCTGTATTACTGCAGCAATGCGGCGTGGCATGGAGTCGATCAGTCTGTGGCACTGCTCAGGTGTTATGATAGCCCAGGTTGCTCTAATAGTGGCTTTTAGCTCTTCTGAATTGTTGGGTCTGGTGTATTGCATCTTCTTCTTCACAATACCCCATAGATTTTCTATGGGGTTAAGGTCAGGAGAGTTTGCTGGCCAATTAAGAACAGGGATACCATGGTCCTTCAACCAGGTACTGGTAGCTTTGGCACTGTGTGCAGGTGCCAAGTCCTGTTGGAAAATGAAATCTGCATCTCCAAAAAGTTGGTCAGCTGCAGGAAGCATGAAGTGCTCTAAAACTTCATGGTATGTGGCTGCGTTGACCCTGGACCTCAGAAAACACAATGGACCAACACCAGCAGATGACATGGCACCCCAAACCATCACTGACTGTGGAAACTTTACACTGGACTTCAAGCAACGTGGATGAAGTGCCTCTCTTCTTTTCCTCCAGACTCTGGGACCTTGATTTCCAAAGGAAATGCAAAATTTACTTTCATCAGAGAACATGACTTTGGACCACTCACCAGCAGTCCAGTCCTGTTTCTCTTTAGCCCAGGCAAGACGCTTCTGACGCTGTCTGTGGTTCAAGAGTGGCTTGACACAAGGAATGCGACAGCAGAAACCCATGTCTTTCATACGTCTGTGTGTGGTGGTTCTTGAAGCACTCACTCCAGCTGCAGTCCACTCTTTGTGAATCTCCCCCACATTTTTGAATGGGTTTTGTTTCACAATCCTCTCCAGGGTGCGGTTATCTCTCTTGCTTGTACACTTTTTTCGACCACATCTTTTCCTTCCCTTCGCCTCTCTATTAATGTGCTTGGACACTGAGCTCTGTGAACAGCCAGCCTCTTTAGCGATGACCTTTTGTGTCTTGCCCTCCTTGTGCAAGGTGTCGATGGTCGTCTTTTGGACAACTGTCAAGTCAGCAGTCTTCCCCATGATTGTGTAGCCTATAGAACTAGACTGAAAGACCATTTAAAGGCTTTTGCAGGTGGTTTGAGTTAATTAGCTGATTAGAGTGTGGCACCAGGGGCCATCAATTTTGAACCTTTTCACAATATTCTAATTTTCTGATATGATGAATTTGAGATTTTCATTTGTTGTCATTTGTAATCATCAAAATTAAACAAAATAAACATCTGAAATATATGAGTTTGTATGTAATGTATGAATATAATATACAAGTTTCACTTTTTAAATGGAATTACTGAAATCAATCTACTTTTTCATGATATTCTAATTTTATGACCAGCACCTGTATTTCTTTCTGCGGTTGGGACACCGCTGACACGAAGACTGGTACTATGCAGGACGTTGCAGATGTCTTTCTCGTGAGTAAATGGGTCAACACTTCATGCAATTCATTGTTTGCATTCTCTGCTGGGAAAACAGAGTCCTCAGTTCTCCTTTCTTCAGGCTCCTTTTCCCTTTCCACATGCAGACATGTGGGGTGACGTCGACCACATTTACTGCAGGAGTGACGTCTTCTACATTCCTTAGTTATGTGCCCTTTTTTCAAACATCCAAAACAGAGATGATTTTCATATATGAATTTTTTCTTTTCGTCACTGGTCTTAGCAGCAAAGTCAGGACACTTTATTATGCTATGCATTTTGTCTTTACAAAACAGACAAGGTTTGGGTTTAAGAGTAACTGCTGCTGGCAAGGTAGACTTTGTCTGTGTAGCTGTCTGAAAAGCTTTAGCTCTTCTAAATGATCTGTCTTCGGATTTTTCATTAATCATAAATGGTGAAGCGACAGGATTACAGGCTACTTTTGCTTCCTTTTGGATGAACCGAGTGAAGTGGGCAAAGCTGGGGTACTCTTGAGTTTTTTCTAGCTCCTCCACTACAATGCGACTCCACCTTTGGACTATCCAGCCAGGCAATTTTTGGAGAAGTTTGTGATTTTCCTCACAGTCATTGAGGATTTCTAGGCCCTTTACTTGTGGAATAGCCTCTGTGCAGCTTTGGAGAAAGTCTGCAAACTCTCTTAGTGCTAAGGGGTTATTAGCAGGGATTTTTGGCCATTTTGTTAGCTTAGCTCTAAAGGCTCTTTGAACAATAAATGGACTGCCATACCTCTCCTGTAAAACGTTCCAGATGCCCTGGTATGCCTGCTCAGAGTTACGGAAAAAATATCCCTCTACTGCCTTTCTTGCCTCACCTGCAAGATAACTCTTTAGATACAATATTTTCTCACATACAGGTAAGGGTTTGTTGCCAATTAGTGCCATGAAGGATATTTTCCAGTCAACAAATTTTAGAGGGTCACCACTAAAGATACCTGGCTCTGGTACAGGAAGTCGGTTTAGAGTAAGGGAACTGGCAATAGCTTCAACCAAGCTGGGTTCTTCTCGTCCTGCAATGGTGTGGTGATGCTTAAATGATGGAGCCAGTGGATTTAAGGTGGACTGTGTTTGCCTGACAGGATCATTTAAAACATTTTCAAAGTTGTGGCAGGATGCAGCATCATAGCTTTCAATGTCATTTAATACGCTTAAGGCTCTTACACGTGCAGCTGCTATTTTTACTTCACTTTCTGCCTTTAACTGCTGCAGCTTTATTTTTTCATGCTCAAGCTTTGCCTTTGTTTCCACTTCTTCTTCTTTTAACTTTGCCAATGCCATGTTTTCCTTTAATTTCCATTCCTTCTCCATTTGGTTGACTTTA
The DNA here is from genome assembly GCF_016077235.1 of Cyprinodon tularosa. Classification (NCBI taxonomy): domain Eukaryota; kingdom Metazoa; phylum Chordata; class Actinopteri; order Cyprinodontiformes; family Cyprinodontidae; genus Cyprinodon; species Cyprinodon tularosa. The sequence goes on from NW_024037932.1 coordinate 92,014, forward strand.
GTTTGCTGTGAAAGTATTTCCTGTGTAGTCTTTGCTTGTTCTATTTTAGCTGCAAATTCGGCCTCTGCCTCACGACTGCTTGTAGAATCTGTCTTTGAGCATGCAACTGAGCCCTCTTGAAACAATGTTTCAGTTTTTGTATCACCAAACACAGAACCATAGTCATTTTTGTTAAGCATCACTCTAACGCTTTCTTTTTCAAGATGATCATTAAAGGGCTGATCAATAGTTTCTTGTCGTTTAGCAATGATCTCACAAATGTCTGTTGTTAGCACTGTACAGGCATCCATTCTTTTTACTATTTCAGGGGTCATGTTTTGGTTGCGGAGGATGGGCTCATAATATTGTTGCACCTTCGTATGTTTCTCTCTGATTTCATGGCTGACAGTGTTTAAATTTTCAGATGAGCAGAAAGCCTTCAATTTTGTTCTGATGTCTTTAGCTGACTCCTTCCAAGAATTATATGCTCTGTTAAATGCTCTTTCATTTTTCTTCATGTTCTGTTCATGCATTTCTTTTCCTTTTTGAGTTAAGTGTCTTTCACGACTACTGGATCTCACCTTTTGCTGCTCTATGCTTTCAGGTTCTTCTGTGGGGCACAACATTTTGTGCCTTTATCAGCAAAGAGTTTGATATGAAGAGCAGTGATGGTAGCAATTATTCTTGATTGGAGTAGTCTCTCTTGGCTGACATGTGGCTTGCGTTGGTCCACCGTGGGGCCAGCTTTCTCTCAGCGCCGAGTTTTCACTGTAGCAGTCCCTCAGACCAAAGAAGAAACAGAGAGCCTCGACGGGTGGAGTTGTTTTCCATTTAATGGATTCATAATGAGTTCACACCGTGAAAACTAAACAAACAAACACAAAATACATCTGCTTAGATACCTTTCTTTGACACAGAACAAAATAAACATCACATAAAGTGCAAAATTTGTAAACAAATAATGTCTTAAACCTGTACCTCGCTCCGCTGTCCAAGGGCTGCAAAGTTTTTAGCTGTAGTTCCAAAAAATCTGCTGCTAACGAGCCTCATCAAGCTGCATTCAGACAAACATGCACCAAGTCCTCATCTCAAACAAAAAAAAAGGTGCCTTCTTTCATCCTCTCGTCTGTGGGATATTAAGCCCTGAGCACTGACTGACAGGAAGGTAACAAACTTTCTTACTCACTTGCAGCTTACTGCCAACTGAGCTACAGCACCCCCTACTGTACAGAAGGAGTAACAGCATTGATTCAGCTTAAAACAAAGAACTGACATTTACAGCGATCATCTAAAACAGATTTTTATGAACTTTATTCTCTGCTTCCAAACTCAGCATCTCTTCATCCTTTCCTGCAATTAGAAGTTTCTTTTGACTGGATTTGATTAAACCTTTAAGCTCCTCGGTATAAAATAAATATTCTGCGTCTCTCATATATAGAATGTAGTTTATATATAGAGTTTATTCAGTAATGTCTTCCAGAGCTCTGATTGCTGCACACATTATTATCCTGTTGATTCAAACTAAACACCCTGCAGTGCTCAGGCCTCCTGCTTCTTAAAGCAGCAGCTCGACCTCCCCAAGATGGCGCCCGTTATTCCTGCACAGCGACAGTTAATGCGGTTCCAGCATCCTGACAGCAGAAAGGAGGAAACATCCAAACCTGATGGCTGCTGGAAAACATCCATTCCTCGGTGTCTCCTCCTCCCCTGGCTCTCCTGGACCTCCTGCTTCCCTCCAGCTCCTCAGTTCAGCCTCCAGCTGCTGGATTTCTTTCCAGAGCTCAGCAGCATCTACAGCTTCTGGATGAGAGAAGGACAGCAGGAGGAGGAGGAGGAACAGCTCCTTTCTGCTACAACCTTAGCGCCTCCCGCTGGTCAGGAGTAAAACATCTGCTTGTTCTTCTTGGATGTATTGGCAACAAACATTTAGTAACATATATATACAAATATTTCAATTCTATTAAATCATTTAGTTTCCTTTAAAATCTACTCATTATTTGTATGTTTACTCCCCAAATTCTCCCTCAAAATATCTAATAAATGTTTTTTTTCCTTCTCTCTCTTTCATATTTCTGACATTCCAGTATAAAATATTCTATTGTTTCACATTTTCCAGTAGTTTGCTTTTGAATTTTGTAAAATGTTTAATTAAGTCCTGTTTGCCCAAATCTTAACCTTATTCTTAATCTCATTTCTTCTTTTTCCTATTATTTTCTTAATTTTATAAAACCATCTTCCTGTTTGTTCTTCATCTCACATTTTTTTTGTTGCCATTTTTCCATCAGTTTTCCTTTAATAATAATAATAATCTTTCCCAAATAAAACATCAAATAAACTCACATCCTATTAAACACATTATTCTCTCTCCAAAACAAAAACAAAACCTGATACACTGAAAAAATATTAATCTCAATAAGTCTTTAAATAAATGCTTTTTTTCTTGAATTGAGGAGGAAAGTGAGGCTATTTGCACTTAAAAAAAGGAAAACAGAATTACATTCTCTTATTTCTGAATTTTCTTAATTCAGATTTAAAAAGCTAATTAAATATTTAAAAAGTCAAGAAAAAAAAGGTTAAAAAGTTTATTAAAAAGTTCAAAAGTCAGGGAAAAAAAGGTAAAAAGTTAAATATTTAAAAAATATCCATATTTTTTTGATCTTCCAAAAGTTATAAGGTCTTTTCCTGGACCTGAGGGGCCCCTAAGCGGCCCCTGAGGGCCCCCCCTGGTATAGGTCATCTTCTCCGACTATAGATGTAAAATAAGTGATTGAAACATCATCTACTACATGGTTGGTCCCCTAAAGGCTGGGATATATTTCCAGGGACCTCAGATATAGATCACATAGATGTTAGAAATGTTCCCTCAGTCTGAGACAGAAAGTGAGGATCTAGATCAGATCTAGATTTTGGGCTTTTTTTTCCCCCACCCCCAGTCAAAAGTATTAATGATTGAAAGTGGAACGTACGATAACTCAATAAATTATATTTTAATTCATATTTTTAACTTTTATTTAATTCTTTGGCTTTTTATTCTTTCCAACTCAAATACAGAAACATATAAATACAAAATAAAGTTATAAACCTGAATTTATAAAAGCTGCTCCAAGTAAATCCCTTATAACTGCATTTAAACTGAATGAATTGAGAATAAAAATTAGTCAGACTGATTTCATTATTTTATTATCTTTAAATATATATATATATATTTTCCTGCATTCCTTGCAATACCCTCGCGGACCACTAGGGGGAGGCGTCCTTCCGGTTGGGAAAGACTGTGATGAATAAACAGGTTTGTGTTTTAATTTAAAAACAGATGAGCTGCTTCAGCTGCGATAATAATAATAATAATAATAATAATAATAATAATAATAATAATAATAATAATAATAATAAAAATAAGCTGATATATCAGCTCTATAAACATTCATTATTAATGCATCCTAATCTGGAATAAGATAAAGCTCAAAGAATATTTATTTATTAATGTTTATAATCTGGATGTTTTGGTGATCACAGGTCTTTCATCTTCTTTTGTTGTTTTCTCTGATTTTGTAAATAAAGATTTCCTTAAAAAAAAAAAAAAAAACACCTTATCTTGAAGGTAACTTTCGGTTTCCAGGTGATCCTCAGAGGTTGTTTCTCCGAGTCCAGGTAAGACCATCCAAACCAGAGTTCCCAGTAAAGGAACCAGCCTTGACTGGCTCCATACTTCCGGTTCGGTTTAAACTGGCGGTTAGGGGGGGTCAGAATCAGCCTGCTGTATGGAAAGCCGTTTGATCATGGTTTCCAATACAATGTATCGTGTTGTCTTCTCCTTTCAATCGGTCAAACATAGTTAAACTAGTCGGCCTTTCATTCTACGTGTCAAGTGCGCATTGATTTCATGTGAACTTGATCCATTCAGCCATGTGTCCAAAGCGAGCTCGTGCGCAGCTGCTGCTGAGCAGAAGGGTATGGCAGGCCGTTTTCACATTTATTAGCTTGACTGAATATGTAATGCAGAAGTCTCCAATGCATTTCTTCCGAGTCAAAATGAACATTGAAATGTAATTCTAACTAGTTAAAATGACGTCACGTTTCTTATTCATGTGTATTGGGCTTTTACTTCCACATAACTAAAATAAAATTCTTCCAATATGAATATGAATTCTGAACTTTCACATCTCAATAATAGAATTAAAACTAGACTTAATGAAAATTTCAGTTATCAAGAATTAATATAAATTTGCAGATATATAAAATATATAGTTTCCTAACAAAACAACTAGTAGAAATGTTATCATTGAACTCGTATGACTAATGAAATTACAATTCCAGATATCTCAATATTAAAATCTAAATTGCAGTTTTACATGCCTAACATAAAATAACATAAAATAGGCAGGCTGACTAGTCACATTTCAATAATACGTAGATAGCAGTAAAACAGATTCCCTAGTCACACTAACATTGTTCCTAGTCAGAATTGTTTTATAGATATCACTAATTACATTGCTACCAGTTTTTTCACGATCTAAATAGTGAGGAAGAGGATTAGGGCCACTGAAAAAATAAATAAAATTAACTGATTTTTAAATATTATTTCAATTTAATGTGGGAAAAAAAAGTTTTTAATTTTAGAATTTGTTTTGGTCTTTCAAGGTGTTCTGACATGTCACAGATTATTATAATACTAGTGTTTGTCCCTCATAGAACAACAGATTCTGCAGAGTGGGAGAATAGAGATAGAATGAAGCAGAATGAGGAAAAAGGGGTCCCTATGTCCTCCAGCAGTCTAAGCCTATAGCAGCAGAACTATAGAGATAGATCAGGATAACCTGAGCCACTCTAACTAGAAGCTTTATCAAAAAGGAAAGTTTCCATGAATGATGGAGCTGCTCATTAAACACAATGATGGTCTCAGATAGAACAGGAGAGAAGGTTTTATCCAGGCCTATTCTACACCATTAAAGCCTAAAAGACATGAGTGTCTTTTAGGCTGCTAACCTGCTAGCACTAAGTTGCTAACTGGTTAGCATCTTAGTGCTACTTGGGAACCTGCTAGCGCTAAGTTGCTAACTGGTTAGCAACTTAGCGCTAGCAGGTTCCCAAGTAGCACTAAGATGCTAACCAGTTAGCAACTTAGTGCTAGCAGGTTCCCAATGGAATTTCCCATTGGGAACCTGCTAGCGCTAAGTTGCTAACTGGTTAGCAACTTAGTGCTACTTGGTCCCCAATGGAATTTCCCATTGGGAACCTGCTAGCGCTAAGTTGCTAACTGGTTAGCAACTTAGCGCTAGCAGGTTCCCAAGTAGCACTAAGTTGCTAACCAGTTAGCAACTTAGCGCTAGCAGGTTCCCAATGGAATTTCCCATTGGGAACCTGCTAGCACTAAGTTGCTATCTGGTTAGCAACTTAGCGCTAGCAGGTTCCCAAGTAGCACTAAGATGCTAACCAGTTAGCAACTTAGTGCTAGCAGGTTCCCAATGGGAAATTCCATTGGGAACCTGCTAGCACTAAGTTGCTAACTGGTTAGCAGGATGCTTCCAACAAACCAGCTACAACCAAACATGCTGCGAACCTTCCACCACAACAATCCCGCCCCCTTGATAATCGACCAATCACATTCACTTTATTCACTCGTTAAGTCGGGCACCACTGGGAGAATTCAGAAACGCAACGATTGGATAAAACGCTTCTCTATGACTTTAACGCCTGTATCCACTCCTGTAACGTGGAGCGAGTGGAATTTTCTAGTGGCGTAAAGTTTTCCTGCCTCCTGCTTTCAAAGCTGAACGGCACCAAGATTTCTGTTTTTTTGACATTTGAATGTAATCTGGAAATAATCCCATCAAACAAACATAATGTTGAGTTTTTGACCAAATTTGGGCCCAACACCAGTTTTAGTTTCATCAAACTCGTATAACAGATGCAGCAGAGTTCCAACCTTTCATTACGTCTCCAGCATTAGTCGCTGTTTCTCAGTTTTATTCGTGGCAGTTTGGTAGAGGTCCAGTTTGATCTATTTAATGAAAGGAGACTGTGCTTCACGTGATAGACGGCGCCATGATGCACATCCTTCTTTCCAATGATTATCTGGAATCTCTTGATCTATATTTCTATCCCAACATGCTTTTAGACCAACCAGTTTAGGCGCTACTTCTATTGAGTTCATAGAAATGTGCAGCTCCTCTGAGTTTCTCTGCAGTTTTATGGGAAATTGCTGGATTTGTCTGACTGTAGAATCTGTTTGTTTGAGAGAATAAAATCTCTAATTGGTGAATATTAAACCACTCAGGGTTCATCATTAAATAGACAAAAGCTACAGTGGAAATCAAACTGTTTCTGCTTTAAAATGATGGTTTGAAGTCTGTCAATAAAACACCTGATTATGAACTGGACTGGACTGTTCCTAAAGATAAGAGGACAAAAAAACATATATATATATATACTGTAAAAATATAGTAAAATACTGTAAAAATGTCCAGAGCTGTATTGATTATTTATTCTTCGGATGCAGTATTTTATTTGTTTATTTTTATATTTAATGTGAATGTTATTTTTATCCATGTTTTAGCTGTTTTGTTTTTTATTGATTCTGTTTTATGTTTTATTATTTATTTCCAGCTCTTTATTCAGCTGTGGGTTTTTTTTAAGTGCTTAACTAATAAAATTGGATTGTATTTATATTTTTAACTTATTGTATTATTTTCTGAACTTTTTAAGGTCCACATAGTGTGACCACTTTAGCTGGAATGCTGCTGTAACTCCACCATTTCCCCACTGTGGGACAACAGAGAGAGTTTCTATTCTATGTGGTGTATATCTGTGGTTTCTTCAGGAAGTTCTGCCTCCACCTGTGATGTCATCAGTCTGCTGATTTAAACTGAAACAAACTGCAGTGCTGAAGCATCCTTCTACTGTTCAGGTTAGGCAGGAAGGTCGACCTCCCCAAGATGGCGCCCGTAATCCCTGCGCTGCCACAATAAATGCGAGGTCTGCTCTAATATTATTTCTATGGTTGAACCAACAAACTGAACCCAGAAGAGATTTCCTGCTGGTTGGTCCAGAGAAACGATGGTTGCTTGGTGGTTTTATTCGTCCATCTTTAGAACTCGTTGCTGCTCTAAATCGTTCACCTCTTCAGCGATTAGACTTTAGTTTGTTTACTTTTATCTTCTTTTAATTGGCCTCGCTGAATGTCTCTATAAACTGATGCAATCACAGTTTCAAACATCTCCACCATATTTATCATTCTTCTAAGATCATCTTTGCTTTTCTTTCCTTTTCTGGGTTGAAGCTCTAAAGATACTAGTGGCTGTTGATGCTTTTATTTTGAAAACAGGAAGCAGCAGCCGGTCTCCAGTCCCTCCTTTAAATGGTTCCTCTCATGCAGGGGTTCCTTCCTGTTTCTGGGATCCACAGGTGTGTCTGCTTCATGCAGTGATCATGTTCAGGTGTTGCTGTTTTCAGTCAGCAGTGAAACTTTGAGCAGATGAACTTTCCCTTCAGCTCGTTGCTTCTGTTTCCTCCTTCCTTCGCTTTAATCTGCTGTTTGGAATGAAGGAGGTGAAAGAAGCAGCCAGAGCTGCTTTAAAGGATTTACTGCATTAGTGACCACCTGCAGGGTGACTGTGATGGTCAGAACTCCTGGACTGGGAAAGAACCAGTCCATTTCTACAGCCCATCATGAGGTCATCATGAGGTCATTGAAAGAGTCTCCAGGGGTCAAAGCCTCAGATCACCGGGTTCATCCTGGTTTCTGACCTTCAGAGGTTTTAATGTTCCTCTCTGGATGCTTAAAGGAGCAGCCATTCAACATTCACCCATTTTCCTTGATGGGTCTTTGGCTGGTCTTTGGCTGGTCTTTGGCTGGTCTTTGGCTGGCACTCGGCTGGTCTTTGGCTGGTCCTTGGCTGGCACTCGGCTGGTCTTTGGCTGGCACTCGGCTGGTCTTTGGCTGGTCCTTGGCTGGCACTCGGCTGGTCCTTGGCTGGCACTCGGCTGGTCTTTGGCTGGCACTCTGCTGGTCTTTGACTGGCCCTCGGCTGGTCTTTGGCTGGCCCTCAGCTGGTCCTTGGCTGGCCCTCAGCTGGTCTTTGGCTGGCCCTCAGCTGGTCTTTGGCTGTCCCTCAGCTGGCCTTTGGCTGGCCCTCTGCTGGTCCTTGGCTGGCCCTCAGCTGGTCTTTGGCTGTCCCTCAGCTGGTCTTTGGCTGGCCCTTTGCTGGTCCTTGGCTGGCCCTCAGCTGGTCTTTGGCTGGCCCTCAGCTGGTCTTTGGCTGGCCCTCAGCTGGTCTTTGGCTGTCCCTCAGCTGGTCTTTGGCTGTCCCTCAGCTGGTCTTTGGCTGGCCCTCAGCTGGTCCTTGGCTGGCCCTCAGCTGGTCTTTGGCTGGCCCTCAGCTGGTCTTTGGCTGGTCCTCAGCTGACCCTCTGCTGGTCTTTGACTGGCACTCGGCTGGTCTTTGGCTGGTCTTTGGCTGGCACTCGGCTGGTCTTTGGCTGGTCTTTGGCTGGCACTCGGCTGGTCTTTGGCTGGTCTTTGGCTGGCCCTCAGCTGGTCCTTGGCTGGCCCTCAGCTGGCCCTCAGCTGGCCCTGAGCTGGTCCTTGGCTGGCCCTCAGCTGGTCTTTGGCTGGCCCTCAGCTGGCCCTCAGCTGGCCCTCAGCTGACCCTCTGCTGGTCTTTGACTGGCACTCGGCTGGTCTTTGGCTGGCCCTCAGCTGGTCCTTGGCTGGCCCTCAGCTGGTCTTTGGCTGGCCCTCAGCTGGTCCTTGGCTGGCCCTCAGCTGGTCTTTGGCTGGCCCTCAGCTGGTCTTTGGCTGTCCCTCAGCTGGCCTTTGGCTGGCCCTCTGCTGGTCCTTGGCTGGCCCTCAGCTGGTCTTTGGCTGTCCCTCAGCTGGTCTTTGGCTGGCCCTTTGCTGGTCCTTGGCTGGCCCTCAGCTGGTCTTTGGCTGGCCCTCAGCTGGTCTTTGGCTGGCCCTCAGCTGGTCTTTGGCTGTCCCTCAGCTGGTCTTTGGCTGGCCCTCAGCTGGTCTTTGGCTGTCCCTCAGCTGGTCTTTGGCTGGCCCTCAGCTGGTCCTTGGCTGGCCCTCAGCTGGTCTTTGGCTGGCCCTCAGCTGGTCTTTGGCTGGCCCTCAGCTGGTCTTTGGCTGGTCCTCAGCTGACCCTCTGCTGGTCTTTGACTGGCACTCGGCTGGTCTTTGGCTGGCCCTCAGCTGGTCCTTGGCTGGCCCTCAGCTGGTCTTTGGCTGGCCCTCAGCTGGTCCTTGGCTGGCCCTCAGCTGGTCTTTGGCCGTCCCTCAGCTGGTCTTTGGCTGTCCCTCAGCTGGTCTTTGGCTGGCCCTCTGCTGGTCCTTGGCTGGCCCTCAGCTGGTCTTTGGCTGGCCCTCTGCTGGTCCTTGGCTGGCCCTCAGCTGGTCCTTGGCTGGCCCTCAGCTGGTCCTTGGCTGGCCCTCAGCTGGTCTTTGGCTGGCCCTCAGCTGGTCCTTGGCTGGCCCTCAGCTGGTCTTTGGCTGGCCCTCAGCTGGTCCTTGGCTGGCCCTCAGCTGGTCTTTGGCTGTCCCTCTGCTGGTCCTTGGCTGGCCCTCAGCTGGTCCTTGGCTGGCCCTCAGCTGGTCTTTGGCTGGCCCTCAGCTGGTCTTTGGCTGGCCCTCAGCTGGTCCTTGGCTGGCCCTCAGCTGGTCTTTGGCTGTCCCTCAGCTGGTCTTTGGCTGGCCCTTTGCTGGTCCTTGGCTGGCCCTCAGCTGGTCCTTGGCTGGCCCTCAGCTGGTCCTTGGCTGGCCCTCTGCTGGTCTTTGGCTGTCCTTCAGCTGGTCTTTGGCTGGCCCTCTGCTGGTCCTTGGCTGGGCCTCAGCTGGTCCTTGGCTGGCCCTCAGCTGGTCCTTGGCTGGCCCTCAGCTGGTCTTTGGCTGGCCCTCAGCTGGTCTTTGGCTGGTCTTTGGCTGGTCCTCAGCTGATCTTTGGCTGGCCCTCTGCTGGTCCTTGGCTGGCACTCGGCTGGTCTTTGGCTGGTCCTCAGCTGGCCCTCAGCTGGCCCTAAGCTGGTCTTTGGCTGGCACTCGGCTGGTCTTTGGCTGGCACTCGGCTGGTCTTTGGCTGGCACTCGGCTGGTCTTTGGCTGGTCTTTGGCTGGCACTCGGCTGGTCTTTGGCTGGCCCTCAGCTGATCTTTGGCTGGCACTCGGCTGGTCTTTGGCTGGTCCTTGGCTGGCACTCGGCTGGTCTTTGGCTGGTCTTTGGCTGGTCCTCAGCTGGCCCTGAGCTGGCCCTCAGCTGGTCTTTGGCTGGCACTCGGCTGGTCTTTGGCTGGCACTCGGCTGGTCTTTGGCTGGCACTCGGCTGGTCTTTGGCTGGTCTTTGGCTGGCACTCGGCTGGTCCTTGGCTGGCCCTCAGCTGGCCCTCTGCTGGCCCTCAGCTGGCCCTCGGCTGGCCCTCAGCTGGTCCTCGGCTGGCCCTCAGCTGGTCCTTGGCTGGCCCTCAGCTGGTCTTTGGCTGGCCCTCAGCTGGTCCTTGGCTGGCCCTCAGCTGGTCTTAGGCCGGCCATCAGCTGGCCCTCAGCTGGCCCTCTGCTGGTCTTTGACTGGCACTCGGCTGGTCTTTGGCTGGCCCTCAGCTGGTCCTTGGCTGGCCCTCAGCTGGTCTTTGGCTGGCCCTCAGCTGGTCCTTGGCTGGCCCTCAGCTGGTCCTTGGCTGGCCCTCAGCTGGTCTTTGGCTGGCCCTCAGCTGGTCCTTGGCTGGCCCTCAGCTGGTCCTTGGCTGGCCCTCAGCTGGTCTTTGGCTGGCCCTCAGCTGGTCCTTGGCTGGCCCTCAGCTGGTCTTTGGCTGGCCCTCAGCTGGTCTTTGGCTGGCCCTCAGCTGGTCCTTGGCTGGCCCTCTGCTGGTCTTTGGCTGGCCCTCAGCTGGTCTTTGGCTGGCCCTCAGCTGGTCTTTGGCTGGCCCTCAGCTGGTCCTTGGCTGGCCCTCAGCTGGTCTTTGGCTGGCCCTCAGCTGGTCTTTGGCTGGCCCTCAGCTGGTCCTTGGCTGGCCCTCTGCTGGTCTTTGGCTGGCCCTCAGCTGGTCTTTGGCTGGCCCTCAGCTGGTCCTTGGCTGGCCCTCAGCTGGTCTTTGGCTGGCCCTTTGCTGGTCCTTGGCTGGCCCTCAGCTGGTCCTTGGCTGGCCCTCAGCTGGTCCTTGGCTGGCCCTCTGCTGGTCCTTGGCTGGCACTCGGCTGGTCTTTGGCTGGCACTCGGCTGGTCTTTGGCTGGCCCTCAGCTGGTCTTTGGCTGGCCCTCAGCTGGTCCTTGGCTGGCACTCTGCTGGTCCTTGGCTGGCCCTCAGCTGGTCCTTGGCTGGCCCTCAGCTGGTCTTTGGCTGGCACTCGGCTGGTCTTTGGCTGGCACTCGGCTGGCACTCGGCTGGTCTTTGACTGGCACTCGGCTGGTCTTTGGCTGGCACTCGGCTGGCACTCGGCTGGTCTTTGGCTGGCACTCGGCTGGTCTTTGACTGGCACTCGGCTGGTCTTTGGCTGGCACTCGGCTGGCACTCGGCTGGTCTTTGGCTGGCACTCGGCTGGTCTTTGGCTGGCCCTCTGCTGGTCTTTGGCTGGCGCTCGGCTGGTCTTTGGCTGGCACTCGGCTGGTCTTTGGCTGGCCCTCTGCTGGTCTTTGGCTGGCACTCGGCTGGTCTTTGGCTGGCCCTCTGCTGGTCTTTGGCTGGCGCTCGGCTGGTCTTAGGCTGGCACTCGGCTGGTCTTTGGCTGGCACTCGGCTGGTCTTAGGCTGGCACTCAGCTGGTCTTTGGCTGGCACTCGGCTGGTCTTTGGCTGGCGCTCGGCTGGTCTTAGGCTGGCCCTCTGCTGGTCCTCGGCTGGTCTTTGACTGGACCTCGGCTGGTCTTTGACTGGCACTCGGCTGGTCTTTGGCTGGCGCTCGGCTGGTCCTCGGCTGGTCTTAGGCTGGCCCTCTGCTGGTCTTTGGCTGGCATTTGTCTGGTCTTTGGCTGGCACTCTGCTGGTCTTTGGCCGGTTTTTGGCTGGCACTCGGCTGGCATTTGTCTGGTCTTTGGCTGGCACTCGGCTGGTCTTTGGCTGGCACTCAGCTGGTCCTCGGCTGGTCTTTGACTGGACCTCGGCTGGTCTTAGGCTGGCCCTCTGCTGGTCTTTGGCTGGCATTTGTCTGGTCTTTGGCTGGCACTCGGCTGGTCTTTGGCTGGCACTCGGCTGGCCCTCTGCTGGTCTTTGGCTGGCATTTGTCTGGTCTTTGGCTGGCACTCGGCTGGTCTTTGGCTGGCACTCGGCTGGCCCTCTGCTGGTCTTTGGCTGGCACTTAGCTGGTCTTTGGCTGGCCCTCTGCTGGTCTTTGTCTGGCACTCGGCTGGTCTTTGGCTGGCACTCGGCTGGCATTTGTCTGGTCTTTGGCTGGCACTCGGCTGGTCTTTGGCTGGCACTCGGCTGGCATTTGTCTGGTCTTTGGCTGGCACTCGGCTGGCATTTGTCTGGTCTTTGGCTGGCACTCAGCTGGCCCTCTGCTGGTCTTTGGCTGGCACTCGGCTGGTCTTTGGCTGGCCCTCTGCTGGTCTTTGGCTGGCGCTCGGCTGGTCTTAGGCTGGCACTCGGCTGGTCTTTGGCTGGCACTCGGCTGGTCTTAGGCTGGCACTCAGCTGGTCTTTGGCTGGCACTCGGCTGGTCTTTGGCTGGCGCTCGGCTGGTCTTAGGCTGGCCCTCTGCTGGTCCTCGGCTGGTCTTTGACTGGACCTCGGCTGGTCTTTGACTGGCACTCGGCTGGTCTTTGGCTGGCGCTCGGCTGGTCCTCGGCTGGTCTTGGGCTGGCCCTCTGCTGGTCTTTGGCTGGCATTTGTCTGGTCTTTGGCTGGCACTCTGCTGGTCTTTGGCCGGTTTTTGGCTGGCACTCGGCTGGCATTTGTCTGGTCTTTGGCTGGCACTCGGCTGGTCTTTGGCTGGCACTCAGCTGGTCCTCGGCTGGTCTTTGACTGGACCTCGGCTGGTCTTAGGCTGGCCCTCTGCTGGTCTTTGGCTGGCATTTGTCTGGTCTTTGGCTGGCACTCGGCTGGTCTTTGGCTGGCACTCGGCTGGCCCTCTGCTGGTCTTTGGCTGGCATTTGTCTGGTCTTTGGCTGGCACTCGGCTGGTCTTTGGCTGGCACTCGGCTGGCCCTCTGCTGGTCTTTGGCTGGCACTTAGCTGGTCTTTGGCTGGCCCTCTGCTGGTCTTTGTCTGGCACTCGGCTGGTCTTTGGCTGGCACTCGGCTGGCATTTGTCTGGTCTTTGGCTGGCACTCGGCTGGTCTTTGGCTGGCACTCGGCTGGCATTTGTCTGGTCTTTGGCTGGCACTCGGCTGGCATTTGTCTGGTCTTTGGCTGGCACTCAGCTGGCCCTCTGCTGGTCTTTAGCTGGCATTTGTCTGGTCTTTGGCTGGCACTCTGCTGGTCTTTGGCTGGCACTCTGCTGGTCTTTGGCTGGAATTTGTCTGGTCTTTGGCTGGCACTCTGCTGGTCTTTAGCTGGCATTTGTCTGGTCTTTGGCTGGCACTCTGCTGGTCTTTGGCTGGTCCTCTGCTGGTCTTTGGCTGGCACTCGGCTGGTCTTTGGCTGGCACTCGGCTGGCATTTGTCTGGTCTTTGGCTGGCACTCGGCTGGCATTTGTCTGGTCTTTGGCTGGCACTCTGCTGGTCTTTGGCTGGCACTCTGCTGGTCTTTGGCTGGCACTCTGCTGGTCTTTAGCTGGCATTTGTCTGGTCTTTGGCTGGCACTAAAGAGAGGCGCCATCTGCTGGTCATTGCCTGTAATTCAGTGAAAGGATGGAGTCAGTAATAAATGCACGCCCAGGCGAAGGCCAGTGGCTGGAAGTTGGAGGGGATTTTGTTGCCATTGGGCTGCTTTTCACTGGGAGCGGCCATTTTGATCGGCTGCTACTTTACCTGCTGGCCCTCAGCTGGCCCTCAGCTGGTCCCTGGCTGGCCCTCAGCTGGCCCTCGGCTGGATTAATAGCCACCAGCTGCCAATGTTACAGAACTGATGCAGGTTTCTGTTTTACTTTGGGCTCACTGAGTTTCTATTGGTTGTTGCCCTTCATAGCCCCGCCTCTTCCTGCTAATCTGGAGTAGAAATCCTCCAAATGTTATAAAATGAGAAAGTAATGATCTGTTTTCAGCCTAATGAGTTCTGGTTTAAGGTTTAGGTCTGGATCTGCTGAGTTTGATGTAAAACCCTTTAAATGAGGTCAGAGACATAAACCTGGGAGGGTTTTTCCTCACAAGCTTTTTCATGCAGCTTGTTTTTAACCTCGGTCAAACTTGAAGGCTGTGAATGATCATGTTTCTGTGTCCTAAAATCTACAAACAGCGGATCTGTTTTAAAGAACCTGTGGAGTCCAGTGGTCGGGTCAGAGGAGCCTCTTCCTGGACCCTGATGGTTAGCAGGAGGAGAACCAAACCATGTGACGTCTGGATCTTCTGCTTGTTCTTCAGATGTTTATTCTGCTGCAAACTGCATCACTCAGGTTTTAATGTGAAGCAACAATCAAATAAAAACCCTGAAAAACAAGCTGCATGGCTTAGATGTCTTCCTGAACTTCTGCAGCTCCTTTGTTTCCTCTTTCCTGATTAATCCAGGTGTCTGGCCCCTGTTGCCATGGTTACCGACAACCATGTTCATCTAAGAGCAAAGAAAATTGTTCTTATTAAAGGTTTTTGTATTTAAAGGCAAATTAGTTTCAGTTTTTTTGTTTTAAGTCATTTGGAAACTAAAACACTTTATTTTATTTCCTTGTGTTTAAAATCCTTTAAACTCTATTTAGTTGTTTTTTCCTCTATGTTAGGAGAAATGTTTTAGTGTTTCTAACATTTTCTGCATATATTTAATAAACATGACTGCAGAGAAAATGAGACGAGTGTCGGAGCTTCCTGAACTGAAACCATGACCTCCTCCAGCTGCTTTCTAACTTTATATATGAAATAAAAACCTTTCAAATGAAAACGCTTCATTTTCAGCCTCAAAGGTTTCCTACAGCAACATCTGAGTGCTTCCATCTTTTTCTATGTTTGGGTTTTACAGGCTTTAAGAGATGAACTAAGAATAAAGTTCCTGTTTTTAGTAGAAACACGTTATTTGAATCCAGAGCAAAGGATGAAACCAGATGCTGAGCCGTGAGTTATCCTGATCTATCAGATCTGCTGCTATAGGCTTAGACTGCTGGAGGACATAGGGACCCTTCTTCATCCTCCTGTCTCCAGCTGTAGAGAGCTCTGCTCAGACCTCAGAGTTCAACACTTTTCCAGGAGAAAATGAGGGTTTGGAAGTGAAACGTTCAGCCGTCGGCAGATCGGCGTCTAAATCTGGTCGAAAACACAAAATTAAAAGACAAATTTACCAAAAACGCTCTGATTAGTAGATGAGTCAGTAGCTCAGCCAGTAAGAAGGCTGCTTGGTTATATAAAGGTTGTCGGTTCGAATCCAGCAGGCCTCTTCTTGCCTTTTCCTAAAAAGGCAGGAAAATAATGAAGTAAAGTCCAGGAGTTGAACCAGCAACCTGTGACATCTCAGCTCCTTTCTTATTCCTCTGAGCTGTTGCTCAACACATCAGGAAGGGTTCTCTGCTGATATTCAAAATTAAAAACTGGAGAACATTTCTGAAAACGGACAAACAGCTCCTGAAGCTGAGGAGGAGGAGGTGTTCATGAGGAGGTGGCTGGTTGGTCTGAAGGCTCCATGTCCTGATAGAGGAGGAGCTGCTGAAGCTTCTCCATAGATCAACTAAGACTGGAGATGTTCCAGGCAACAGGAGGACAACGGCAACTTTGTTAATGCATTGGTTGTGAAAAGACCGAAAAGGAAAACCAAGAAATGATGCATTCATTAACTTTCAATCTGTTGCTTCTCTGGCTTAATGCCCGTGGGCTCCGCAGAGAGGGGGAGAAGATTGAAGCGATAATTTATCAGCGTGATTATGAGATATTGTGTTTACAAGAAACAAAATGGGATGATATGAAAGAAAGAGAAAATGGAAAAGGAACAACGTATTCATCCACCTCTGATACCTGCTCAGGGGGGGTAGCTGTTCAACACAGTGCTTTAGTTCATAAAGATAATGAACGGAAATTAATTGTCATAGACTTTAGATACAATAACGTTAATTATAGATTGATGTTCATGCACCTAATCTAGAAACACAGAGAAAAAGGTTTTTTGAAAACATCAGGAAGTGGATCACACTTTCTACCATATTAATTGGAGATTTTAATGTCACACTAGCAACTATTGACATTTCAAGTAATTGTGTTTTTTCAGAAGATCCCAGCAGAAATGAACTGTTTAAACTCATAAGGAATAATGACTTGATAGATTATGGCGACTGTTTAACCCCAGAAAAAAACAATATACAAGAAAACAAACTGTACTTGGTAAACTGAAACAATCCAGGATGGATTTGTGCCTGATGTCGTCTTCTCTTATCCCCGAGGTGTCGTCCCGTCTGTCTGCAGCGATCACTCCTTCCTGGAGGTGGAGATGGGACGAGGCACCAGAAATGGGGGTCTGTGGTGTCTGAATGCTGCTCTTCTTCAGGATGGGAGGTACAGGGATAGAATCAGTGTCCTTAATACGTAGTAAAGCCAGATTTCTAGCAGAAGGAGAAAAGTCTACAGCTTTCTTTTTATGTCAAGAAAAACAGAAACAAATAAAAGCAACAATAACTGAATTAATTAATCATGAAGGGAAAAAAGTAACAGATTTAATCGACATTTTAGAAACCATAAAATATTTCTATTCCAAACTTTTCACCAGTGACAACGTTTCCTCAGAGAAAATAGAAAAAGTTGTCGGTGTGATCCAGTCCTCACTCTCTGAAGAGGATCGTCTCAGCTGTGATGCTCCAATCACAAGTCAGGAAATTCAACTCGCCATTGATTCATTAAACCGCCATAAAAGTCCAGGGAATGATGGCATCACTGCTGACTTTTACAAACATTTCAAAGAGCAAATCAGTGGAATTTTATTTAAGGTTTTTACAGCCATGGAGCAAACAGGATGTACACCCAGGACCTTCGCACAGGGCGTTATCACCATTCTTTACAAAAATAAAGAAAAACAGGATTTAGAAAACTACAGACCCATCAGTTTATTAAACACAGATTATAAAATATATGCAAACAGGTTAAAAACTGTTGCAGGATGTATCATCAGTTCATCTCAAGCATACGGTATTCCTCACAGAAGTATTTCAGACACAATGTTGTCAATAAATCATACTATCCAAACCATGTCAAGCACCCAAGGGATCTTTCTCAGCGTAGATTTTAGCAAAGATTTTGACAGAGTAGAACACAATTTTCTATGTGCAGTTTTAAACAAGTTTGGATTCGGTCAGTCATTCATCAGCAGGTTACAGTTAGGGTTCAAATGCAGAGAGTAAAATTAAATGTAACGGTCATTTCAGAGGTCGGTCAGACAGGGGTGTCCTCTGCTTTACAGCTTGGTGGCCGAGCCCCTCGCCCTCTTAATAAAACAGGGCCAGAATATTCAAGGCATAGAATCACCTCTTGGTAATATCAGTACAATTTTCCAGTATGCAGATGACACATCGATAACAGTCAAAAATGAAGAGAGTCTAGAGCTAGCAATGCAACATATTCACACATGCGGTCTAGCATCCGGAGCTAAGATTACTGTTTTAATGCTGAAATCCTTGAATCCTGGAATAAAGTCAGACCATTTTTGTCAACAGACATGAAGTACACGACTCATCTCTCGCTGCCAATTTTCAACAATCCCGAAGTAGTCTGCGGGGGCAGGATGCTGTATTTACCGTCCTGGAGAGGGGTGGGCATTCACGCCTTCGGGCAGATATCGGATGATCAGGGGTCAGTGGACATCAACAAAGTCTATAATCATTTTAAAGCGGCTAATATTTTTGTCAAAAAAACCATCATAGCTAAAAGTTGCCAAAATATCCGAGCCGCTCTGCCAAACCACTGGTCTCTGATCATTGATGGGAGGAGACGACATCAGGGGGCGCAGGATGATGCCCTTAATTTTCTTCTTTCTCTAGGCAACAAGAAACAGCACATTCAAGAAATAAAAACAAAGACATGGTCCAACATTCTCATTTCACTGATCATACAAGAACCGACATCCCACAATAAATAGCTGCTAATATTCCCAAACAAAATAGTTCAACAGATCTGGTCAAACTTACCTGCCAAATTCAATTCTCAACAAGCAAACAATACCGACTATTTATTAAGACACAGGAGGATTCTTACAGGCATCATCCTGAACCAAATCAACAAAGAAAAGTTCGGCAGAGAGTTTGTCTCTCCGACCCCGAGACGCTGGAACACCTGTTCCTCCGCTGCCCTGGCCGCAGCATCTTCTGGGACAAGATCGGCGAAATCATGGAAAGTTTGGAACCGGGCATCAGCAAAGCAAACAAAGAGTGGGACTGGAGAAGACTTTTAGGAACACAGAAAAAAAAACAACAGTCTTTTCATCTGCACACCTTAAGCAATATAATCCTTTCTCTTGCCAGACACTCAGTATACATTTGCAGGAATTATAAACTTTTTGAAAATAAGTCACTGGATTGCCGGAAACTGTTCATAGGACTTTTTGAAAATCACAGGAAAACACTCAGAAGCATCGACTAACAACTTTCTCAGGACATTTTTGGACTGCTTAGCAAATGCAAATATTTTCAGGACTGGACAATCTGATTTATTTTTGTGCATAAACATTAATTTTCTCACTGTAGGTAATTAAGAGGGAAAGTATTTTTGTTGATATGGGTTTGTAATGAGTTTCTTTTTGTAGTTTTTTTCTTTGGTGTTTCTGTAAACAAATAATGTTTGATTATTCTTTTTGTTCACTGTATATAGTTGCACCTTTTCTTTTAAATTGAATTTTTTTCTAATAAAAAAAAGATATAAAAAAAAAAATCTCTACATAATCTCTGCTTCTCTGACAGCAGACGGCTGATTATCAGTGTATGAATGGAAGCCAGGGAGGTTCTTCCTGCTGCCGCACAGATCCAACCCAATCATGAAAAATCACCTGAATTCATGATGCTAGACAGCAAAACAATGATTTTATTATCCACAGGAAGCTGATATCTAAACATAGGAAACATGTTAAAGGTGGAACTGATGAGTTAAAATGTTTTTATTATTTAGTGTTTGTCCCTCAGAACAACAGATTCTGCAGAGTGGGAGAATAGAGATAGAATGAAGCAGAATGATGAAAAAGGGGTCCCTATGTCCTCCAGCAGTCTAAGCCTATAGCAGCAGAACTATAGAGATAGATCAGGATAACCTGAGCCACTCTAACTAGAAGCTTTATCAAAAAGGAAAGTTTCCATGAATGATGGAGCTGCTCATTAAACACAATGATGGTCTCAGATAGAACAGGAGAGAAGGTTTTATCCAGGCCTATTCTACACCATTAGAGCCTAAAAGACATTAGTGTTGAATGTTCCTCAGATAGTTCCTGTGGAACTCTGGCTTGTTGTTTGATCCAAACAGAGAACCAATCAGAAGGAGAAGCTGCTGGGAATCCTGGATGACCTCAGCGCTGAGGAACTGATCAGTTTAAATGGTTTCTGCCTGAAAAAAGGCTTCAAAATAAAGGCTGTAGAGGCGGCTGGCAGAGAGCAGGTGGTGGATCTCATGGTGCAGCTCTGAGGAAGACGCTGTCAGAGACATGAGGACAGTTTTAGAGAAAATCAACAGAAATGATCTGATGGAGCGACTGGAAACCAGCAACTATTGACCAGAATGAGGAGTTGAACAGATTCAGGCTGGTTTTTGGGACTTTGATGGTTGAGTTTAATCTGCTCTGTCTGCAGGACCATCCTTTAAAGGCTTAAACCAACCAGGGGTTTTATTTAAATAGCCCAAAGCTCAGCTATAGTTAAACCGGTATGGACAGCTATGGTTGATGGGAGGTCAGAGGTCAGAGGAAACAAACAAGGTGATTATTGTTGGTTTCCCTGATCTGGTTGATCGTTTTCTGATCGTTTTCTGAATGACTTCTGGCTTCAAAGTTCAATTACTGAAACTAAGAACAAATATTTAGATGTTGTCTTTGCTGAGTTTGGGGGGGCAGGGGATCAATTATCCTCCTATGGAAAACCCTGATAACATATAATTATGTCGTTTGATCAATATAATTATTAAGCTTATAAAATGGAATTATCATATTTATACAACTACCATATT
Source organism: Cyprinodon tularosa (assembly GCF_016077235.1). NCBI lineage: Eukaryota > Metazoa > Chordata > Actinopteri > Cyprinodontiformes > Cyprinodontidae > Cyprinodon > Cyprinodon tularosa. Next base: position 112,173 of record NW_024037932.1, read on the forward strand.
TTATCAAAATAATTATCACTTTATGCAGTGTAAGTATCGCTTAATATAAATATCACGTTAATTAATTATCAAGCTAATAAAATGGAATTATCTCATTTAATCAATATAATGATCACATTTAAACATTATAATTATCATGTTTCATCAATATAATTATCACGTTTAAGAGAAAAATTAAATAAATGCATTTTTTACTGGAATCTGATCCTTTATTTTATTTTAATGCTGGTTCTCTGAACTTTACCAATAAAGTTCTGTTGACGCCAGAGAGGCTCTATAACGGGACTAATATAGTTAATTTCATAAAATGTGGCGTTTTGACATCGAAAGATTAAGATTCATTTAGTAAATATTATTTTCAGGCACCAGCTTCTTGTTTAAATGACAGCAAATGTGAGCAAATATGGGTGAAGAAATATAAGTTCTAAATAAAATAGTTTGAACAGAAAAAGCTCGACAGTAAACTCTTTTTTCTTTGTGCCTTTTCATCAAGTTTGAACTTCTACAAGGTGAGAATCTATCTGCATCATTGCCTAAAACGTATTTCCATATGTAGGCATCCAGTTAACATACTATACCAGCTTTATTAATGGAGCTCTTTAAAGGCTTAGAAGTCTATAAATCTGAGCCATAAACACAAAATATAAAGAAATATTTACTGAGGTGAGAAAGAAAATTCCAGAAATATTTTGTCCAACTAGTTGAGGTTCCAACAAGTTAAACAGATCAGGTCAGAAATGTTCATCAGCCTTTTTAATTGGCCCCTTTTGGTTCAATTAATTAATTTAATTCAGAATTGATCAGCAGCATTCAGGCACGTTATTAGTTATTGTTTTGTCAGTGATCACATAGAGACGCAGCAAACAAACACGATTCTTCTGTTTTTACCCAAAACACTGATTCCTGTCATAAAGAATAAAGAATCACTTTGTGTCGATCTGTCAGGGTTCTGCCCTCTGATTAGGTTCAGTTTCTGTCAGCAATGGCTGGTGAGATTGATTGAGGACCCAAATGCAGAGATGAGTTCTGATTTATTTCATTGGTTAACTGAGGCAGACATCCAAAATGCAAAAATATAAAGAATATTAAACCTTCAGGGAAAAACTTACATGGGGAGCCAAAGATGAAGAAATAACAACAAGGAAGCAGCAGTGAGCGACTGCAGAGGTGGAGTATTTAAGGAGAACAGAACAAAGGAAGGACTAACGAGCTAAATAAGGAGCAGGTGTGAGTGGAACTGACAAGGAGTCCAAAAGGAAAGGAAACAAACACAAGGGGGCAGCAGAGACCGATTGAATCCAATGGAAAATAAACCAAAGAAAAAAACAGAACTGAAACTAAAACCTCAGAGTCACAAATGTGGAGAACATGACAGTTTCTTTGTTGTTCTGCGTCTTTATCGTTGTTTTCTGTCAGTTTTGTATTTCTTGAGTTACAGCGTTTTGCTGAACTGCGATCATCAGAATCAGCTGTGCTAAAGCAGAGAAACCTTAAAAACCTGCAGGAATGGCTGCTGTAGGGAATCCATGTGACTCGTCTTCCCCATCAGTCCATCCTTTGTTCTGTCAGTTTTATATTTCTTAAGCTGCTCTCTGCTGCCCCCTTGTGCCTGTTTCCTTTCCCCTTGGCTCCCTTCTAGTTAGTTCTATCCACACCTGCTCCATATCAGCTCATCAGCCCATCCTTTGTTCTGTGACCCATATAGGCTATACATCACCTCTGCATTTCCTGCTAGTTTCTTGTTTTGTTGCTTCATCTTCTCTTTGCTCCTCTTTAAAGTTTTTCCTGAAGTTAACTTGATTGAAAACTTGATTTTATGTTTTTGGACTTTGCTTCAGTTGTGGGTACGGCAGAGTATTAGGGCCAGACGAGGTTTTATTTTTTTTTATATGAGAATAAAGTCATAACATCATAAGAATAAACTCGCAATACTATGAGAATAAAGTCGTAAATTTATGAGACTAATAAAATACGAGAATAAAGCCATCATTCAACAACCCGTTTCAGAAAGAAAGCTTGGAGCTCCGCCCAGCAGATGATGTCAGACCAGCTCCACCAATCAGCAACCAGAGTCCACTTTGACATCCTGCCCAGTTTGATGCTGCTGCTAAAAGATTTCCTGATTTATCAAACCGATGCTAAAGTAGAACTTCAAACGATGCTCCACATTCCTCATTTAGGGAAGAAAGGGATTCTGGGAAGAGTTGTTGTCATGTTTGGGTTTTGGTTCCTAGCCCACATGCAGAACACACACACAGAGACTGGGGAAAAAGTTCAAAGGTTTAATTAATAAATGGTACAGAAAACAGATCGGGGGGGTAATCAGGTCCAGGGCTGGTCACGACGGGGTTACTGTTCTGGAGGTTGAGCTGAGCGGCAGAGGGGGGAACCAGGAGGGTTCAGAGGCTGTCGGCAGGCTGAGGGCTTGGTGGAGGCTGAGCTTGGTAAAGAGCTTGTAGATCACCAGGTTTGAGTTTCCCTTGCAGATTCTTCTGAGAGCCGGCTGGCAGGTCCTTGGCAGATTAGCAGATCTTTGACTGGTTTTGTTCTCCAGGGTTCTTCTGAGATCAGACAGACAGATTTCCAACAGAGAAACTCTTCAGGGGGTTTCTGGTTTCAGACAGGTTCAACCATAACTGACTAACACTCTGGCCCCGGAGTGTGGTCCTCAGCCCACTTAAATGCTGGTCTCCTGATGAGCAGATGAGGTACAGCTGGTGAAGTCAGCTCCAGCTTCAGGAGATCCAATACGCCCTCTGGTGGAGAAAAGATAGACAGACCCCCATATCCCTCGGCGCCCTCTGGTGGGCAAGCCTCAGGATCCCAACAGATGTCATAAAATAAACTTTATTCTTGTAATTTTATTCTCGTAAGTTTAGATCTTTATTCTTATAATGTTACTTTATCCTCATATGACTTTATTTTCTCAATGTTACGACTTTATTCTCATAATTGTATTAGTTTATTTTCTTAATGTTATGACTTTCTCATAATTTCAAGACTTTATTCTCGTAATATTACGACTTTATTCTGATGACTTTATTCTCTAATTTAAAACATTTTGAAAAATATTGTGTCATACGTGGGAACCTTATTAAATCAGCAAACCTCTCCTCTGCCTCCTCATCTCCACATTTAGGTCCTTCAAAAAAAAAAAAAAAAAACCTCCACAAAAATGGACGCTTTCCCTTTAAAAACTGCATCTATAAGTAATGAACTATTATTAATAGTGGGGATTATTAGTAATTACATCAAACAAAACAGAACCTCGAAATCTTTAAAGAATTATGTGGTTTATTATCATGATACAACATAATTAAGTCCTTAGCTAATAATACAAAGGTAGATGTGTGCAATCTAATAAAATATTTCTTATAAATAGGTGAATAGATTTTATAATATATAATCTTACATTACGTAAAAATAAGTAATCTGTCGCTTGGTGACTCATCTTCCTCAGGTTGTCCTTCATCTTCTCTGGTTCTCGTTCTGCTCCCTAAACGGACCGACGCTCAGCGGAAAAATGCGTTTCCAGATCTCCAGTGAGGTGAAACGGAATAATCCACGTTAGTGCGCGGAAAGGGGGGGCAGACATCCTGCAGTGTCTTTTTCAGTGCTTTGATAATGCTGCCTGGACAGTGTTACAATCAACTGTACTGTAATATAATCACAGTTTTTAGAAAAATACAGTTTCCAAATAAAGGCACTCAGTTGGTCTGATGACAAAAAGGCCAACATTTTAGTTTCCACCATAGAGAACGGAAAGAGCTTCAGCTGACGCTCAGATCCACGCATGCAAGCTCGCAATAAGAGACAAGTAAATATTCAGAGCCCTGAAAACAATGAAATCCTGAAGTTAACATGAATATAATTGTTATTGTGGAGAAAAATCTAAATACGAATAAAAACAAAAGCAGAAAAACCACAAAATCTTTGAAACTCTTGGGATGAGATGCTGACTTTGGACAATAAAGATTATCCGTTTTCATTTTTTCTCTTTTCCAACTTGAATTTAAACTAAAATAAAAAGCGTTTCCTGCAGGAAGATTTGCTTCATATTTAATAAAGTATTTAACGGTTTTCTTACTGCAGGCCTAGAAGTTTTCCTTTCTACCTAAAAGCACCAAACTCTACTCTATTGGACACAGATAAACAGAGGAACCCGGCCAGAACCCAAATCCAGGATAAAGATCTTGGGTGAATTTGGTGTTCAGGGTGTAGAGATGGATCGGTTTAGCAGAGGAGGCTCTGTAGAAGGACAGGCTGCCGGCCGATTGGTCGACGTACACGCCTATCTTATGGTAGGGAGCGGAGGAGGAGCAGGTGGAGATGAACTCCCTCTTGTTATCGTGGCAGACGGAATAACAGCCGTCGTCGGAGCAGCTCAGACTCCAGGACATGTTGTTGAATCCGAACTCGCAGTCGTTGCTGTTTCCTTTGCGTCGGACTCCTCCGTAGCTCACAGAGATCTCCACCTTCCCGCTCCATATGACCTCCCAGTAGCAGCGGTCAGGAAGGCTTTCATTGCACAGAACCTGGGGCCACCAGTCGAACCTGTGCGGGTGATCAGGATACGAGCGGACCTCGTCCACACCCGTCACCTTCCTGTCGTCATCGGACAGTCGCAGTTTTCCATTCACCGTGTTTGGGTCGATGGTGATCCGACAGGAATCTGGTGGAGAAAAACCATCCAGCTGCAGTTATTGATCAATTACTGACACTTTAATGACTCCTGAATAATTATTACTTACATTTCCTCAGACCTGGTGTCAACCATCGGGCTCCAGATGGCTCCACCCTGAAAGGAGGAGGGGCTAATTTACTATAGATTTTATTACATCTGTGCCACATGCTCATAAATAACCATGAAGCAAACATCTGCAGTGAGCATCTCCAACCTGAGTGTTTTTGGTTTCCAGGAAGAATCCAGTGCAGTCAGCTTCTTCACTCCGTCTCCTGGATGGTTGTAGCTCAAGTCCAGTTGATTTAGGTGGGAAGGGTTGGAGCGCAGAGCTAAGCTCAGAGAAACGCAGCCTTCCTCTGAGATCAGACAACCTGACAGGCTGCAGGCACACAAACGCATCGCGTCATTCATTATTATAGCATGTTTTTCTTCTGAGGTCGAAAAGAGCAAATGTAATATTATATTCAATAAAGAGACAATTTAGACCAACTGGCTCTAATATCTTTAGAGGAAAGGATGTGAACCAAGTACCAGGTCTCTGAACCGGGTCAAGGAACCAAAATAACTGAATTTTACTAGAAACGGTCTTCAACTGTTCCAAAACAAACATTCTTAAATCCACAAAACCGGTTAATAACGTTTTTATTTTTCCTTCTCTATATATTTTAATAAATTTTCTCAAAGCATAGCCAATGTCAGGGAGGCTCAAACCATTTCCTGTTCCTTTTCCACTGCCACCCCAGCAAGTTGCCGAGACACAACTGAGCTATCATCAAACGTCAACAAATGTAACCGAGTTAAATTAACCGGGTCCAAAATAATAATGCTAACTTAGTAAGTCACGATAAAGGTTGCAAATATACACTACCGTTCAACAGTTTGTCCTTATTTCTGAAGGAAAATCTCTGTACTTTTCAATAAGATAACTTTAAACTAGTCTTAACTTTAAAGAAATACACTCTATACATTGCTAATGTGGTAAATGACTATTCTAGCTGCAAATGTCTGGTTTTTGGTGCAATATCTCCATAGGTGTATAGAGGCCCATTTCCAGCAACTATCACTCCAGTGTTCTAATGGTACAATGTGTTTGCTCATTGGCTCAGAAGGCTAATTGATGATTAGAAAACCCTTGTGCAATCATGTTCACACATCTGAAAACAGTTTAGCTCGTTACAGAAGCTACAAAACTGACCTTCCTTTGAGCAGATTGAGTTTCTGGAGCATCACATTTGTGGGGTCAATTAAACGCTCAAAATGGCCAGAAAAAGAGAACTTTCATCTGAAACTCGACAGTCTATTCTGGTTCTTAGAAATGAAGGAGGAATTGCTAAGAAATTGAAGATTTCCTCCAACAGTGTGTACTACTCCCTTCAGAGGACAGCACAAACAGGCTCTAACCAGAGTAGAAAAAGAAGTGGGAGGCCGCGTTGCACAACTGAGCAAGAAGATAAGTACATTAGAGTCTCTAGTTTGAGAAACAGACGCCTCACAGGTCCCCAACTGGCATCTTCATTGAATAGTACCCGCAGTAGCCTGTTTGTGCTGTCCTCTGAAGGGAGTAGGACACACCGTTGGAGGAAATCTTTAATCCACTGGACTTTGTTTCCAAGTTTGAAGACGTTTCTCTTCCATCCAGGAAGATTTTTCAATTCCAAATGTCAGAAATAGCGTTTAGTTCCAGGCTTTATACAGTAGCCCAACAAAGCCTGGTTGAAACGGATGAACGGGTCCCCCCCTTTGGAATGGGGGTCGTTTGGCTTCTTTGTTAGCCTGCAATGCCCCATGCCTGTCTATGTCTCTGAAAGGGGGGTCGTTAGAGGGAATAGTTGGCCTGGCTGAATAGGAGAGGTCTTCTGTTCTCTAGCGGGAAGGAATCAACTCTATCGCTACATTTTAGGTTTTTTAAAAAGCTGAAATTGGAGTCCTCCTCGGGACAAGACTCTGCGATACATCTGGACCAGAATGTTCACATTTTGGACAAAGAAGACAGGTGGCTTAAACAGAAGGGGGTGGACTTTACTCAGAATTCTGATTTTAATCTCAGATTTCTGACTAAATTCTGAGAATTCTGACTGAATCCTGTCAGCTAACAAACTGTCAGCTAATGGCAGCCATTACTGTTTTAGAGACTAGCTCTCTTGTTTTAATCACCTTCTGCTCTTCCATTAATCAAATAGAATCAGCAGGGACCCTCAGGGACGGAAAAAGTCGCCTAATTCCATCATTTTCCACCAATGTGTTCCTGTTTCTCCCAAACTACTCACATCTCCTACTCCATGGTGTCCATCTACATTAAGATCCACAATTCTGAGATTCAAGTCAAAATTCTGACTTTTTTTTACCATATTAAACTGAAATAAAATTTAAAAATCAGTTTTTAAATACTTTTTATCTTTTCAGTGGCCGTAATCCTCTTCCGTCTTCCATCTACAAACGCATATTATCTCATTTTAAGAGTGAAGGAGCTTTACTCCATTGGCAGATCATCTTATTTACCTTCTTAAATAAAGGGTAAATAAACTTAATTTAAGAAATCTACTTATTTCTAGGTTGTTTTTGCAGCGCAGGTATTGATAACGTTGATAGCTGGACAGATCCATCATTTTCAGTTTTCAGTAGATATTCAAATAGAGGCTTTAAAAATAATAAAATGAGACGCAAATCAGAAAAGACGAGAGAATCACTGAGAAAAGGAAGAAACAGATCCCTGTAGGTCAAAAGCAAGAGATTCAGGAAAGAGAATCAATCTGAATCTGTGAATCAGTAACTGAAAGTGGAACTGCATTAGTGGGAGTCAGGGAAGAGGTAGTAAAGGAAGCTGGATCCTTCCTATCTATAGCTCCTTGATTTAAGGACCTACTGATGTTCCTATCTGGCTCCATAAGGAATCCCACAATCCTTTGCAGGACAGGATGCAAATTTCTTCCCTTGTACTCTGTGTGACACATTGAAATAATGTTGTGTGTTGGAGGGCTGTAATCTCAATTGTGAACCTTTACCTTAGAGACTCCAGCAGACATTCTGGACTCCCGAGTCCTTCGGACAGGAGCTTCACTCCTGAATCCTGCAGGTCGTTGTTACTCAGGTCTAGTTCTCTCAGGTGAGAAGAATGAGAACACAGAACTCTGGAAAGGTCCTCACACGTTTCGGGCAGGAGATTACAGACACTTAATCTGAGAAGACAGAAGTAGGAGCAGTCCTGGTTAGAGTGGGGCCCTAGGCAAAGACAGGCAGGGGCCCCTCTGAAATGAGAAGATATAAAACAGCCCCATTCTCCAGATGTAGAAATGTTAATAGAATAGACATCCATTATCTGTTCTAGGTTGTGTCCCTCTCTTCTTGTCCCTTTTCTTCTTGTTTTCCTCTCTATGTTTTGTACTCAGCTGACTTTTCATGCTGTCTCTAAAGGAATGAAAGATTTTTTCCAGGCACTAAGCTCACTTAGCTGATTGCTCCTTCCTGTGTTTCCAAAAAGGCCAAAGTAAATAACCCAGTCCTTCTTTTCACTGTAGACAAGCCATGATCTGCTTCTCTGTTCTCCATTTTTCATTTGGATGAAATAATAGCTGCATGAATCATGACAGCAGACAAGATAGAGGAGAGCAGGAGGCGGGGTTACCAATCTACTTGCTCTGGAGAGCAGAGTTCGCTGCTTTTAGATGTTGTCTCCAAAGTCTCCAGTAGCAGAAAAAAGTCTCTAGATTTGGCGCTAGGAGCTTTTTAGAAATCAAAGTGCTAGAGGGGTCTGAAAAGTGGCTAAATATAGCGACTAAAGCGCTAAGTTGGCAACACTGCTCTTTGCATGGTTTGTTTTCAAATGGTTTGCTGCTGTCTGTTTGGACCTTTCTGAACATGTGCAGCAAATGGACTGATCCAATATGGTGGACACTGAAAGGGGGGGGGGGGGGGGGCTGAGACACAATATAAGCGTTCTGATGGCATTTTAGCGAAAGGAAACATAATTAATGTGCACAAATAATGAATAACTGTATTAACCACACATGTAAAAGGAGATTTATGGGCCCCCCAGGAACTTGGGGTCCTGGGCAACTGCCTAGTATTGCCTAATTGTTAGCCCCCCCCCCCTGTCAGAAGCAGTTCAGTCATCTATTTTTACTGGATCAATAACGTGTGTCTTATACTCACAGAGCTTTGTTCGACTCTTTGAGAACGGGGAGCAACTTCAGACACGCCTGATTGGAATTGAAGAATTCCTTCAGGTCAAACAGATCCAGGTCTCTTTCTGATGACAGTAAGATGAAGACGAGCGCTGACCACTGGGCTGGAGACAGATTTTCTGAGGAAAGGCTTCCTGACATCATGGACTGTTTGACCTCTTCAACAAGGGCACAATCATTCATTTCATTCAGACAGTCGAACAGATTGATGATTCTGTCAGCAGTCAACTCTTGGCTCGTCTTCCCCTTTATGTACTGGATTGTTTGGTCGTTGCTCTCTGAGCTTGGTTCTGTTTGTTTGATCAGACCATTCAATAGAGCCCGATTGGTCTTCATTGAAAGACCCAGAAAGAACCGGAGGAACAAATCCAGGTGTCCATTTGGACTCTCTAAGGCCATGTCTATTGTACTCTGGTAGAAATGCTGTTCTTTGTCTTTTCTTGTTTTAGACTTTGGGAGGGTTTGTTCTTCTGCTTCCTTGATGAAGGTCAGATGGACGTGAAGAGCAGCCAGGAACTCCTGAACACTCAGATGGACGAAGCAGAACACCTTCTCCTGGTACAGTCCTCTCTCCTCTCTAAAGATCTGTGTGAACACTCCTGAGTAAACTGAGGCTGCTCTGATATCGATGCCACACTCTGTCAGGTCTGATTCATAGAAGATCAGGTTTCCTTTCTGCAGCTGATTGAAAGCCAGTTTTCCCAGAGACTCGATCATCTTCCTGTTCTCTGGACTCCAAGGTGAATCTGTCTCAGCTCCTTCATCGTACTTTACCTTCTTCACTTTGGTCTGAACCACCAGGAAGTGGATGTACATCTCAGTCAGGGTGCTGGGCAGCTCTCCTTGGTTCTGTGTCTTTAACAGATCCTCCAGAACCGTAGCAGAGATCCAGCAGAACACTGGGATGCGACACATGATGTGGAGACTTTTAGATGTCTTGATGTGGGAGATGATCCTGCTGGCCTTCTCCTCATCTCTGAATCTCTTCCTGAAGTACTCCTCCTTCTGTGGGTCATTGAATCCTCTGATCTCTGTTACCATGTCAACACACTGAGGAGGGATCTGATTGGCCGCTGCAGGTCGTGTGGTTATCCAGAGGAGAGCAGAGGGAAGCAGTTTCCCCCTGATGAGGTTCGTCAGTAGAACATCCACTGAGGTGGACTCTGTAACATCAGTCAGGACCTGGTTGGTTTTGAAGTCCAGAGGAAGTCGACTCTCATCCAGACCATCAAAGATGAACAGAACCTGGAACTGATCAAAATGCTGGATTTGGGCTTCTTTGGTTTCAGTGAAGAAGCGATGAACAAGTTCCACCAAGCTGAACTTTTTCTCTTTCAGCACATTCAGCTCTCTGAAGGTGAATGGAAATATGAACTGGATGTTCTGGTGGGCTTTGCCTTCAGCCCAGTCCAGAGTGAACTTCTGGGTTAAGACTGTTTTCCCAATGCCAGCCACTCCGTTGGTCATCACTGCTCTGATTGGTTGATCTCTTCCTGATGGCGGCTTTAGAATGTCTTCTTGTCTGATTGTTGTTTCTGGTCTGTTTGGTTTCCTGGATGCTGTTTCAATCTGTCTGACCTCATGTTTACTGCCGACCACTCCAGTCCCCCCCTCTGTGATGTAGAGCTCTGTGTAGATCTGGTTCAGAAGGCTTGGACTCCCTGCTTTAGCGATTCCCTCAAATATGTGCTGAAATTTTTTCTTAACATTTGTCTTTAGATTACTCTGGCAATTGACAGGAGAACCTACAATGAAAAATAAGAGCAGTTAGTTCTTCTCTAGTTAGAAGAAGATTACCTGCTATGGCTAAAAACATTACATTGAACTTTCTGGTTCCAAGGTTTACTTCTTAACTTGAAGTTTAATTAACGGGTGTATTTCCTGTGACTTTCAACCATTCTGTGGGGGGATGGGGGGTTGGGTGTTCAGGACACCACAGTGACAGAGAAACAGTCCCTCCAGCGTGTCCTGGGTCTCCCTCTGGTCCTCCTCATGGTAGGACGTGCCAGAACACCTCACCAGGGAGGCGTCCAGGAGGCATCCTAACCAGATGCCGGAGGAACCTCAACTGGCTCCTCCTGGAGGAGCAGCGGCTCTACTCCTAGTCCTCCCTGGATGACTGAGCTCTGCATCCTTTCTCTAAGGGAGAGCCCAGACACACTACGGAGAAAACTCATTTCTCATTCTATCGGTCATGACCCAAAACTCTTGACCATAGATGAGGCCAGAAACGTAGATCAAGAGCTTTGCGTTTTGGCTCAGTTCTCTCCTCACTACAACAGCCCGGTACAGCGCACGCTTCACAGTAGATGCCGCAAAAATCCGCCTGTCAATCTCCCGCTCCATCTTCCCCTTTTTTGGGAACAATACCCCAAGATACTTAAATTCCTCCACTAGGGGCAGTACATCCTCCCCAACCCGGAGAATGTACTTTACCCTGTTCCCTTTTCCAGACCAGGGTCTCTGATTTGGAGGCAGATCCTCATCCCGGTCGCTTCACACTCGGCTGTGAACTGCTCCAGTGAAAGCCGGAGATCACTTCTTGATGAAGCCAATAGAACCACATCTTCTGCAAATAGCAGAAACGCCATCCTAAAGCCACCAAAATGGATTCCCTCAACACCTTGGCTGCGCCTAGAAATCAGTGATAAAAGGCAACCTTGGTGGAGTCCAACTCTCACTGGAAACAAGTCCAACTTACTGCCGGCAATGCAGACCAGGCTCTGACACCGGTCATACAGAGACCCAACAGTCCTTATTAAAAGGACCGGTACTCCATACTCCCAGAGTATCCAGATCCCCGGAAAAGACCTTACCAAGGAGGCTAGAGTGTGATTCCTCTGTAGTTGGAACACAACCTTTGGTCCCCCTTTTTAAAAAGGAGGACCACCAACCCAGTCTGCCAATCCAAGGGAACTTCCACCAATGTCCACACAATGTTGCACAGTCACGTTAACCAACACAGCCCCAAAACATCCAGAGCCTTAAGGTTCTCTCCCGGGGACTTGCCGCCTAGGGCTTTTTAACCGCCACGGTGACCTCAGCAACAGGGATGGGAGAACCTGACCCGGAGCCCCCAGGCTCTGCTTCCTCAATGGAAGACGTGTTGATGGAATTAATGATGTCTTTGAGGTACCGACATACAACGTCCCGAGTCGAGGTCAGCAGAACTCTGCCTCCACTATTAACAGTGTTGGTACTGCACTGCTTCCCCCTCCTGAGATGCTGGATTGTGGACCAAATTTGCTTAAAAGCCGTATGGAAGTCTTTCTCTATGGCCTCTCAGAACTCTTCCCATGACTGAGTTTTTGCCTAAGCCACCAGTTGAGCCACCTGCCGCTTTGACTGCTGGTACATATCAGCTGCTTCTGGAGTCCCACAGGCAAATAAAGCCCGATAGGACTCCTTCTTAAGCTTGACAGCTTCCCTCAGCGCTGGTGTCCGCCAGCGTTTTAGAGTGTTGCTCTTGTGACATGCATCGACAACCTTGTGGCCGCAGCTCCGACTAGCTGCCTCAACAATAGAGGCACGGAACATGGTCCCCCACTCAATGTCCCCCACCTCCCTCAGGAACGTGTTAGAAACTGTCGACAGATGACGACAGAGGCCATATTTCCGTACACTGAAAATAACCTTCCTCTTCAGTCGTGTTGTTGGGTTCTTATGTACTGTGATCTGCAGCCTCTTTAACTCCATTTAACCCCTGAGGTTTCCGGGTCGCACCAAGTTAGCAGAGTTATTTGCCTGTTCGGAAAGAACACCCATCAGTTGCTCCTTTTTTCGAGGCCATTTAACGCATTATTCTATTCACTTACCCTCTCCTCTCATAACACGCAGAGAAAGAAGATCTTTGTTGGATAAAAACAAAATCAGTGCAGAGTTTAAAGACTTTGGGTCACCATTTCTTTTAGAGTTCATTGCTAAAATATGTAATAGGCGTGGTTTCCTGCTCCAGCACAGTTGAGTTTAATTAAAAGCTGCCAGTTGTGCTAAAGTAGGGAAACCTCTAAAACCTGCAGGACGGCGGCATCCGAGGACCGACTTCAGGGATGCCTTTAATAGACTGTATTGGGTGGCTTACTGTTGTGCAGGCGATCAGCCAGATTCTCCTGCTTCATGTTCCTCAGAAAGTTGACAGCGATGTTTAGAAATTGCTCTCTGCTGCTCCTCCTCTGCTCCTCATCGTCACCCTTCCACTGACTCGCTAAGCCTTCAGGGTTATCTGGACTCAGGGACTTTTTAAACTTATTCAGTTCATCCTTAACGAAACCAATCACGTTTTCTTCAAGCTCCTGAAAAGACAAACCAAACAAAGGAAGACTGAGATTCTGGAGCCCAATATCAGATCCATGTTGGACGGATCCACGGTCCTCTGGTCTGCAGGAACAGCTGTAGTTGTTTAGGTACAGACCATGAATATGGAGTCCAGCTGGGTTTGGTGCGGCTGGGCAGACGAAACACTGGGAACCTCTGGGTCCGCTCTGTGGAGGAACCAGGATGAATTAGCTGGTGTTCCAAGGTTTCAGAAAGTTCTGCTTGGTGGTCAGTCAACATTTCCTTTAGTCATGGATCTAGAGGTGTTTGCAGATCCCTGCAGTCCCTGTTTAAGCTGAATTTTGGCCTGGATGGACTGAAAGGTCCTCATAATATCCAAGACTTTTCATTTCTACCGATTTGTTAGAGACAATTAGAGATTACAGATAAAATACTTCCTACTTTCTCTCTCAGCTAAGTGTGAAACAGCTGCTTAATTAGGGAAAACTATGTGAGGTCATGCATGTTTAAGTCAATAATAAAATCATAATTATCTAATTTAGCTAAAACTAGAAAACTGACTGAAAAAAAACACAATTTCACACTTTATGAGCCTCTTTTAAAACAAAAATGTATTGAAAAGAAAAAAAAATCATTCAAAAAAAATTTAAAGCTGCTTTTAAGTGGATTTTATATGTATGAAACAGTTAAAACTCATGATTCTGCTTTTCTCGACCTTTTGGTTCCCAGTTCTGTTTTATTTCATGTTATTCTGTTTGTTAAGATTTATATCATTTTTGAGTTCTTAGTTTTAATCTATTGTTCTTTCAGCAATCCCTCTAATCTCTTTTCTGCATTTTATTTTCTAGTTTTAGTTGAAGTCATTCATTTTATTTCTTTTAGCTTTATTTCAGTTAGATCTTCTTTTCCCTTGTTACTCTCTGCTGCCCTCTAGTGTCCCTTTTTTCCCCCTTGGCTCCTTTTTAGTTGCTCCTGTCCACAGCTAGCCTGGTAAACTAGCCCCACCCACCAGCGGCCAAAATCATTTTTGCCTTCGAGGTTGGTCTAGCCTCCATCAATGCCCCAGAACTGGCAGACCAATCAGAACTCAGATGCGTTTTGAATTTCTGGATGCAAAGTGGGCGGGGTTTTGACGGCGTGACGACATGGCTGCACAACAGTAGCATTCACTGCAGCAGTAGCTTTCTATGGAGGGCTCTATTGAAAGTTAAAAGTTCTCTTTTCTGTTGCCATTGTTCAACAAAAGTATGTTTTAAGATCATTTGAGGAAACAATATTATACTTTAAAGCGTCACTATATGGTCCATGTACCAGTGGTGTCAAAAGTTCACATGTTTGTTACTTCAGTAGAAGTATAGATACTGCTGTTTAAAAACACTTCAAAAAGTATATCATCATATATTTCGAAATATTTCAAATTAAAACATTTTTATTTATTTTTTATGTCTTAATCAGGGTGGGCGGGGCGGCACCCTATTGGTCAGCCACCACTGGTTAGAGCAGTGATGGTTAATGAGGCATCATGAAGCTGGTTGATTCTGTCTCAGAATACTGACACCTGCTGGACATTTAAAGACACTACAGGCAGCTGATTGGACAGACTGAACTGAATTGATTTGATGACCTACTACAACTATACCATTTCAGTTATTATAGGTTATATTCTATTATTTCATATCTATTTTCAAACTGAAAATATCTGATATTTTTAGATGCAGCCGATAAATAATGTAAACATATTTTTAGGGGAAAATGTGATTCAGGATCCTTGTGGACTAGGATTTAAAAAAAAAATTTTTTTAAACGATAAGTACAGTAAAAACCTTAAAGAAATTAACTTTAATTCAGAGAAGTTGAGTGATGAAATTAAAATAAAAACAGAACAGCTGTATCGTTTCTTTTAGGCTCCAAAATTCTGGATCATTTTACTGAAAAACTGCAAAAGATGAGACATTTTTATTTTTTTTTTATTTTTTAGCAGATGCATCATGTTGACAGATACGATTTTAAACCCAGTTTAGTGAGTCAGTCAGTTAGAAACCGCTCCTGGATCGGTCACAGTGTTTGGTTCTATGGGCTCCATGCATCACTATTAATGGACCCATCCTTAGGGTAGAGTTTTATGAATGGTATTTTATTCCATCACAGTCCAAGCTGACCAGTAGAAAAACGTTTCCTCAGACAGACCATCAGAAATCTTCCCTTCAGAGGAAACTGACATGTAAAGAACATTAATCAGTAATAAGAGATTTAAAAAGAATGACCTCTAAACAAAAAATCCACGTCAACTCGTATCGTTCCTCACTTTGTCTTCCATCAGGGAAAGGAAGGAAAAACTCTTAAACCTTATGTGGCATCAGACGGCTCCGCTTCTCAGGAAACAGGAAAAGCTCAACCTAATATTCTTTTTATACTTTTTTTTTTTAAATAGCAGTTTATAGAACTATGGGTTGAACTTTTGCATTCAGATTTTAAATAAAAAAATTTGTTTTTTATTTTATTTGTGTTTTTCTTTCAAACGACGAATCTCTCGGTACTTTGCATCTACTGAGGACAAACGTTGATGCAGCTGCTTTAAAGTCTGCAGATTCATTTAAAGCTTCTTTAACGGCTGATAAACAACTTTTTTTTTAAAAGTGGGAACCAGTTTTTATTCTAAAGCTGTAGAAATATTCATTTTTATTTCCCCTAAAACTACCAAATGAATCTAAGCGATGAAATAAAAACGATCTGAAACCGTTTTTCCTTCTATCGGGTTTTAAATTTTAATTTGTTCTTGTGCACTTTATTTGCTGCAAACTTAGAGAAAGAGATCCACCTATACAGGAACATAGAGTTGTGACGCATAGATTCTGACCATCCAATCTTCAGGATGTTCAAAGCTTTTCTTGTTGTTTCATGTTGGACCGTTTATGGATAGAAAGCGTTTGGAAGGAGCTCACCTCTTTGCAGAACTGCCATCTGCTTGGAAATTAATCAGTCGAGGATTTGACTTGTCGCTGCGACAGGAGACGCCGATGGGTCCAGCTTCTGTTTTCTCCCTGTCAAACAAGAAGCAGGTTTGATGACGTCTGCTGATGGCAGCAGGAAGATCTGGACTCGGTTCTTCCAACCTTCATCCTAGAGAGACGGATTTTCTCAATAGAACTTCATTTAAAAGTAGTTTAAGACTTAATCCAGACTTTGACTAGGCCAATCAAAACCTTCAGTTTGCCAACTGCTGTGTTCTTCAGATGAAGGAGAAACTGATTTCTGGATCTTCTACTCAGCTTAAAGGTGAACTAGAAAACAAATACTTATAGTTTCACCTTTGCTGGCATATATGAAATGAAATACATCATAAGTGAAAAAGTTCCAGCATTTTATTGTTTATAGTGTAAAATAAATCGCTAAGATAGCAGGCGACAGCGATTCCTCATTCGGTCACGTGACGCACTAGGACGCCGTGACGTCAGTTTAATCAGGAAGTCCTTTTTCATAGCGAGTCAATATTTATTCATCTTACTGATGGAGTTTTTATCCTTTAACGAGGACAAATATGAAGCAGTCAGAGTCTGAGTGGTTTTATTAATTCTCGCTGTTTTAGTCATCGCTGATAAATGTTCTTTGATAAACATGTTCACAACAAGTTCATCTTTCAAAACATTTTACAGATGGAAAAAAAATGAATTCTGATGGGTTCTGTGGTGGCTGGGTTCGGTCCAGTTGGGAGCAAGCTGCTCCGGCTGGGTGTGAAGGCTGGTCTATGGCAAGCCGTTTTGACATTTAGTAGAAGCGCTGTCCTGTTTATCTTTAAAATAAGATTCTTCTTCGTCAAAACTACGTTCCTACTAGCCAGAAATGTACATATAGATATCCTAGATGACATTTTTACAAAAAATTAATTTCAGGAACCCAAAAATATAATTGTACTAGTAAGAAATACCTAGAACATGTTTATATGCTTGACTGAATATATATTTCAGATGTCTCAAATGCATTTCTTCCTCATCATAATGAACATTTCAAGTATATTAAATAACTTTCTTCCTTTTAGTGTTTCTACAATCGGATTACGAGGATCTTAGAAATCCAGAATGATTATTTTAGATCGGAGTAACGTCATTCTGATATCTGAAAGTACTGAAATATTCTATTTAGATCGGAGGAATACTTTTAAAGATATCTAAAAAGCGGCCACCTAAAATAAGTCAAGATTTGTAGAAATGTGAAACGCAGTTCTTACTAGTACTAATTTAATTACTAGTACTATAAATTGCAATCAGTGATATCTAAAAGCAGTATTATAATTGTGACTAGGTGGGCTATCTATGATAGAAATGTGACTCGTCTACCTGCCTGTTTTAAGTTAAAATGACGCCTCATTACTTTTTTGAATGTTAGTCAAAATATGTTTCTAAGTTTCTAAAACTGCATTTTGGATAGATATAAAAATTTAGATATCTGAAATTCCAACTTAACTATTCAGATTTCAATAATTATATTTCTACTAATAGAAATATATTCTATATGAAAGAATTGGATTTCTGTTTATCTAGATTATCTTCATTTCTGATATCTGAAATATTAATTATGACCAGTGGTAGTAGCTCTATTATAGAAATCTGAAATTAGAGTTCATCCTCGTCAGAATTCAGTTTAGAAAGGATTATTCTAGAGATCTGAAATGTTAATTTTGACTAAGAAGAAATGCATTTAAGACGTCTGAAATATATATTCAGTCAAGCTAATAAATATCAAAAGGGCCACTTAAAAGTTTTAAAGATTTCTAGATATTTGAAAGTTTATTCTGACAAGTAGAATATTATTATTGGCAGCCAGAAATTTTATTTTTGCTGATAAAAATGTAATTTAGGTTTAGAATATCTACATGTGCATTTCTGGCTGGTAGGAGTGAAGTATTGACTAGGAAGAATTTTATCTTAGAGATAAATGGAACAATAAAGAGGACGGTGCTTCTAATAAATGATAAAACGGCCTGCCATAGCTCCTGCAGTGGGTCCCTGCCTGCAGAAACTGACTGTCATCCATCGCGGTTCCTGTTGTTCTGGAGCTCGGACCATAAAAATATGGAAATCCATCTGGAGCTGCAGCTGTTATCGGTTCATTTTTGTCTAATTATTTACTTTCCGGATCGAAATCTGATGCAAAACCGGTTATTTTGGATAATAAAACTTTCCTTTTCCTGATCCAAAGCCATTCCTACAGCAGACCAGTGCAACGACGTTTAAACAATCCTTTTAGAGCTCTGTGTCGTTTGACCACAGTGACGTCACAGCTGGGTTTGGTCATGTGACACGCTGGAAAAATCTCCTATTTTATTACTTGGAGCATTTTTAGCGCGATTTAGAGAAGCCAAATAGAGAAAAGAAAGGATCATCTACCATCATAAACCATAAAACCGCTCTAGACTTCTTTCTGTTTGAAATAATAACTCCAAATAAAACCTGAAACAGATTACAGGACATTTCTGTATAAATATCCTTTATTGATTCACTGTTGGAGGAAATCATTTTACGAACCTGAACATTTAGAGAGAGCTCACCTCTTAGCAGGAGGCCCGCCTCCCTTAAAGTCGATCAAATAGGAATTTGACCTGTTGCTCTTTAAGGAGGCAAATTAGGGACCACTTTCATCCTCAGGTTCAGGTTCAGGTTCTGGTTCTGGTTCTGGTCCAGGTCCAGGTCCAGGTTCTGGTTCTGGTCGTTTCCTGTGGATAAAGATGCTTTTATGATGTCCATGCTGATCTCTGACACAGAGGAGATTCCTGGACAGTTAGAGGTGATGATCTGACCTTTGACCTTTGCTCTGCTCCTCAGGCTCTCCACACGGAGCGGAGTCGGAGGGAGCGGCTCGCTCCTCCCCGTCGTCACGCCGATCCATGATGCTCACGCACCTCCTGCCTTCATCTGAGGAGGAAACATCCTTCAGCTAAACTCTGAGCAGCGGATCACATGTTGTAGAATCTGCCAGCTCCTCTCTGATTGGCTGCCCTGAACTCTGCAAAAACTATCTAGAAATAAATAAATTAAATATCTCAAAGTGTATTTACCCTTGCTTTGAGTGGATAAAATGATTCGCCAATGGAATGAGCATTTTTACTCTAACTTCAAATTTAAATGATCTTGTTCTGTTGGCAAAGTGTCTCCCTTACCCGCTCAATTCAAGACAAAATGAACTTATTTGAAGAAATAATGACTTATTTATTTTTAAAAAACTAAATATTTATTTTGGAGTTAAATATTTATTCAAAAAAGTATTTAGTTTAAAGCCAAGAGTATCTAAAATCTACACTGAGGTGAGCATAAAATGCAACAGCAGCAAACTGTGACACCCAGGAAATGACAGTAAAGTGTCTGCTGATAACAATAAAGCCAGAAGGTAAAATGAAAACATAAGCGGCTCCTTTCAGACACTGCAGAGCAAATCCTTCCTGCCAGCGGCTCTAATATCCAGGATCTAAACGCTGCAGCATCCTGAGCAGCGCAGCTCATCCACAGATCTGACCTGCCTCTCCTACAGGCCACACCTGCTGCCTATCTACACTAATGAGCCTAACAAGCTGTCAAACAGGAGTGAAGGGGGGGGGGGGGACAGGGCAGTGATGCATTCATGGGCCCAAAACGGGTGGGAATTTCCAGCTATGTTATGTAAACACTGTTTTCAGCTAATAAACCAGCAGGTTACATTCATGTAATCTGAAAATAAATTCACTAGTTCTTCACGTGCTGTAAAAACTTATAAAAATGATGTTATTCATGTTGAACTAAAAATAAATAAATCTGCTATCCTGTCACTGAGTTGTAGAATCATCTCCCTATAAATATTTAATTCCGATAATTATTTAATAAGATCCTAATCTAAAGGGCGTGCGATGTTTTTATAGACTAATGTGAATTTTTTATTGTTTTATGCAAAAAACTACGATAAAAACGGACTAAAATGGAAAATAAAACAGCATAATTGGCTGTAAGGAGACTATAGAACTCCCTGCTTAACCTCACAGCAGATCCGGGCTTTGACTAGGACACAACATTTCATTCTGGTCATGGTGAAAGGTTCAGTCCTGCTTCTACCTCCAGTTTGGTCCCAGATTTCCCCAAAAAACCCAAACCCAGCTGCGGACCCAGCTGCGGATCCAGCTGCTAATCCAGCTGCTGATCCAGCTGCTTCTTCAGCGTTTTTAGAGAAGCTCTACAGAAACAAGCAGTTCTTCTGCATCTGCTGACCATCATCTCTCTGATGGAGACATTCTGCTCAGACTAACAAACATGGAGGATGAGAATAACGGTCCTGCTCATTTCCGCCCCTCAACCTTAAAGAGGAGTTAGAGCTGCAGATAAATCTGCTCCTCCTGCAGGAGATCAAGTTCTACCTGCTGCTAGAAACTATTTAAACCTTAAAAACTGGTTACTTTACCTTCAGACGGAGATTTGATCGCAGAAAACAAAGTGCGCAACAGCGAGTTGGGAAAGCGAAAGTAAACTATGGAAGCCCATTTCCGCCAAATGAAAAGAAAAAAATGGCAGATAGAAAGTTATGATTATGAGTTTCAAAGTGATGCAGGTAAGCAGTGTTTTAATATTGTTGTACTTTTTTGAATGTTTTGAGTCTTTTAAGGAGCATTTAGTAATTTTGTATTTTTGTTTTGACAGGGTTGTAACTGCTTCCTGCTGTCCTTTAAAGTTTGATTTTTCCTTTTGGTTATTTTTGTTAGTCCGCTCAGGTTGAATTGTTTCTTTTGAGTACCTGTGAGGGCGGACTAACAACTTTCCATTTATTTTGTTAGTTTCTTTTCACTTCCTGTATGTTAATATTTCTATTAAAGTTTAGATAGTTGTATTTTATTTATATACAATAAAGATTGGAAAAATTAACTCTGCTTCAGTTTTCTTTCCCTTTTGAACACGACAACCATAAGTCTGTGTCATGTAGGATTAAATTTGTATTAACAGGGAAAACACCAATCGGACCTGTAACACATAAATCTGACTTTCAAAGTCGTAATTATATAGAAGCCAATTTCCACCAATTGAAAAGAAAAAAATGGCACATAGAAAGTTATAA
Source organism: Cyprinodon tularosa (assembly GCF_016077235.1). NCBI lineage: Eukaryota > Metazoa > Chordata > Actinopteri > Cyprinodontiformes > Cyprinodontidae > Cyprinodon > Cyprinodon tularosa. Next base: position 133,380 of record NW_024037932.1, read on the forward strand.
TTATGAGATCCAAAGTCATAACTCCGACTTTCAGTCAGTATTTCCAAAGCGCGGGGGTATTCTGTCAGACCAGCATACCCCGTCAGACCAGCATACCCCGTCAGACCAGCATACCCACAGTAATACGCCTAATAGGGGTGTAAATCACATCCATCATGGCGATTCGATTCAGTATCGATTTCCTGACCCAACGATTCGATTATTTTCGATACTTAAGAATACACCACGATTCGATTCGATTAATCGGTTAATTTTTTTTTTATTATTATTATTATTTTTTTTTTACACCTTACAGGCTAAACAAAGTTTCAAGTTTGAAATAAATCAATGAAAGCTGTAATATCGTTATGCATTTTCTTTAGAAACAACAGCAAATAACAGAAGTAGAAAAGTTGCATCAAAAAATACTGTAAAAATACTGCACAATATCAGTGCAATGAGTTCAATGCAATACCTCGGCTCCAGAGAAACTGTCCAACATATTTTTTTAGAATTTAATAAATATACTCAGGAAAGAGAGATGTTGTGTAGAGAGTTAGACAGGAATAAAAATAAACTAGATATAAGGGAAGTGTTTCAAAGGTCATCTGGGGATGTAGTTTTTGGGGGTATTTTTAATTTTCTAAGAAGAACGGGTATTTTAGGGAGAATATAATAGTTTGTCTGGTCCATACTCCATTCTGGAAGGTGGCGGTAATGCAGCTATAAGTTGTTTGCCAACCGCCATTAAAAAAAAGAAGAAGAAGAAGGCTCCAGAGTGTTGACGTCACCGCCCCCTTGAGAGACGCTCCGCTGCACCTCTCCCAGATTGTAGCTGACCGCAAACAGTGCACCAGACAGGAGGGCGGCTTGTTTTGTTTTTATGACCGAAATTGCGTAAAACAACTCGTGAAGTTTGACCCGCTAGAAGAGCGAGGTGCGCGAGAACGCTGGGAGCCTTTTTCCAGCTGAATCTCCGCTCTTTTTGCCCCATTGTCCCTCCGTCGTCGGACTAAACTCGCCCCCACTTCCTCGCCGCCTCAGCCGTATCTAGACCCACAGCGTGTAGCTCAGACCACGCTGCAATATTGAGCATAATTTAAAAATGTCTGTGTGAAGCTTGCTGCAACAAACTGCTGTAAGAGTATAACCAGGAAGCGCGGTAGGAGGGCATAATAGGTTTAGCGCCACCGCAGGGAGGGAGGAGAGTTACGCCCAGGAGAAAATGGATAAAAATAGACCGGAGGGAAAAAAAAAAAAAACATTAATCGATTATCTTGCGGACGTGTCGATGCATCGATACAAAACGATTATTATTTACACCCCTAACGCCTAACAGTGTCGTCCGTCTCCGCTCTCCTTTTAGCCAATTATGCTGTTTTATTTCCCTATTTAGTCAGATTGTTGTCGTAGTTTTGTGCATAAAACAATAAAAAAGATCCACCAAACAATGTAGTCTAAAAAAACCAAAACATTGCACATTTGACGAGGATCGACACGCATGCGTAAGACGTCAGCTTTGCATATTACTCCCGTTTATTCCCGTTTTGACCAGAAAATACACTTTGAACACTTTGAACTACCTCGACGCCAAATGAAGAGAAGTAACAGATTCAAATGCTGTGATCTTAATGGTTTTTCTTTATTGATGGTTAATTTAATCCCACATGAATTATGCTTTGATGCTTTCCTACCACTAGAGGGAGGCAGAGATCAGCATAAACCGTTACTGTTATGGATTTATGTATAACTGTCATTCATTATAGATGTAAAATCATGAAAACATTACAAATATTTGAAGAGGAGTCTGTACCTGGCTGTCAGCCTCATCGTATAATAACGTCTTTTTTAAGTCATTTATCAACATTATTAACTTATATTAACTTTAGTATTTGAGTTCAAATGTAACTTAAACATATTGAGTAACGCGTATTTAAAAGTATATGTAGGGGAAAGCAGACAAAAAATGTGGATGCTCTAAGCAAACCGAGTGATTTACGTTATCGAACGCTGCACTGAATCCAACACCTTCTCTTAAAGGTACAGTGGAGGATCTTGTTTTCGGGGTGGATCATCAAAACAAGTGGTCCTCCTAACTGTCAATCATTCTGATTATATATTTACAGAGTTGAGTCTGACATAGAGGAGAAATTGCAAATCTCTTGGAAAGTTAGCTTGTATGAGTGAAGCAATGAGCAACTTTAAAACAGCATGCACGAGGAGAAATGGGCTCATGCACTCTCTCACATGCATTTAATAAGCATTCCCTTTATTTTTTGGTCAATTATAGACCTATATCTAATCTTACTTTGTGATCTAAAATTCTTGTGTGTTAAAAAGTGTGTGATCCCTTACACCATAATGACATTTTTGAAGACCTTACCAACCTTAAACAGGGGGGGGGGACTCAGATTTCAGCTTTAATAAACCTCCAATGCAGCGATAGAGTTGATTCCTTCCCGCTATCATCGCAGCTCCAACCCCTTTACAGGAGAACAGAAGACCTCACCTGTTCAGCCAGTCCAACAATTCCCTCTAATGACCCCCCTTTCAGAGACATAGACAGGTATGGGGCATTGCAGGCTAACAAAGAAGCCAAACGACCCCCATTCCAAAGGGGGGGACCCGTTTGTATGTTTTCTAAACAAAAAAACAGGCTTTATTGGGCTGCTGGATAAAGCCTGGAACTCAACCCTATTTTTGATCAGATCAGACAGGAACAGTTCCACGATCTAGGGGTCCGTAGTTCGACCAGGGGTTCCGATCCGCAGAGGAACAGTCAGATCCTGGGTTCCAGGAATCCTCAGAGCATTTAGGCAGGCCCAGAGTCAGACGGGGTCCAGATGTGTGCCCAAACAGACACGCACAGATGCAGACAGGCAGGCTCAGATTCAGATGGACAGGCTCAGTGGTTTAGGGGACAGAGACAAGACATGGTACCAGGATTTCTGCAGGAAACTTTAAACTGGTCTCCTTCTAGTAGCTTACTGGAATATAAGTGACCCTCTCTGCGAACCAAGCCCAAATGCTGAGGGCTCAACCGAGAATGACATGGACACAATCGGAAGACAAGACAGACAAAACCCTCTCACTCCACTGGCCCCCAAGAACAAGGACTTGAACCATGGACTAAACTAAACCTAACTAAACAGACCACAAAACACAAAACAATGATCTGGCCCCGATAGCTTGTATCAGTTTTAGGTATAAATAATGATCCATTGATTGTTCCTAGCTGATCGGACGTCGACCTCCTGGTAGATTGAACCGATGTTCTAGTGATTCTTTGTGGACTCTGTGGAGTCTTTTCACTATATAAGGGTCACCATCAAGAAAAATCAACTGTTGCATTTTTACACCAATTTAACAGTTTATTTCCATTATGGCATCAAATCTGTGGACATTTGTAAAACAAGTTTTAAAGTTTAGAAGTAGTGTATATGAAAACTCTCAAGTTTAGCTTTGATCTCTGAATAACTGATGTATCAAAAACAGTAGCAAACCAGTTTTAGTCCGTGAGGCAGACACCCTGTCTACTTTTAAGGCTAGGCTTAAAACGTTCCTTTTTGATAAAGCTTCTAGTTAGAGTGGCTCAGGTTATCCTGAGCTATCTCTATAGTTCTGCTGCTATAGGCTTAGACTGCTGGAGGACATAGGGACCCCTTTTTTCCTTTTTCTATGTCTGCTTCTGTCTCCTTGAACCCCAGTGGGCCTCAGCAGATGGCCGCTCACACTGAGCCTGGTTCTGCTGGAGGTTTCTTCCTGTTCAAAGGGAGTTTTTCCTCTCCACTGTCGCTACAAGCATGCTTAGTGTGAGGGATTGCTGAAGAGTCAATGAGTCGATGCAATCAGCTGGTTTTCCTTAGATAGAAAACTTTGAATCAATCTGACTGGATGATCTGGTGAACTGGAAAGTGACCTGAGATGACATGATGTGAATTGGAGCTATGGAAATAAACTGAATAGAATTAAAATTATTATTTTTATTTTTTTATTTTGATGAATCAGGACCAACAGCCCAGACTGAAGACGACCAGAATCAGGATGAAAGACAAAGACGTTGTTTCTTTTGCTTGCAAATAACTCTTTGTTTTCATATGTAATAAATACAGTTATTTACATGAAACAATAAATATCAAAACATCTTCATCGCTTTGCCTTCATGTCAGGGAAAATCACGTCACATCCAGAAGTTTCTCAGCTTTTTATTGGTCGCTGCTGAACACCTGCTCCTCCTCTCACACGAACACCTGCTCCTCCTTGTTGATGATGTTCTTCAGGAGCGTCACCAGCGGCTTCTGGCGCCCCTCCTCCCAGCTCTTCATGAACCCTCCGTAGCGTTTCCCGGCCGGCGGGCCCCCCCAGCGGAAATGCTTCATCTTGTATGAACCGTCCTTCTTCTCCTGCAGGCCCCCCAGGAGCCGGTGGTGCTCCTCCGATGCCTCCTCCATCACCTCCTGCTCCTCGGCTGCTGCCAGCAGCTCATTGGCCAGCTCCCTCCTCCTCATCTCTCCGGGGAACACCTCGGTGGACTCCCCCTGGACGCCGTTGGAGGTGTAGACCTTGACCGGGCGGCGCTTCCGGCCCACGGGCTTCCCCCAGCGGAAATGCTCCATGGAGTAGGAGCGCTTGGCCTGGGGGGAGGAGGAGGGGAAGGGGGAGAGCTCTGAGGGGGGAGGCGGGGGAGGCAGGAGGTGGGCTTCCCCCGGGATGAGGGGGGTCTCAGCGGTGAGGTCAGAGTGACAGGCGTGGATGCACTCCTGAAAGATTAGATCAACTGGATTAATGTTTATTTCACCTTTAATCTGATTAAATTAATTAATATCAGAGATTAAGGTTGTAATCTAAGATGGCCGCTCCTTTACCATCATGCCGCTCTCAGAGTTCAGGTCCTGGCAGCTCGGATGCTCCCAGCATTGGCTAACAGCTCCTGTGGCCCCGCCCACAATCACCACAGCCACCAATAGCCACACAGGACACATGATCCTGTCAACCAATCAGAAACGAGGACAAAAAAACTCACATTAAACCTTTTTCTGGACTTTTCTTTAGACGCAAAGTAAATCCAATTATCAACATAAATAATCTGGTCTAATCTGGTTCTAATCTGTTATTAATCTGCAGCCATGAATCGAATAAATCAAACTTTGAAGCTTATTTACAGTTATAGTAAAAAGTTTAACTGAATTGGATCAAATCTCTCCTGATTGGAGTAAATAGGAACCTTTTCTAAAGTGGCCTAGTTAAAGTCCAGATTTGAAAAGGAAGCTAAAGATTAGGATTACGGTTCAGAACACTGCAGAAATCAGCAGAGCTGATATAAAAACATAGAAATAATTATCAGTTGAATCAGAAATGTTCTGCTGCTCTAATAGATGCAGGAATAAAAGCTCCTGTGATTCTCACCAGCGTTTGTTTCTTCTCCTCTTATTGCTGCTGCTGTTCTTCTGGTTCTGGATGAAGACGTCTTGGTCGCTCTTCGTCTCTTCTGCGGCTTCCAGCAGCTCCTGGACTTTTATACGTTGCCATCAAGGACACACACAGAGCGGGCATAACGTCAGCGCCGCAATTCATTCATGTTGGTCAAACACACCCAGCTGCTCCGATCAATGGACATCTTCCTCCCTCCTCTTCCTCCGACCACAGAGGAAAAACAACGTTCAGCCTCAGTCTGCAGTCGCATCACTCGACCTTTTTAATTGTTTTTTATTATTTCAGATGAATGCCTCTCCATCCTCGGGGCTTAGCAGGAGGAGCAGCGTCTTAATCTCTGCTCAGGTTCCAGGTCTGGCAGATTAACGCCCAGGTGACATGCGGTCACAGACGGGGTCCGAAGCGGCGGTTCTGGGTGTTGGGTTGCCGAGCCCAGCAGCTGCTGCAGACTCCTTCTATTGTCACCAAAGCCGGTTCTGCTCAGGTTGATCCCCGTGGAGAATGAGACTCATTTTCCAGGTTTAAGGTCATCAGGTTCTCCATGATGGCAGCAGCGGTTTGATGCACGGCTTCTAGAAGCTCGGTTCTAACAGAGGAGGAAAAAAATTTTAAAAGTTCAATATTTTTATTTCATTTGAGTTGTATATGGGAAAAAGTCATAATCCTGACTACACTGGGAAAAAAAATCTAAATCTAAAAAAGTTGTTTTTTTTACTTAAAATAGTGCATCTGTTCTTGAATTGAGGAGACATTTTACATTTAAAATAAAAAAACACAGTTGGATCGTCTTATTTCAAGTGCATTTTATCTAATTATATTATTTTAAGAGAAAAATAAACATTCCATTGGGAAACTATCCCATTTGCCATACCTTACAACGTCCCAACACACACTCCCCCCAGGGGAACCAACACACCCCCTGCATAGAGAACTTTCTCACACTTTAACATTTGGAGGAAAATCAACTTGAGTTCATGAAGGCCGTTCCCTGTTAGGTTATTATATCTCTCACTGGTCAGATGGATCTCCTCCAAACAGCATTCCTCGCAGCTCCAACTCTTTTACAGGAGAACAGAAGACCTCCCCTATTCAGCCAGGTCTGGATAAAACCTGGAACTAAACGCTATTTCTAACATTTTGAATTGAAAAATCTTCCTGGATGGAAGAGAAACGTCTTCAAACTTGGAAACAAAGTTCAGCGGATTGTTTTTAACTGTTTTGGAATGACTATGACCTGGAAAGAGTAAATAGGATATTCATTGGATTGTCTTCATCCTGAGACATTTTCTGATTGCCTGGTTTGACCAGAACCTTAAACTTTTGTTCAATTTGGGGTGTTTTTACTCTTAATCCAACTTAGATCGTTCTTCAAAGTGTTTTCGTTCATTGTGATATTATTCAATATCCAAAATGAACCATAATCATCTAAATCAGTGGGATAAAGCAGACATACGTCCATGTTTGATCCATCAGTGATTAAACGCTGCAGGATTTCATTGATGAATCTAATTTTTCATTCAAAGCTCAGAAACTTCAGTTACTGAATGAAACATTGTGTAGAAAAAGATCCTCTTACTTTAATCCAGTTTATCGAGATTACAGCCGGCTGTAGATTCAGGTCATTGATGGTTTCATGATTTTAGCACCTCCATCCAAGCATGTGGCGATGGTGGAAGGAATAACACCTTTAGAATCCAGGTGGGTGTGACCTGCTGCCTCTGATAAACAGGAAGAACTTCCTTTTATGGGACAGAAAACATAGAAGAGACCAGTAGCTCCTCCCAGTACGGAGACGCAGTCAAACCCAGAAGCACCAGTAGAGGCTGTGGTTAACTATTTAACTGCAACACATGACAAACAGGTCCAGTATCTCTGGGAACTTCCTCCTAATCCCATCAGTTCTGCCCCCTGGTGGTGGGTCTAGGCATTTAAGCCTCCAATAAACAACAGGATCATCGCTGGTTTTAATCTGGACCAAATTACATCCAGGTCTGCTTTTTCTTCCTTCTGAAGGATCGATGGATCGATCCATCGATCCATCGATCCATCCATCCATCCATCCATCCATCCATCCATCCATCCATCCATCCATCCATCCATCCATCCATCCATCCATCCATCCATCCATCCATCTTCTTCCACTTATCTGGGGCCGGGTCTCGGAGGCAGCAGTCTAAGCAAAGATGCCCAGACTTCCTGATCCAAGCACACCTCCTCCAGACCCTTTGGGGGGACCCCGAGGCAACAGCCGGCCAGCTCAGAGACATCATCCCTCCAGCGTGTCCTGTCCTTCCACCAGGTGTCCTCCTAATGGGACATGCCTGGAACACCTCCTGATGGAGGCGACCAGGAGGCCAGATGCCCGATCCTCCTCAGCTGGCTCCTCTCCACATGGAGGAGCAGTGACTCTACTCCAAGCTCCTCCCAGGTAACTGAGCTCCTCACCCGATCTGGAAGGGTGCACCCAGCCACCCTGTGAAGGAAACTAATTTCAGCCACTTGTATCCCCAATCTTGTCCTTTTGGTCATTACCCAGATCTCATGACCATAGGTGAGGGTGGGAACGTAGATTCATGGGTACATCGAGAGCTTTGACCCGCTCAGCTCCCTCTTCCCCAAGACAGTCCAATACAACGAACGCATCACTGCCCATGCTGCACTGATCCGTCTATTGATCTCACGCTCCATCCATCCCTCACTCGTGAACAAGACCCCCGAGATACTTGAACTCTTTACTTGAGACAAGGACTCTCCACTGACCTGAAGAGGGGAATCCACCTTTCCCCGGAGGAGAACCATGGCCTCGGGTTTGGATGTGCTGATCTTCATACCGGCCGCTTCAGACTTGGCTGCAAACCGTCCCAGTGCACGTTGGAGGTCCTGGTTTGATGAGGCCAACAGGACAATATCATCTGCCAACAGCAGAGATGATATCCTGAGGTTCCCAAACTGGACACCCTCTGGTCTAGGGGTGTAAATAATAATCGTTTTGTGTCGATCCATCGATCCAACAGCCAACGATCCGATGCATCGATACGTCTGCAAGAGTAGCGTCTCATGTTTTTTTTTTCCTCCGGTCTATTTTTATCCATTTGCTCCTGGGCGTAATTCTCCCTCCCGTGCTGCGGTGGCGCTAACCTATTTTGCCCTCCTATCTCTCTGGTTATCCTCCTGCAGCAGTGTGTTGCAGTGGGCGTAATGCAGAAATCTTTGATTTATGCTCAATATTGAAGCGTGGTCTGCGCTAAACGCTGTGTGTCTAGATACGGCCGAGGCGGAGAGGAAGTGGGGGCGACTTTGTCCGACAACTTAGGGACATGACGGTGAAAAATAGAGGGGATCCAGGTGGAGAAAGGGTCCCAGCGTTCTCGCACATCTCGTTCTTCTAGTGGGTCAAACTTCATGAGTTGTTTTCCACAACTTCGGTCACAAAAACAAAACAAGCCGGCCTCCTGTCTGCGGTCAGTTAGATTGCAGCGGAGCGTCGGTGGAAGGGGCGGGGATGTTCTGCATATGTACAGACATACGTCCCTATTGCATTGTGGAGAACGAAGGCTTCCGATACCTGCTCTACACTCTGGAGCCGAGGTATTGCATTGCTCTCATAGCACTGATATTGGACAGTATTTATGATGAGAGGCCTTTCAGAATCTATAACGCAGGGGTATTATTATTTTTCAGTGACTGAGGTTTTAATAGGAATAGGCGGAGTACAACTTTTCTACTTCTGTTATTTGCTGTTGTTTCTCAAATAAAATGCATAATGATATTACAGCTTTCATTGATTTATTTCAAATTTGAAACATTGTCTAGCCTGTAAGGTAAAAAAACAAAACAATAAAACAACCAATTAATCGAATCGTATCGTGGTTTATTCTTGAGTATCGAAAATAATAAAATCGTTGGGTCGCTATGATGGATGTGATTTACATCCCTACTCTGTCCCTGGCCGCGCCCAGACATTCTGTCAATAAATGTAATGAACAGAACCGGTGACAAAGGGCAGCCATGGCGGAGACCAACATGAACCGGGAACAGGTCTGACTCACTGCTGACAATGCATCCAACACCGGGGCCCTGCAACCGAGAAGCATTTCTAACTACCTCAGTGACTTCAGCCTGGCTAAGGGGGGAGTTTGCCTCTGAGTCCCCAGCCTCTGCCTCCTCCTCGGAAGGTGGAGCGAAGGGATTAAGAAGATCCTCAAAGTACTCCTTCCACCGCCCAACAACATCCACAGGCGAGGTCAGCAGCTTTCCCACCCCGCTGTAAACCGTGTTGGTGAAGCACCGCTTCCCCTTCCCAAGGCGGTGGACACACTCGAGGCCAACCAATAGTCCTCCTCCACGGCCCCTCCTAACTCCTACCTGACCCGAGTTTTTGCCTCTGCGCCCACATGAGTTGCAGCACGCTTGGAGTGCCACTAGCTAACAAGGCCAGGTAGACCTCCTTCTTCAGCTTGACGGCAGCCCTTATTTCCAGGCGCCACCACCGGGTTCAAGGAATGCCGCCGCTACAGACATCAGAGACCTTATGGCCACAGCAACGAACGGCCGCATCAACAATGGAGGAGGAGAACATGGACCACTCCGACTCCATGTCTCCAACCTCTCACAGGATCTAGGAGCAACTTGTCCGGAGTTAGGAGTTGAAGACCTCACTAACAGAGGGATCCACCAGACGTTCCCAACAGACCCTCACAACACGCTTAGGCCTGCTGGGTCTGATCGGCTTCCTCCCCTGCCAGTGGATCCAGTTCACCACCATGTGGTGATAGGCTGACAGCTCAGCCCCTCTCTTCACCCGAGTGTCCGAGACATGCGACCTGAGATCAGATGACACAACTACAAAGTCGATTATCGACCTCTGGCCTAGGGCGTCCTGGTGCCTCATGCACTTATGGAAGCCCTTGTGCTCGAAAATGGTGTTCGTTATCGACATAAGCACAGAAGTCCAATAACAGAACACCATTAGGGTTCAGATCGGGGAGGCTTTACCTACCGATCACCCCTGTCCAGGTCTTACTGTCGCTGCCCACGTGGGCGTTGAAATCCTACAGTAGGACCGTGGATTCCCCAGTTGGAGCACCGTCTAGTATCCCTCCCAGGCACTCCAAGAAGGCCGGATACTCTGCAAAGATGTTGGGCCCATAGGCGAAGACAACGGTGAGAATCCTGTCCCCAAGCCGAAGGCTTAGGGACCCGACCCTCTCATTCACCGGGGTGAACTGACGACTGAGATGGGGGGCAATAAGCAAGTCCACGCCAGCTCGCCGCCTCTACCTGATGGCAACGCCAGAGGAGTGGAGCGTCCAACCTTTCTCCAGGGGACCAGATCCGGAACCCAAGCTGTGTGTAGAGATGAGCCCGACTATATCCATCCCGTACCTCTAAACCTCCCACACAAGCTCAGGCTCCCAAGCGATGCGAGGCCCCCTGCCTCGTCCGCCACCCAGTCCTCTCAGCACCTGACCCCCACGGATCCCTCTGGGGGCGGTGGGTTCACCGGAGGGCGGGCCAACATCATCTGTTTGGGCTGGGCCCGGCCACCAGGAGCTCACATGTGAGCCCCAACCCCGGGCCTGGCTCCAGGGTGGGGCCCCGGCTGCGCCATACCGGCTGATGTCACTGTTCTTGGTCTATTGTTATCCATAGGGATCCTGAAGGATCTCTGAGGAATAATTCATCAAATCTAAGCTCCATAAGAAGATCCTGACTTTTAAAGGATCTACCAGAAGCTTCTGGATCTAAACTTTAACTGGTGGAACTTCTTCTGTGGATATTTTAGTGAAAAGAGTTTTTATCATCGGATTATCAGTGAGATTATCTCTAATTCAGACGTTTTGGTGGCTTTAGTTTCCAGGTGAGAAACTTTTCATTCAAGCATAACAACCAGAAGACGTCTCCATTTGTCTCCTTTAAATTCAGCTGCAGAAGGTTGAAATGTTTAATATCTTCCACGGTAAATGCAGCTGTGCAGGAGAGGAGCTGATTGTTGGAGGCTGGATTTTCTGCAGACTGGAGGGAAGCTTCGGTACTTAAGGTCATTCAGATGCTGTTAAGTCGTTTTTTTCTGAAGAACTATTTATTTGTTGTCCTAATGGACCGATTGAGGAGCACCTAAAAGCAGGCAGGTAAATATAAATCCATTAGTTTGCTCTCACAGCCTTGAGCATCCATTAAACACACACATCCACACACATGCAGCAGGAAGCAGGAAGCGCCACCATGAAGCCAAAGCAAAAAGGTTTTCATGAAGCGTCACCAGTACTCCAGTTGAGGGGGTACTTAAAAATCATCCCCCTTCTTAACTGACCCCCCCATACCATCCCCTGTGACATTTTATCACTGAATCTTTAAATTGCTGTTATATATTAACAGTAATGACCATAATATTGCCCTTCATCGTTTGGCGGGCTGCTGGCTTACGAGGAGACAACCCGATCTGAGGTAACGTGAAAATAAGGAGGGGAGGGAACGTTCCGCAGGTTGCAGAGATCTCCTTCCCCTGCTTCGCTTGAGAAATAATGTGTTTACAATTATGCAAGTTTCTCCACATATTCATAAATATGAAATTAGGGAGGGGGGTAATCTTCCGCAGGTTCCAGGTTTAACAAATAAAGTGTCAGAAATTATCTAGAATGTTGCTGATAGCAAAATCATCCACTGAGCAGAGAATTTATTCATCCACACCGACTGAAGCACATCGACTGGAACGTGTCTCAAAGACAATCCTTTAATTCGAATTTATATGTCCACCAAAACCACCAATATTTAGGCATCCATGTATAAGAAATATGAAAACATTAAGAATATGTTTTAAATTTCCCTTTTTGTTTATATTTCAATCCGGGACTCAAATAAGTTAGTTGAGAAAGTTAAAGATATTCGTAATAATAAATAGTAATTATATTAGATAATTATAGAGGATTATTATCGGGTTATTATATTTGGATATAAAGTAAAGTAGATACATTTATTGTTTGATATTCGGTCATTTTGTTCCACATCCATACCAGTAGGAGGCAGTAATGCACTTTCAACTGTTTGCCATACACCATTAGACTTCATGAAGAAGAAGAAGAAGAAGAAGAAGAAGAAGAAGAAGAAGAAGAAGAAGAAGAAGAAGAAGAAGAAGAAGAAGAAGAAGAAGAAGAAGAAGAAGGAGAAGGAGAAATTTCTCCCTCCAGTCCTTTAGGTGGCGGTAAAATGCTAGAAGCCACACGGAGAGTAGCAGTTAGCACCCAGATCTATGCAAGTAGAAGTAGAGAGTTTTTCGCAGAAAGGTTACAGTGAAGTCCTGTAATAATAGATTCTGGGGAAGCAGAGCTTTAAAAAATAAAAGCCTGGAGGTGAAACATCTACAAGTTCGCGTTTAACGGAAAATGAAAATAAAACTGCAATACTGGTTAAAAATAATTGCAATGATTTGCTAAATCGTTCAGCCCTGGTCCCAATATTATTCTAGTTCATTATTTAAACTAGTTAAATTATTTCCCATGTATGCAGGTTTGGCCGTGTGAATGCATTAATGTGAATGCATTAATGTGAATGCATGCATCATTCAGAATTAACAGAACATTGGATAATTTCTATACTGCTTGTATTTTTTCTTGAACTTCTCTATATTTGTGTTGCGAACACATGGTTGCATTAACCCCCCCCCCCCCTCCCCTCGTGTTTTTAATTATTTTTTTCATCTTCTTTGGAAACATGTTGTTTTTCTAAACATCGCCAGAGTCGTTTTAACTTGTAATTGATTTTTTTAAGTGGATCGCCATTCCAAGCTTTGTAAATCTAATGTTTTTGTAAATCTACTAGTTTTGTTGCAGTTAGATTTAAAGGTCATTTATTTTTATCAACATGTGGTTCACATGTTTTCAAATGTGAAACATGTGACTGTGGATAAATCTTATGACGGAATTATGTTAAAGAAATAAAAGGTAGAAATCATTTCACCTGCTGAGCTGCTTATAAGGCCGAGTTTAACTAAAGATCCTCAGACTAAAACAAAAACCGACTCGACTTTTCCACACGAATCAGACGGGTTGGAAAGTTTAGAAACCTGCAGCTGTTTTCACATCTGCTTTTATGGCTCCAAATGTGAAAACATGAAGGTTTATTATCCAATGAAATGAGAGAAAAAAAGGTAAAAAATGAAAAGTTGGAACCATTTAAACGTTGGATCTGTTCAGCATCAAGATATTTCAGTAACGATTAAAGTTTATTCATTCATTTTAAATATTAAGGTTCAGGTTTGGATTCTGAAATCAGTTTTTTCTCCAAATGTAGAAAATTTGATTCTGAAAAATCAAGTTTAGACTCTTTTCCCTCTCGGAGTCGGAAAGAAACAAGTTAAAAATCCACATCTGGGTCTGAGATCGACTCGGATTCGTCACCAAGTCCTAAATTAACAGCTTTATTTCTCCCTTTTAATAAAGTGCTTTCATTGAATGAGCCCATTTTTCTATTGATTGAGATTCAGATCAAAGCTAAACTTCATTTATTGGACCTTTTCTTCCTGCAGTAGATTCTCACATCCAGAAGCAGAAAATAGAAAAGCATCCAAAGCAGCTTAAAGTGTTTAAAACCAGGCGGGCGGCTTTGGGAAGCCATCAGTGAACGTCTGACAGAACGAAGGCTGAGACTCTGGTTGAACGAGGGAACATAGAGAAACTACTAATCAACCAATCAGAGAAGAGTTAGAGGGAAAAAGGAGACAATTCATCTAGAAATAATCCAGAGTTCAGCTCCTAAATACTGTGAATTCTAACAGCGGCTCAAACGTCATTTTATATCATCACTGATGGATTATTTTTATTAAAGAGTTTTTGCACATTTAGGAGTTTGTTATTTGGTCTAATTTAATTCATATTTATATTTCTTTATTTTGTTGCTTTTTTTGGGGGGGGGGGGGGGGGGGGATTCCATGTTACGAATCTCTGGATAATGGTGATAATTTGGCTTTAATTTTACACAAATGTTGAAAGGTAATTATTTTCTTGAGAATTGCTGATTTCCACTGTTCTTCTTCTTCTTCTTCTATTTTCTTTATGCAACAGAAAACACAAACTGACATCTGTTAATAAACTAAACTCGGGTGAATAAAAAGCAGAGTAACAAATTAAAAGATGATTAAACGAAAGACAAATAAAAGAAACTCAGGTTAAAATCTTTGTGGTGCAGTACTGCTGGAGTCCAGCAGAGGGCAGCAGCACCCCAGGTGTCAACTTCAGATTTCTTAGATCAAAAGATTCAAAATTCTTTTAACTTGTTGACAACAGCTCAGTTAAAAGATTTAAAACCAAATCAATCAATCATTTCCCTTTAAATCCGTTTTTATTCCTTATTTTCACACATAAAATGAATCTTTTCCAATTAAAGAAGAGTTTCTTAACAAATCAGTCATTTTTAAAACATTATTTCCGCTGGAAATTAATCATTTATCCATAAAACGTGACTTTATTTGGGAGCAACCATTTAAAGAAATCCAAAAGCACAAATTTAACAAAATATGTGAATAAATAAGTAGAAAATATAAAAGGTGGATGAAGAGGATCTGAGTGTTGCTCTCTATGCCAGAAAGATATTTAACTTCGATCCATTTTACAGCTTTACTGTAGAAATAAACATTTATTTACCTTAGATTAAACTAACGCAAAGTCAGGATTCACATTTTAACTAAAGATTTCAGATTTATGTCTTAGAAATGTTTTTAAATCTAAAACATTTGATTCCTCCACGCGGCCACCAGAGGGCGCTCTGACACTAATAAACCTAAAGATTTAGATTTATTTTGTCATTTTGTAAACAGGAGTGAAAGCAGAAAAAGAAATTTCGTTTAAACAGCTCTAGACAATTTCATTTTTTAAAGTGCAGCCTTGAAAACAGTAATAAATACATTTTAAAAACTAGTAATATAAATATATGAATGTATATTTACAGTTCTAACTTTTTTTTTATTTTGTATTTTTTATAAAGATGAAATAAAATTAAGATGAAAACTTTCTGTAGATCCTAATAATAAACATAAACATATGATCAACTTTTAAAGATATTTATTAAATATTAATGATTAAACTTATGATTAAACCAAACCAGATTGTACGGAAGAGGATTAGGGCCATTTAAAGTGATTCTTTTATTTTTAGTTCAGTGGGAAAAAAGTCAGAATTCTGCCTTTTTTCTCAAAATTCTGAGATTAAAGTAAGAGTTTTTAGATTAAAGTCAAAATTCTGACTTTTTCTCATATTATACTGAAAAAAAATGTTTTCTCTAAATATTGAAACTGGGAGAATTTTATCATTTATATTCATTATAATTTAATTTGATCAACCTTTTAAAAAAAAAACCTTAAATCTATAAGTTATTCAATGTGTCATTTTAAACACTTTTTAAACACGAAAATAAACATAACTCTCCAAAAATAATAGAAGTTATTATAAAAAACTGATTTAATGAGTGAAACAAGCAGAAAATATTTAATAATTCAGAAATAAAACACATTTATTGCAGTTTATAGTGAAGAGCTGCTGAAGGTTGAAATTATTTAATATCTAGATGCATTAAATCTTTATTTTGAACATTATTTGCTTTAATATTCAGTATTTCTCGTCAGCCTCTCTGCTAAATGTTGCATTTATTTATTTTTTGCTGGAAGTTGGTGGAGATTAAAGTTTTATTCTCATGTTTGTTGAATAATAACCGATAATAAAATGCCTGAAGGAAACAAATAGATTTTAAAGTTTCTCATAAATCAGAAGATTAAAGAAACAGGTTTCTGATTGGATGACAGCAGAGCTTTTATTCTGAAAGAAAATCCAACGCAGACCAGGCTCTCCAGCGTGTCCTGGGGGTCCCAGACCTGGAGCTCAATTTTATCTTTTTATTAATAGACTCAAATTTCTCCGACTATGAGCAACAAATGATGGATAGAAACCTCAATAATCTGAGATTAACTCCTTCCTCCACGGTTTCCCTCTGAACCATCACCCTAATCTTCACCTGCATCCGCACGTTTTCTATTGGATTTAAATTTGGACTCTGAAGCCGCAGACTAGTTCTGGTTCTGATTGGATCCATCACATCTTCAGACCTTTGGAACTGGGAGAAGATGTCACTCATGCGTTACCATGGAAACGCAGAAAAAGTTATAAAGTAGCAGAAATAATTCTGGAGACACTTCCTGTCTGCATCAATTAGCCGCTAATTATTTGGTTTGCTTCCAGCTGCAGGGGGGGGGCGGGGGGGGGGGGGGGGTGTGTGTTTACACCTCACTGAGTGGGTGACCCACTTCCTGATGTCCCCCAGGAGTGGGCGGAGCCAGAGGTCACATGATGCTGACAGACATGAATAAACACTGATTCTTCATTTATTTCTTATTCATCTTTTTATTTCAGGCTGATTCCAGATTAAAGCAGATTAATAAACTTAATCTGAACCTAAAGATGAATTACATCACAGATTACAGTCAGATCAAAAACACAGTTTCATTTCATTTTGTGAAGAAACTTAAGAGAATTAACCCGTTAAATTATTAAATTAAATAAATTTGACAGATTAGTTTAACTTTCTATTTAAACATTTTATATCAAACCCTTAATAATCTAAACTAATCCTGCATGACTCAGCATTTTATTTTCTCACCTGCAGAAAAACAAACAACTTTAAATATTGTTTGATTTCAGGAAGCAAATGTCTTCATTAACAGAACTTCCTGATCCTCCAGAACCTCCTGATCCTCCAGAACTTCCTGATCCTCCAGAACCTCCTAGTCCTCCAGATTCTTCAGAACCTCCTAGTCCTCCAGAACTTCCTGATCCTCCAGAACCTCCTAGTCCTCCAGATTCTTCAGAACCTCCTAGTCCTCCAGAACCTCCTGATCCTCCAGAACCTCCTGATCCTCCAGAACCTCCTGATCCTCCAGAACGTCCTGATCCTCCAGAACCTCCTAGTCCTCCAGATTCTTCAGAACCTCCTAGTCCTCCAGATTCTTCAGAACCTCCTGATCCTCCAGAACCTCCTGATCCTCCAGAACCTCCTAGTCCTCCAGAACCTCCTGATCCTCCAGAACCTCCTAGTCCTCCAGAACCTCCTGATCCTCCAGAACCTCCTGATCCTCCAGAACGTCCTGATCCTCCAGAACCTCCTAGTCCTCCAGATTCTTCAGAACCTCCTAGTCCTCCAGATTCTTCAGAACCTCCTGATCCTCCAGAACTTCCTGATCCTCCAGAACCTCCTAGTCCTCCAGATTCTTCAGAACCTCCTAGTCCTCCAGAACTTCCTGATCCTCCAGAACCTCCTAGTCCTCCAGATTCTTCAGAACCTCCTGATCCTCCAGAACCTCCTGATCCTCCAGAACCTCCTGATCCTCCAGAACCTCCTGATCCTCCAGAACCTCCTGATCCTCAAGAACCTCCTGATCCTCCAGAACCACCTGATCCTCTAGAACCTCCTAGTCCTCCAGAACCTCCTGATCCTCCTCAGGAATAACAAAGATGTCATTTTCTGCAGCATCATCAGCTTCCTCTGAAAAATCCCCACATTTCAGGATGGAGAGAAACGGCAGATTCCTGGAGGAGAACCAGAACCAGAACATTGGACTTTTATTTCTTTCACTTCTTTAGACTAAAGTTTCTGATTAAATTAATGATTAAAAACTATTTGATTTGAGCCTAAAATGGAAGGAGAACAGGGAAGTGAATAAGAACGGAAACGAGACGATGAGTCAGGAAACGGCTGCTGGATCCGATCCGACTTTAGTCTCGACTTAAACCGACTGGAACAAAGTTTAGTTTAAAGCTGGACCCTGATAGGAGCAGCGAGGCGTGATCTTCCAGCCTCCATCAGATCCAGATCTTCCGTCACAAACATAAAGGTGTGTTCAGATCACCTACCTGCTGTTATGCACGGTGGAGGATGTGTGATGATGGGGGCCTCTGCCTCCAACCAACCAGGAGACGTTAACTCTGCTGATCCACTGGGAACCATCGGAGGACGTTTATAGAAGAGCAGCGTTTAACCTGACCCGCTGACCCCTGGTAACCATAGCAACCTCCGTTTGATCAAACCTGAGAGTCGGATCCTTCCGGACGTTTCTTCTCCGTCAAACAGGTGAGGCAGATGTTCTGGTCCAGGTGGGCTCACAGAGCGGAACAAACTCCATCACCTTAATCCGATTATTCGCCAAGTGTGACGGAGCGCGGGAAGACGGCCGGCGGCGTCAAGACGCCACGCTGCGTTTGCTGCAGAGGCGGTCCCAGCGGGGCCTGAGAGAAGCTGATCCGTTCACAGATCTATGAACTCTATGTCTGCCTCAGCATCCATGGATGATCATCTCTCCTTCTGCTCAGATTGCTTCAATCCAAGACGCTTTAAAAAGATTCCATTTTAACCCCCATCCTGCAGAAACATCCAGATTAAGATTATTTCTCTTATTTTCTGTCTATTTCTCTGATGCATCTATGTTCATACATCTACAGAAGGTCTGGAGGAACCAGCGAGACCAGGAGCTTCTGAAGCTTTTAAAAAACATCAGTTCATATGAAACTAATTTATCACAGATTATTCTCAGATTAAACTTTATCTCGTTTTATCATTTTAAAACTATAAAACAAGAGCTAAAAAATTTATTTATTAGGAATTACCTTTAAAGCAGAGAGAAAATCCAATTAAAGCTCATAGCTGCACTTTATAAAACATCTGCAGAACATCTGGATTAACTGGATTCATTTATAAATGTTAACGAGTCCAAAACATAAATATTTCCTTGTTAGAAACATTAATTAAACTGATTTATCTTTAATTTCTTGATGTTTGCTGTTATTACAGCCAGTTAACCTTTTCCATGTTTTATTGATAAAGATCAAACAACCTAAATCATTTTCCAGATGTTCAGTGATTTACTTTCGCTTTTAGTCACGATAAAACCAGGAGTTAATGTTAAATATTTATTGATCCCATTAATCTGATCAGCAGAGCTTCCTTCAGTAATGAAGCCATAATCTGGATGCTGCTATAATCTCTGTAATCCGCCTGAAGGAGCGAAAACAAACCGGATCCTTTATGTTTTTACTTCCATCCTTCATTTATAACTTCAGCAGAATTCGCTCCATAGGTTCTCTGAGCTTAAAGGGTTAAACTGAGTTTAGGTTCCTGCAGAAATATTTCCCAATAGATCAAAGTTACATTTTTATTTTTATGACATTTGCATCTTAAATTGTGAGTTTTTTTTAGGTGTAATCTTCATTAGATCTAATATTTTATCGGCTTCCATCTTTAGCTGAAGTGTTTGCAGCTCAGTTCTTATTTTCCTGACAGGCTAAAATACAATATAATTAATTTAGTGATATTTTTTTAAACGTGTCAGACTCCTTCGTTCGTTTTAATCTGGATTATTTAAATGTTCTCTGCTAGTTCCATCAGTGGGTCCCTTTCCTTTAGAGTCTCCTCAGGGATCCGATGTGAAGCAGAGGAAAACTTTACTGTCTGCTGCAGCGCTCTGCTGTGAAACATGCCGCTTCCTCCGGGTTTCTAGAAATCCTCCCATCCTGTGTGAAAATCCCACAGACTCCAGCAGCATCTGGGCCAGATGTTGATGCCACAGCAGCTCTGAGGAGTTTGTTAAAGACCGATTAATCTCCCATCATCGGATGCACTAATAAGCCGTCGCAGTAATTAGTCGGCGATTAGCTCATGATGTGGAATTGCTGGAAATCTGACTTATTAACGTAACATTAATTGCTTTGTTTCATAACAGCCAGCTGGCTAATCGGCCCGCGCTCCTCAGACGCTAATGGATCCAGACTCTGATGCGGCGGCGTGCCGCAGCCCTGAAGGGTCGTTCTGCTGGAAACGTCCCGGATTATCGGAGACGTTTTCAGACACGGAGGAGGTGGAGACGCCCGGATGAAGGAGCAGCAACTGGAACCTGGTTTGCTTTTTCCACAGAAAATGGAGTCGGAGACCTCTGACCTCCTGGCAGAGGCGGTTCTAGAACAAATGGGGCAGGAGGGGGCCAGCAATGTTTTCATGGGGTCCCAGAAAAGCAGGAAATAAAAAACTGTCATATTAGGTTGATTTACATTCAGAATTTAGGAATTTTACATATTTTTGACTTAATTTAAGTTAAAATTCCCATTTTCTAGAAAATGTGAATTAGAAGTAAAAAAAAAACTGATAAATTCAGCTGTAAAAATTAGAGTATTTTTTTATTTGCTTTGAAAAAAAACATTTATCAGATGAAAACTGGGATCCTTTCTCAGTAGCAGGGAAGCTATCACCTTATTGTTTTAAATAATTAGTAAAAATGAAATAGATCCAAAGGACCGATCAGTAACCGGGTCTGTTCCAGTGCAGTATTATGTCTTCAGGGGCAGCGGCCCCCGTTGGCCCCCGTCTAGACCCGCCCATGCCTCCTGCAGCAGATCCTCCACTCTGTCCCCGGTCTGCTTAGTAATGGCTGTTAGATCAGGGCCTACTTCATGCTGTGGGACGGGTTCTGGTTCCTCTGGGTTGATTATAAATAAAGTTTTTCCTTCCTTAAAATAAGCGTTAATCTTAATTTAAAGAAGCAGAAACCAACATTTTGTTTCCTGTTCTGTTCGATGCGTCTCCTCACTCTGATGACGGATTAAATCCTGACCCTGGTCCGTGGCCCTCAGCCCGCCCCGCCCTCTGCCATGCATCAAACTCAGCTGACGGCGTGAGGGAATCAAACACACCCCGCAGTGTGACCTCTGACCCCAGCCGCAGGAGGAGAACCTGCCGCTCCTTCGCCTCCTGGACTCAGATGAACCTGCAGACAGAAAAGTGCGATTATGTTTCAAGTGTTTCCTGCGGAGAGCGGCGCTTCATGTGCGGCTCTAATAGTCCTCGTTTTCTGCCTTGTTCACTCCATTAGCGGCGCGCGGGGGGGGGGGCCGGGGGGCCGCGCCCGCTGCTAATTAAGGTGTGAGGGATGATGGGAAAGGGCTCATTACCGTCGGAACATACTGTCTCTCTGCCGGCTAATGATGCCGGGGCCTCAGAGCGGCTCGTTTCATCAGCAGGTTAACGCGGCTGTTGACTTCCCTCCGTCTGCGTCCAGCCGCCGCGCGCTCATTAACGCCTGAGGCGGCGCGCGCTCTCACACCCAGCAAAGTTCACTTCTGTCTGATCACATCCCAGGAAGTTCTGCTGCATCAGGTTCTGGTTCCGTCTGGATCCATCAGAACCAGTCCTCATAAGGACGGTAAACCCACAGGAAAGCGTTACCATGGTGATTTAAGGCCAGATTAACCTCCTTTAATGAAGATAACTGTATTTAAATGTTTAGAAAATGAAGCACCAACTGATCCTGAATCAGTTCCTGATCTTTCAATCAAAGCAGGAAATGTGTTTTTTTTTAAGTTGGGTCCTTTTTGTCTCGTCTTCCTCTGGCAGCAGAGACCAAAAGGTGACAGATTGGCCCTTTAATCCGGGCTTGGACGGGACGGGGAGCGTCCTCAGCTCCTCCGAGTCCCTCCGAGTCTCTCCGCTCTCATTAGGGCCTCTCAGATGAAACAGCGGAGCAGAACTAAACGCCTCCTGATGTTCAGCCAGCGATCTGTCACAGCTCTGTCATCCGCAGAGACGCTGCTGCTGCTGCTGCTGGATCCAGGGAAATAGACTCAGCTTAGATCTATTTATTTAGGTTCTAGTCCAGAACTATGAGGCTGTCATCTATTCACTGTAGTTCTGGTTCCAGTCCAGATGTTTTAGTTTTATTTAATGTTATTTTTTAATCCCTGATTATTAATTTTAGATTTAATCCAGATTTTGTTCTGGTTCCACCGTCTGAATTTGATCCATTTCTGCCGCTTTAATTACTTTGTTAATTTAGTTTAAATCCAAACCAACTCGCCTTTAAGGTAAAACATTTAAAGGTTTTATTCTGACTTTAATCTCAGAAATCTGAAGGTCATATTTAAACAGGTTCTTGGTTCTGATTGGTCCATCAGACTTTAGATGTTAGAAAAACAGAAATGTTCTAGAAGTCGTCATTAGTTTCCTTCTGTTTTATAATGGAGGCGATTAAAGCTCAGATCAAAGCAGGAGGAACTGGAGACACACATCACTTCCTGTTTCACTGAGCATAGCTGCCTGACCACAGGGTGGCGCTCATCGACACTCGCTTTATCTTTAAACACGAAGAAAAACAAACTAATCTGCTCACGATTCAGCAGAAATCAGCCATCTTTTTTTCCTCTGGACCCAAAGGTCAAAGGTGAATCAGGACCTGAAACGCTAATGGAAGCTAACGTAATCAGACCCACATCTGGACGCCATGTTGGTCTGGAGATGGAAGCAGGTCCTCCTGGAGAGCCTTGACCTCCTGCTGGTCCGGCCTGGAGGCCCCCAGGTTCTGGACCCGGTTCCTCTGCACAGAATAACGAAACCAGAAAGGATCTCTGCTCAGATCTAGACATGAACAGTCGATTAGGACCACAGAAAAAATAAATAAAAGTTAACTGATTTTATTTCAGTTTAACTTCTTCATATGGAGGAAATGTCAAAAAAAGTCAGAAATCTGTTAAACCTGAGAGAACTTTAGATCCAACGCAGTCAGAGGACGGTGGACCTTCTTCTGGAAGGTTCTGCTCTCAGCAGATCTCCTGTTGCAGCAGAATAAGGAGCATCAGGTGAGAAATAAAGCTCCTCCTCCTCCTCCTCCTCGAAGCACGCAGGTGCTAACGAGGTTAAAGCCTCAGGAGCCGTTTCCTGTGAGAACGCCGTCTGCAGACAAGGCCTCCATTGATGATGGGGCGAAGCGGCGCGGCGCTCCCAGCCAATCGGGCTGCAGATAGGAGGCGACGCTGACGCTCCTCCTCATTTAATGACTCCTCAGCTGATCTGATTAGCTCTGGTTCCTCCTCACTGCAGCTCATACCTACCTGCATGCTTTCACAGGCTGGGGTCAAAGGTCACATGGCTGCAGAGGGGGAGGGCTGCAGGAACACCTGCTCTGCTGCTTTCAGTCCCTCCTGGTAGAAATGTGGGATTAATCTACGGTTAAACGTTAAAAATCAGCTCCAGCTTGAGGAGAAATGAACTCAAACCCATTTTATTCCTTTTTATTCATCATCTCTGCGAGTCGAGCAGCTCGACGGCGCCAACGAGGCGGAATGAGGCCAGTTAGCCGCTGCTGGGAGACGATCTGCCCGTTTAGCACGAGTCCAGATCCTCAGAGCCAGAACTGCTTCCAGATCAGCTGAAGTTCCCCGTCTTTAGAACCAGAACCGACTCCTCTGGGAGGTCTGGATCCATCGATGAAGGTTCTCCCTGCGGCGCCCTGCAGGGGGCGACGCAGCTGCTCCTCTGCTAGAAAAACATCCTGATTAACTGATGGGGGACAGTAGAGCTGTAGACGGAGTCACACCGACTTCCTGCTGCTGTTTACTGAGGCAGGGCCGGATTTAGGAAATATGGGGCCCTAGGCAAAGACAGGCAGGGGCCCTCTGATTGAGAATAGACATCCATTATCTGTTCTAGGTTGTGTCCCTCTCTTCTTGTCCCTTTTCTTCTTGTTTTCCTCTCTATGTTTTGTACTCAGCTGACTTTTCATGCTGTCTCTAAAGGAATGAAAGATTTTTTCCAAGCACTAAGCTCACTTAGCTGATTGCTCCTTCCTGTGTTTCCAAAAAGGCCAAAGTAAATAACCCAGTCCTTCTTTTCACTGTAGACAAGCCATGATCTGCTTATCTGTTCTCCATTTTTCATTTGGATGAAATAATAGCTGCATGAATCATGACAGCAGACAAGATAGAGGAGAGCAGGAGGCGGGGTTACCAATCTACTCGCTCTGGAGAGCAGAGTTCGCTGCTTTTAGATGTTGTCTCCAAAGTCTCCAGTAGCAGAAAAAAGTCTCTAGATTTGAGACGTGAAAGATAAATCCCTCCCTGACGACAGGAATCAGCTTCTAACTATCTTAACGAGCTTCTGGTCTTTAATCCGACCTGAGTCTGATCTCCAGAATCAGAGAAGATGTTCTGATCTTTTAGCGTTTAGCTTCTCATCAGCGAAGGAAAGAAGATCCAAGAGCTTCGTGTTCAGCAGAGAAATCTGCTGCAGGAATCTGCCAAGGAGTTTTTCTCCATCTTTGGATCGATCCAACCCAGAACCCGTCAGAACCTGGTCAGCCTGAGCTTCTCTGCACCATGTGATCGATCGGGGGGGGCGCTCGCTGCCACTAGACACTTAGAATAATTCAATCCTCATCAGGCCTCCCTGCTCAGCGGAGCGGAGGGTCGACCTCGCTGCCGGATCAATGGAGCCCCTTTCAGCTCCGCTAATCAAAAATTCAATGGCTGCTCTGAACCCGAGCGTGGAGGCGGAGCTTCAGAAGGTCTCTGAAACATGGCCTAGACCCGAGGATCATCACCGCCGCCAACGTTTAAACAAATAACCTGCTGCAGCGGGAAAACCTGAGGAAGCTGCTGAAGATGGAAACCTTCCAGAGTCGCATCGCAACCAGGAACTGAAACCTCCCCCCCGATACCCCAAAATAAAAGTCAGAAGTCTGCTAACGACCAATCAGAGACCAGATCAGTCAATCAATGCAAGTCTGACTCAACATGTTCTGGACTTTAAGGTTCTGAGATCCTCTGCAAAAATAAGACTAAACAAACATTAAAGAATTAAAATCACTAAAATAGAAAAATGGAGATCAAAGCTTTAAGCTCTGATCATCTGAACATGGAGATGATGGAGCAGCTGGAGGAGAGAAATGGCTCCGCCCACATGTTGGTCAAACCTCCTCAGTAAGGAAATGGTCAGACACTCACAGGCAGGACATCAGTCCTTTACATTCAGCCATACGCTGACGGTGGCGCTGCGGAGCCACCGGGTGGTGATGCAGATGCAGCTGGTGGAGCAAAAACCATGAAGGAGGAGGAGCTCTGAGTCACACTGCCAGCACCCCCTGTGATGAAACATGGCGGTGGCAGCATCATGCTGCGGGAAGCTGACTGCAGCTGAATCAGCGCCCACCTCCCCCATTAGAACCAGTCTGACCATTAAGAGCTGATCTATGGTAGAACGGTCTAGTCAAAGTCCAGACCTGAACATTCTGACTCATTATTCAGTTTAAGATCTGGTTAGAACCGGTCCCACTGGAGGCTCCGGTGGGTCCGGTTCTGTTCTAGCGGCGCTGATGGTTTTACAGCCTGATCATTCCCCCCCCCCATCATAATGGATGGCGGCGGCGCTCGCCCCGCGCGCAGGAAAGCTTTAATTAAATCACAGTCCAATCATAATCCATGTTGTTAATTAAACTGGATAATTTATAAGTACAAAAGAGGGTATTTATTAGCTGCTGGTGGCAGCGCGGCCACGCGCACGCTCCTCATGCACGGCCCCCCCCGCCCCGCACACAGCCGCTGCCTTCCAACCTTTTACTATTGATGCCCCCGCATGATTGATAACGACTCAGAGAGCGCTGCACTATTTGTCTAATGGCGGCGCAATTAAAGGCTTGTAAACGAGCGCGGCTCGTTTCATCTCATCTATGGAAGTTTGATTGAATTTGTCGCCTTAATTGAAAAATACTGCTATTTAATGTCTGCATTGCAGCTGCAGATCAGGCGGCTTTAATGAGATCCTGTCCCGGTGACCCTGAGGAGGAGGAGGAGGAGGTGTTCATGCATGTCCTTGACTCAGCCCAGGAGAGAAGGGGGCTTCAGGGGTCAGAGGTCACATGTGATGCGTTCGCCGCGGCCGGCATTCATGAGCTTCTCCATGAATGGATGAGGAGGTCGTTTCCAGGATTCATCAGGATGCAGTTTGATGCCGAACGCCGGAGCAAACATTGTGATTTAGAGCGGCGTCAGGCGGGAGACGGATGGCGGGATAATCGCCCGTCATCAGGAGGAGCAGGAAAGCCAATCCGCCTCTGATCGACTGCTTTCAGCATCAAAGGGGATTAAATATGAATTTAAGCAGGAAGTCATGACATCATCAGCATAAACGCTTCCTGAACTTCTCACCTGGTGAAACATCGACTCTTAACCACAGACTTAAACAATATTTCATAAACTCCACCAGAAAATTAAAAAATGGAACCTTTAATCCGACTGTAAGAAACAGAATCCTCTGCTATGCTGAGATTAGCAGTTCTGCTTCCTTTACCTTCCATCCAGATTAAGATTAGGAGAAACATTTGGACATATTTTAGCTTCATGATTGATTATATTTGAAGGTTAGTTTAAGGCAACATGTCTGACAGAGAAAAGAAGCTGATTTTTAGGTTTTCTGCACCAAAATATGACGAAGAATCAAAAACGTGACGCAGATTACTGAATGCGACCAAATCTGCTTCCTAATCCCACATCTTTGCATCATTAATCTAATATTTATTTCCTCTCTCATTCATCAATAACACCCTCTGTTGTGTTTGATAATTTCATTAATCTTTGGGTTCATTTAGCATCAAATGATTAAACGTTTATCTTTAATCCCATCAGATTAATCAATTAATTCATCTTTTAATTCGTCATAAACTCCAGCAGGTAGTTTCTGCAGCTTGGATTCATTTCTAACAAACTTTTATGGTTTCCAGGGTCGATTCGGATCCTTTAGATTCAATCCAGATTAAGATTAGGAGAAAGATTGGACATATTTGCACCTTTTAAGATTGTTTTTTTTTATCTTCTACACCGTTTACATTTGATGACTGCTGCAGTTTAAGGAATGGAAATGTTCATTAACCGCCTGGAAAGTTTTGGTTCAAACCTGAAACATTTTCTCACCTCTGATCTTCTGCTTTCCTTACTTCTGCTGCTCCTCCTGAAAAACACAGAAGAGCAGAACATCAACATTCCTTTATATACTAAAATACTTTCTTATCAAACTGCAGAATGTAAACATTCCTGTTTTATGTCCATTATAGAGTGAGATGTTCTAGATTTGCTGCTTCCATCCTGATGCAGAACCCGAACTTTACCTGGAATTTAGTCTAAAACTAAAAAGATTCTTTAACTTTTCTGGAGTCTTTGATCCAAACTCATGAAGTTGGACCATTTTTGAAGATGGGATGTCGTCAGACTTCCTGTTTCGGACCCCCCCCCCCCATCCAGGTGTTTGGTTCGGTCCATCCTGATCATCTCTGATGCCAGAGATCCAGGACTTTAGAACAATCTGATCCACGCGGAATAAAACCCTCATTTCCACTCTGCGTGGATTCCAGGATCGTCACCTGACATCCACCAATCAGAGGCGGGGGGAGGCGGCCTCCCGCCGCGCGAGGCAGCGCAATTAAACGGAGGGGAGGGCAATTTAAATCCTAAAGAGTCTCGCTGAGGAGAGACGCACCGCCGCGCGCAGAGCGGCTCTCAGAGAACCGCAGTCCGCTGACTGAGTCCTCAGGTCCGGGTCTAGACTAACTTGAGCTGCTTCTCTCCAAAGTGCGCACTGTGCGTCACGGCGCGGCGCGCGCGGATCGGTCAGCTTTGTTTTCTGGAAGCATCTGATCTCCTGCTGCTGGACTTTAGGGAGGAATGTTTGTCTCTGAGCGGATTATCTCCTCCTTCAGCTCCCGGTGACTCCCGCCGCCTCAGCGGGGCTCCGTCCCACAGCGCCTCCTCCTCGGCCTCCTGCAGCTCCAGCGGTCGGTCATATGAGCGCAGCGTTCAGCCCGTCCTTCATGGTGATGCAGCGGCCACTCGGAAGCACCACCGCCTTCAGCATCGACTCCCTGATCGGGGGGCCCCCGCAGCCCAGCCCGGGACACTTCGTCTACACCGGGTACCCGATGTTCATGCCCTACCGGTCCGTGGTGCTGCAGCCGCCGCCTCCTCCGCCTCCCGCCCTGCAGCAGGCTCTGCCCAGCGCGCACCACCCGCAGATGCAGAGCCTGCAGAGCGGCTTCTGCTCCAGCCTGGCGCAGGGAATGACGCAGGGCATGGCGCTCACCTCCACCCTCTTGGCCTCGCTGCCCGGCGGCTTCTCCCCGTCCCAGCAGCACCAGGAGGCCGCCAGGAAGTTCGGCTCCCAGGCCCTGCACGCCGCCTTCGAGAAAACTCAGGAGCTGCGGCTGGAGGCGGAGGATGGGAAGAGTTTCCTGCCGGCCAAAGAGTCCGCGCTGCCGGCTTTCCACGACGCAGACACGCCGCTGCAGACCTCCACAGGTAGGAGGTCTATAAATGTCTATAAATGGTTAAAACATTTAATTAAACCTACATTTAAACAAAAAAGCAGATCAGATTATTTATTTTATGTTTTTTATAATTATGAAAATATTTCTAAACAAAAAAGTTGCCAAAAACAAATTTAAAATAATGTCGACATTTAACTTTAATAAATAATACAAAATAAATGTTCATTTTAATTTAATCATTTAACAATATTAACTGTTGATTAAATAAGGTTGTTTTTATAATTATTTCATATCAGATTCAGGAATTATTTCTCTGCGGCCTCAGATTCATCTGATCAAATAGAAAAATAATCTGATTTAGTTTATTTAAATTTATTTGATCTAAAAAGTTTATTTTCATCATTTTTAGTTTATTTATGACATTTAATAAACTCTGCAGGAAACGCCTGAAAGCGGCGCGTGCTTCAGGTTTATTGGCTCGTGACATATTTGTTTTTTATTTGTCATCACCTCTGACATCACCGTGCGCGCGCACACACACAGCTAGACGCGCGCGCGGGGAGAGAAGGCCGCGTGGAGATCTAGTCGGTGCGTAATTACGCGTGAAAGCGGAACATCCCCGCAGAGCGCGCCCTGAATCTGATCCCTGCTGATGAAGGATACTGACACCCTCCTCTTCCTCACCCCGTTTATCATCCCTAAATGTCCAAAATGATTCTGACTCTAAAGTTAGACTTTAATCGCTTTTAATTAACAATTTAATCTGATTTTAAATAAAGTATTTTAATATTCCGCTTTATTTCAGGAGGAATCTTTTTTTCTGCCAGTTTAATTTGTAAACTAATAATTGTGATGATGTGAAAGTGATCGGAGTGTTTCCTCCTCTGCTCCCCGCAGCCAGAGTTCTCAGTAAAGAAGACTCCAAGGAGGAGGAGCGGAAGGAGGAGAGCTTCTCCATGGACAGCGACCTGGACTACAGCTCCGACGACAACCTCACCTCCATGTGCCACAAAGAGGACGGAGACGGCGGCGGAGGCCTGGAGGACGGCCCGCACCTCCACGGCTCCTCCTCCGGCGGCGGCGCGGCGGGCGGCGGCAGCGGCGGCAAGAACCGGCGGCGGCGCACCGCGTTCACCAGCGAGCAGCTGCTGGAGCTGGAGAAGGAGTTCCACTGCAAGAAGTACCTGTCCCTCACCGAGCGCTCCCAGATCGCGCACGCGCTCAAGCTGAGCGAGGTGCAGGTGAAGATCTGGTTCCAGAACCGGCGCGCCAAGTGGAAACGGGTCAAGGCCGGAAACGTCAACAACAAGTCCGGGGAGCCGAGCCGGAACCCCAAGATCGTGGTTCCGATCCCGGTGCACGTGAGCCGCTTCGCCATCA
Organism: Cyprinodon tularosa; assembly: GCF_016077235.1. Taxonomy (NCBI): domain Eukaryota; kingdom Metazoa; phylum Chordata; class Actinopteri; order Cyprinodontiformes; family Cyprinodontidae; genus Cyprinodon; species Cyprinodon tularosa. The sequence continues at coordinate 163,279 of NW_024037932.1, forward strand.
GGAGTCAGCACCAGCAGATGGAGCAGGCCCGGCCCTAGAGCTCTGAAAATAAACTCTGATTATTTCCTTTGACTCACTTTTAAATATTTACTCTTGATTTCGTGATTCTGTCTGAAATGGATCAGAACCGAACCAGCTGGAGACTCAAACTCCATCCTGCAGAAAGAGCCGCAGTTTTTAATCCAACAATCCGCCGCAGCTGCGCCAAAAACAGCGCAGAGAGGATGAGGAGGAGGAAGAGCTGGAACTCTGCTGCTCTGGACTGAATGAAAGCTGCTAATTTATTTCTACTCAAATGTACAAACCTGCGATTAAAGGACAGAAAGAGGCGAGGCTCCAGTCTGACTCATTTCACACTAAATCTATCTTCACTCACCTCATTTTAAAAGGCCGCAAATCTGTAAAAACTATGAAAAAAATGAAAATTTAAATAAAATATCAGAAATGGAAACAAAAAGAAGTTAAATCAGACGCAGGTCGCGCGGCTCCACACCTGTTTCATCCAATTAATCTACTTCAAAGCTAAAATTAAGGTCAGAAACGCACCTGGCTCCAGTGACGTCATCCAGGTCAGCGCTCAGTTTTATCTTCATTAAAAATTATTTTCTTCTAAATTAAAATCCGCACTATTTCCCGTTTCTTCGCAGCAACTGAAGCACCTGTGCGTAATGGCGCGCGCGCCAGGGAGCGCTGCCAGGTCCTCTCTGTGCCAAAAAAACCCAAAAACGTTTAGATTCATACTTAAGGCGAATTTAAACTTTAAAAGCAGTTTATTAACCCTGTTTAGAAAAAAAAGAGAGTTTTATTTTTATGGATTCAGTTTTAAAATCATTCAGGAGTTTAGAAATAAAATCCAAAAAGAAAAAGTTATAATTTGACAATTAGGAGAAACAAAATGTGGATCAATAAAATCAGGACCTTCAACGTTTAATAAAATTAACGGAAATTAACAGAAGATCCTGATTTCTTTTTTTTTCCCAGTGTAATTTATATATTATATTTTCTTCAGCTGAGGAAAATATAGAACTACACTAAATCTAATCTAAATCTAGATAAGGTCATTTAAAAAACAAATAAGTCATTTGTTCTTGGATTGAGGAGATTAAAGAGACATTTTGCCAAAGAAACGAAACAATTTACATTTAAAACAAGAAAACACAATTAGATTGTCTGATTTCAAGTGCATTTTATCTAATTATCTGACTTTAATATTAAAAATCTTCATTCCGGTGGCAAACTATTACTTACCTGCTTAAATTAATGGTAAATAGATTTAAGACATTTTTCTTATATGATGTTTAAATTAACTAAAATACTTAATTTTATGTGTTTGTTGGAGGATAAAGCCATTAAATCTTAATGATCTCTGAAAGAGGGGGGGGGGGGGGGGGGGGGGTGTCTATGCCTTCCATCATCATCCTCCTCTTCCTCAGCTGTAATCTTCCTCATTGCCGTTTGTCTTATTTACTCTAAAATGTTTCAGAATAAAGATTTGAAATAACATCAAATTCTTTACACTGCAAAAAAATCTAGAAATAAGTATTTACCTTTAATTTAAGCAGGTAAATGATGTAGTTTGGCAGTGGAATTAGTATTTTTACTTTAGTAAAATAAGATAATTAGATAAAATGCACTTGAAATAAGACAATATGATTGTGTTTTCTTATTTTAAATGTAAATTGTCTTGTTTCATTGGCAAAATGTTTCTTTTATCTCCTCAATCCAAGAACAAATACACTTATTTTACGGAAAAAAAATACTAATCTAGATTAAATTTTTCTTCTGGATTTATTTAAATTTCCAGGGAATTATTTGATAAGTTCAAACTGTGATTTTCTAAAAACGTTTCACTAAACTCTAAATTAGATTATTTCTGTATCTATGAAGTTAGTTTATTTGTTTGCTTTTAATGTTTAATTTAAATTAAATATTCAGATTATAGAGAATAATGAGAACTGTAGGAAAAAATTATTAGAATCCGGTTTATTTAAATCATCACATTAGATCCATTAAATGTTTTTAAATTAAAGGAACATAAATTTCCATTTTCCATATTTTTTTGGATTTTCTTTTTCTTGAAAAATTTCTACCTTTTTCTATAATCCAAATTCAATTATTAATATATATCTTTAAGCCATCATTTTTTTCAGAAACATTTAAAAACCCTGTTTGGATCAGAAATCAAGGTTCATCAGGAGTTTATTATTTATTCAGATTATTATAACATCTAGTTACGTTTATCTAGGAAAGGAAAACAAATAAAAAGCCAGAAGTCAAGTTTATATTAAGAAGCATTTTTCTTGTCTTTATTGAAAAGAGACAAATTACAGTAGAAGATTCTGCATTAGGTAGAATTTTCAGCATGTTACTGTACAACAAACAAAATTTAATAATATTAATTAGAATAACAACAAGAACAATAATCTGGATGATAAAATAGGAAAAGGTGAATAAAAAGTGGATTCAGGGAGAAAATGTACAAAAAGGTTGTTTTTCTGGGAGGATTTAGAAACGAGACGAACATCCTGGATGGTTCACATTTTTAAATCTATTAACAGAAAAAAAAAACATTTATCTAAATGTCCATCAAACTGGGAGCTGAAAAAAAAGTGTTTATTTTACAGTTTAGAGTCTAATTTTCTGGAGATTTTTTCATATTAGCTCAAATATTTTTACTTCTTCCTAATAAATATCCGTCTTTAATAAAACAAAGTGAAACCAACAGAAATGACTTCATGTTTCGAGGCCTTTTTGTTTTTTCTCAAATGTATTAAACTGAATAACTTTAACAGTCTTTTTATTTTTATATACTCTGGAGAATCGATAAGGCTAATTAGCTGAGCTAGCTGGGAAAATGACGCAGTTAGCAGTAGAGTTGGACAACGCCGAGGTTTATTAGAAATTGTAACCTTTGCTAAATGTTATAAAATTGACCTTTTGACGTCTGTAAACGGAAATCTACTGGAATGACTCAGCAGTTTGGAGAAGGAATAAAATGAGCGGTTCTCTCAGCCCCAGACTGTCACCACTGCTAGCTAACGAAGTTATAAATTAGCGGTCCTAAAAATAATTTCATTTAGATGCCGATGAAGTTTTTCTGCTGCTTTATGTTTTTTAGATGTTATTCTTCATATTTATACAACTGTACATATGAGTTAGGGAGCAGCAGAAGGATCTGATGGCTAACGACTGAACTAGCTGCCAGCGTCTGTGTGATAGCCTAAAGCTAAGCTAACCAGCAGCTAGCTCATTAAATGTTTTTTTTGATCTCCAAATTATAACTTTTTATTCACGCTGTAAATTAGTCCATCAATGGAGTAAAAAAAAAGCGTTTTATTCACGGGGAATGACTCAGCAGTTTGTCCGTTAGCAGCGTCAGGCTAACTAAAACGGCGGCTAGCTGACTCAGCAGTTTGTATAAAAATGAGTGGATCTCTGATGTTAGCTTTGTCCAGTTAGCCCTGCGCTAACTGCTCCTTTCTGTCCGATTCAAGTCAAACCATTTTTATTTAAAACTATTTAAATTTAGTCAGCAGTAAAATGGCTCCTTAATGGACTTTTAATCGTTCTTTCATCCCTAGACTGTTCGGTTATTGAAGCCATTTTGTCCCCACTGCAAGCTAACAACGGTTCTAACTTAGCGGTCCTAAAAAAGTATTTAATTTAGATGCCGATTAAGTTTTTCTGCTTCTTTATGTTTGTTAGATGTTTTTTTTTTATGTTCATAAACTTTACATACGAGTTAGGGAGCAGGAGGAGGATTTGATGGCTAACGAGTGAACTAGCTAGTGTGATAAAGCTAAGCTAACAAGCTAACCAGCAGCTAGCTCATCACATGGTTCTTTGATCTCCAAATGATAACCTTTTATTCATGCGGTAAATTAGTCCATTAATGGATTAAAAGGTGAATTTTATTGACGGGGCAATGACTCAGCAGTTTGTCAGTTAGCCGCGTCATGCTAACTGAAACGGTAGCTATTAGTGTTAGCTGCATTTTCCCTTTTAAAGAAGTAAAACAGACAATGGCTGTCTTTTCTTTTTATCTGTAAACTTTAACGTTTTTTTTTTTTTGCTGAACAGTTTTGTTTTGTAACAACATTTCAAACATTTTTAAAAATGAGGTCATTTTAATTTCTCACCAGAATGAGCCTCAGAGTTCGTAAACTAAAAGCGGAAATATCGATTAATTCTCTTTTTGGTGACATAAATCAGAGAAAACTGGTTTAAACCGGATCCAGATTTTACGTCTGATTAGAAATTTATGAACTTTCTTGCTGCTGGTTTTATAAAACAAACATTTCTACAGCTTTTTAGTCGCTGTTTTTAGCATTTTAGAAAAAAATCTCCCTTTAAAGCAAATTCTTTCAGGTTTTAGTTCAACTACCTGATGTGATGATTATAAAGTTAAATAAACATCAGATAAATAAAGTTATATCAGAAAAACGCTCGTAGTAACGGAGGACCAACTAAACTACTTTAGTGCATTTCTGTCAGGGATTAACCCCCCCCCCCCCCCCCATTAAGCTAGCTAAAGGGCACATGGACGAGTGAGGAAAGGAGGTAGTGGCACCGAAAGAAACAATCTGGGAGCATAAAGGCAGGCGTGCAAATTAAAAAAAGGCATGAAGACAAGATGGACGTCTAGCTTAAAGGAAAGTCGGGTTTTTAGAGTTTCTACTTCGACAGACGTTTTTATGAGAATAACGGCGACACAGCGAGCCGCGAATATTGCTCCGATAATCTGGCTGAGAGCGGCTCGGAAAGCGAAAAGCCGGCCCGCCGTGTCCGGGAGTCTCCGCCTCCTTCCTGAGACTGTCCTCACCTTCGGTCCAAACATTCCCACACGTCCGACATCCAGAAACCAGCAAGGCGTCCTGGGAAGGACGACGCCGGATTTAATTACCCCTGAAAACCACCAGGAGCACCTGGACTCACCGTCCTGGAACCATGACGGCGTTCGGAACCACTGGTCCAGACTCCTACATCTCGCTATGGGTCGGCCCGTCGCAGCTGGGATGTTCTGGAGCCACTTTAGTCCCGGTTTATCGATTAGAACTGGACCAGAACCATCAGCCGCCATGTTTAGCTGCAGCTTGGACCGACATTCCAATGAGCAGCGTCCTGGAACCATGACGGCGTTCAGAAACACATCATAGTGACCCAAACCCAAACCGCTCTACACAACAGACCACTTCCTGTCTGCGGCCCGATGCTTCACACACTTCCTGTTTTCATTCACAAACACGATCCGAAGAAACAGAGGAGCATTATTTACAGAAGAAGGTTTTTAGAGCAGAGAAGAAGAAACAGCCCTTCTTGGAGGTTGCGGCGAAGCCGAGCGGCGGCGAGCGGACGGCATCAGCTGGGCTGAAGACGATGGCTTCCCTTTAGCTCCTTTATTGGACAGAAGAGGCGAAGATCTGGGTGGATAAATACTGAAGGAGCGGCCGGGAGAAACAAGATGGAGGCCGACATGGAGAGTCTCCGTTCCCTGAGCCTGAAAACACGTCTGTACATTTAGGACTTTATACACCCAGCCACCATCATCATCGTCATCATCATCCTCGGCATCATCATCATCGTCGTCCATGACGACGCGTCCAACCTCTGGTCCAGCCACGCTCACACAGCTCTATTTACACAACAATGCTTTAAATAAAAACAGTCAGTTCTACTGGGAGCCAGAGTTCCTTCAACTGGTTTCACTGGGAGCTGATATGAGTTCAGACTGGTTGAACTGGCCTGGTTAATTCAAAGACTGGGGACCACATCTCCCATCATGCTTTGGGGTTTGTCCGTCCTGCCCTGAGGCTCTCCCATTAGAAGCGGGTGGTGGGCGTGGCTTAGCGTCGCGACATGAAGGGGCCGGCGTGCGGCGGTCAGATGAGCGCGGCGCTGCCCAGGCTGCTGCAGCTGTTGTTGCGGTTGGTGTTGCGCCGCGACAGGTTGGGCGTGGCCATGAGAGGGTAGCGCTCGTCGGTGCAGCCGTACTGCGCCAGGACGTCCACGCACTCCTGGTGGTTGGACTGCCGGGCATACGCCATGGCGCTTAGCCCGTGGGCGTCCCTGGCCATCAGGTCCACGCCGTACTGCGGAGAGACAAAGACACGGGTTAGATCCTGCTGACGTTTCCCGACCCGCGTCGCCCTGCAGGAGGCGTACCCAGATCAGCAGCTGGAGGATCACCACGTTGCCCTTGTGGCTGGCGTGGTGCAGCGCGGTGCAGCCGTCGCCGTACGTCTCGTTGACCTGCTGGCGGGAGCCGTGGGCGAGCAGAAGGACGACGGCGCGGAGGTCCTCCTCGGCCGTGGCTCTGAGCAGCTGCTGGCCCAGAGGCACGTCGGCGGAGGGCAGCGCGGCCAGGAACAGGCGCTGCTCGTACTTCGCCCGGATCCAGCGCTCCCGCTCCTCCCTGACAGACACAACCCAGGGATTAGTCACGCCACAGAACGGAAACTTTAAACCTTAAATTAAACAAATCTGGAACGTTTTCACTTTTATATCCGTTAGATTTTTGTCCGTTCATTTTTATTCAAATAAACGGACTCTAAGGTAAAATTCAACTGGATCAGAACCACCGCTGGAAACAGACAGATTATTAATCCCACTAATCCCAGAAACTCAAATTACTACAGTTTAATGAATAAAAATCCCAGAATGATAAATGCTACATCAGACCTGATTTAACCCAAATAAACCTTTATTAACAAGCCAAACATTAACAATGGACGGCAGGGATTAAAGTGGATATATTCCCACAGGAAGTGTTCAATCCACAGGTAGATTCGTCCTCCGAGGCTAAAATAAGACACAGAGGCAGAAGGAAGCATTGTTCTCCAATCCAGTATCATCAACTGCTGATCCGTCTAATCCGCCTCTAATCTCCCGTCTAATCCCTGCGTGTAAACAGCGGCTCACTCAGCCAGCAGGGATTAGTCTGGGCCAGGGAGGGGCGGCGGGGGAGGGACCCGTATTGAGCTGTTCCCCCTCTTCCAGGGGGGGGGAGGAAATCTGTTGTTTCCTTCTAATAAACTTCAGCTTCTGGCAGAACCGGTTCTGTTCGTGACCCGGTCCGGTTTCCCCTCCAACAGGCCGAGGAAGGAGCGGACCTGAGAGTCTGGGAGCAGCGTGGGAACCTCTGAATCTCATTAACTCTCTTCCTGGATACCAGTCTGTGCTGGGGGGGGGGGTCCAAGGTGGCGCCTAGCATCACGGAATGTCCTGGAGGTTCTGCCTTCCTGGTCCGACCCAGAGAGCGGGGAGGCCGGGCCTGGGACCACGGCCCAAAGCCCGCGGACAAAGCCTGGAGGAGTCCCAGAGAGAGGGGCGCTCAGCGGGGCTCTGGGAGGAAATGTGAGGCCGGCCGGCGGACTGGGAAACGCATGCCTTCCCCCCCGCTGGAGTTGCTAAGAGCCGGCAGACGGTCTGATGGTGTCAGCCGTTCACTAAAGCGTTCACTATCAGCCTCATTCTGGGGCCTAAACGCCGACACAGAGATGGTACCGAGTCTAAAATGGAAAATACACTTCCTATTAGGGACACTGGTTTAACTGGGTCAGGGTGAGAGATGGGTGGGAGCGATGGTACAGACACAAGAGGCCTAAACCCTGGGTTTAACTAAAGCCTGAGTTTAACTACACCCTGAGTTTAGACAGACTGAATCCTGAGTTTAAATAAAACCTGAGTCTAACTAAACCCTGGGTTTAATTAAAGCCTGAGTTTAACTACACCCTGAGTTTAGACGGACTGAATCCTGAGTTTAAATAAAACCTAAGTCTAACTAAACCCTGGGTTTAAACGGACTGAATTTTGAGTTTAACTAAACCCTGAGTTTAAACTGACTTAATTTTGAGTTTAACTAAATCCTGAGTTTAAACGGACTGAATTTTGAGTTTAACTAAACCCTGAGTTTAAACTGACTTAATTTTGAGTTTAACTAAACCCTGAGTTTAAACGGACTGAATTTTGAGTTTAACTACATCCTGAGTTTAAACGGACTGAATTTTGAGTTTAACTAAACCCTGAGTTTAAACGGACTGAATTTTGAGTTTAACTAAATCCTGAGTTTAAACGGACTGAATCCTGAGTTTAATTAAACCCTGAGTTTGACTAAAGCCTGAGTTTAAACAGACTGAACCCTGAGTTTAAAAAGGCTGAATCCTGAGTTTAATTAAACCCTGAGTTTGACTAAAGCCTGAGTTTAAACAGACTAAATCCTGAGTTTAAACTGACTGAATCCTGAGTTTAAATAAAACCTGAGTTTAAACGGACTGAATTTTGAGTTTAACTAAACCCTGAGTTTAAACGGACTGAATTTTGGGTTTAACTAAATCCTGAGTTTAAACGGACTGAATCCGGAGTTTAAAAAGGCTGAATCCTGAGTTTAATTAAACCCTGAGTTTGACTAAAGGCTGAGTTTAAACAGACTGAACCCTGAGTTTAAACAGACTAAATCCTGAGTTTAAAAAAGACAGAACCCTGAGTTTAACTAAACCAAAAGTTTAAACAGACTGAACTCCGAGTTTAAAAAGACTGAATTCTGAGCTTAAAAAAGACAGAACCCTGAGTTTAACTAAACCCTAAGTTTAAACAGACTGAACTCCAAGTTTAAACAGACCGAATCCTGAGTTTAAAAAAGACTGAACCCTGAGTTTAAACAATTCCTTAGTTTTAGCAACTTTATATGAATTTAGATGCAGACTTTCTGTCTTTTTTTTCCACTTCTACTCCAGTACCGTTAATCTTGAGGTAAACCAGACTTATTTGGGTTTTCTACTAAAATACAAAGTTGTTTTGTTGCTTAATTAAATAAACCATTTTGCTTGTTTCCATGAGTTTTTGTTTGTTGACATCTTGTTTATATTTGCTTAATTATTGTCCGTGTTTACGGTTGCTAATTGGAGAATGTTTCTAATGAAGATGATATTAACATCAACATGACGGTAATTTAACAGCTAGTTTGTTCTGATTGTGTTAGCCGTGTTATTCATTACGGGGGATCTTGTTGTGTGTTGCAGTAAACAGCGACTCTCCATCACGAGTTAACGACTCCTGAAAACACACAGCTCTGGACAGTGGAGAGGCTAATTGCACTAATTAACCACAGCGAGTGTGAGAGTGTGTGTTAACATGTGTCTGGATGCACGCTCACTCAGATCGCTGTGTGTTAATCTGTGTGTGTCCCTTTTCACATCCCATTAGAGGAAGCGCTGTTTTCAGCAGCGAGGCATGCTGGGTAGATAATTAAACACGAGTCCCGGTGAGATGGCTTGTGACAGGAACACACACTCTCACACACACACAATGCAAATATGTCAAGCTCAGCCCAGAGGGGTTAAAATGTGTATTTGTGTGTCAGTCGGTGAAATGAGAGGATAAAATGTGCACCAGACAGAGGAAACAACCGTCACCCATCCACTGGGCCAACTCTTACTGGTTCTGTTCCCTCATAGACCAGTCCGGGTATCTGGGCTGACTGGATGGACGGTCATGGAACTGAACTGGGTAAACTGGGTTTCCTTTTGTTCCCAGTTTCCCCCAATAATAACCCGTCCTTTTTAGACGTAAAAAAACCAGTAAATCTCCCTTAAAGGGTCAATTTCACTGGTTTTTAAAAACAAAACCGCTTTTTAACTATGACTTTGATATTTTAGGTTAGGATCACAGCTGGTTTAACATGGAGGATAGGAAAAAATAGGAAAACAGTGGCAAAAAAAAAAGAATCTAAAACTGCAGCTACAACTGGAGTTAGCGATTCATTGGAGGTTTGCTTTAAAGCTCAGGACTCAGTTTTGATGATGAAGGAAAGGGGTGATGGGGTGGATGGGGTGATGGATGGAGAAAGGTTGGATTAAAGGTTGGAGGATGAGGGGTGGTTGGATGGTTTATGGTTTGGGTGGGTGGGGTTGGATGGTGGAAAGAAAGATGGTTGGGGGGATGAGGATGGGTGGATGGATGAGTTTTGGGTGGGTGGAGGGTGGATGAAAAAGATGGGTTTTGGAAAGGAGAAAGGATGGGGGAAAGGGAAAGATGGTTGGATGGATGATGGGGGGGATGATGGATGGATGGGGTTGGATGGGGTGGTGATGGATGAATGGGTGGTTTTGGGGGGGATGATGGATGGATGGATGAGTTGGATGGATGGGTGAATGATTTGGGTTTGGGGGGATGTTTGGGGTGGATGATTTTGGGTGGGGTGAGTTGGATGGGGTGATGGATGAAAGATGGTTTTGGGTTTGGGTGGATGTTTGGGTGGATGGATGGGGAAAATTGGATGGATGGGGTGATGGATGAATGGTGGATGATGGGGTGGTTGGGATGATGGATGGGGTGATGGGTTTTTATGGATGATTTGGAAAGAAGGATGGGTGGTTTATGGTTTAGAATGGTTTGGGTGGATGATGGATGGATGGGTGAGTTGGATGGATGGATGAATTTATGGTTTTGGTTTGGGTGATGGGTGGATGATGGATTTTTGGGTGAGTTTGGGTGGGGGGATGGGTGGATGGGAAAGATGGTTGGATGGATGATGGGGTGGATTGGGTGGTTGGATGGATGGGTGATGGATGAATGGATGGATGGTTTTGGGTGATGGTTTGGGTGATGGGGTTTGGGTGGATGATGGGGTGGAAAGGATGATTTTTGGGTGGAAGGATGATGGGTGAAGGGGTGGGATGAAAGATGGATTTGGGGGGATGATGGAGAGTGTGGTTTTTTATGGATGATGGATGGAAAGGTTTAGTTTGGGTTTGGGTTGGGGTGAATGATGGTTGGTTGGGGTGTTTGGGTGGATGATGGATGGGATGAGTTGGATTTGGGTGGGTGATGGGAAAGAATGATGGTTGGATGGATGATGGTTTGGGTGGGTGAGTTGGATGGATGGGGAAAGAAAAAGATGGTTGGAAAGGGGGTGATGGATGGATGATGGATGGATGAGTTGGATGGATGGAAGATGGGGTGAATGAGGGGTTTGGGTGGATGTGGATGGTTGGGGTGAGTTGGAAAGGATGGATGATGGAGAATGGATGGATGATGGAAGGTTTGGGTGAGGGGATTTATGGGTTTTTGGTTTGGGTGATGGATTGGGTGGTAAAGAGTTGGATGGGTGGATGGTTTGGAAAGTTGGAAAGGATGGATGTTTGGGTTTGGGTGGATGGGGTGGATGGATGAGGGATGGATGATGGATGGATGATGGTTTTGGTTTTTGGTTGGATGGATGATGGATTGGTTGGTTTGGGTGATGGATGGTGAGTTGGTGGATGGATGTTTGGTTTAATGTGGTTGGATGGATGATGGATGGATGGATAGTTGGATGGAAGGATGGGAAAGTGGTTTGGCCCCCCCCCCCGGGGTTTTTGGATGGATGATGGGTGGATGAGTTGGAAAGGATGGATTTTTGGGAGAATGTGGTTGGATGGAAGATGGTTTGGTGGATGAGTTGGGGTGGATGGGTTTATGGGATGAATTTGGGTGGATGATGGATGGTTTTGGAAAGTGGATGGGGTTGGTTGGTTTGGGTGATGGGTGGATTTAGTTGGATGGGAAAGGATTTATGGGTGAATGGATGGAAGGTGAGGTTGGATGATGGGTTTGGGTGGGGTGTGGATGGTTGGATGGATGGATGAGTTGGATGGATGGATGTGGTTGGTGATGGATGGATGGATGATGGAATGGATGGGATGAGTTGGATGGATGGGGTGGATGGATGGGGTTTGGGTGAGGGTGGATGGATAGGGGGTGGGTTTGGGTGAATGTTTGGGTGGGGGGATGGTTGGATGATGGATGGATGGATGGATGAGTTTGGGTGGGATTTGGGGGGGTTTGGTTTTGGGTTTATTTGGTTGGATGGATGATGGATGGGTTGGGTGGAAGATGGATGGTGGTTTATGGGGTGGAGGATGTGGATGGTTGGATGGGTGATGGTGGTTGGATTTGGGATGGGTGGGTTTGGTTGGATGGGTGATGGGGTGGATGGTTTTGGGTGATGGATGGGGTGGATGGATGTTTGGGGGGATGGGTGGATGGTTTTGGATGATGGATGGATGGATGGTTGGATGATGGATGGATGCATTTGGGTTTGGGTTGGGGTGGGGTGGTATGGGATGGATGATGGATGGGTGGGGTGGAAAGGAAAGAAGATGGGGTTTGGGTGATGGGGTGAGTTGGGATGGATGGTGGTTGGGGGAATGATGGATGGAAAGAAATTGGTTTGGGTGGATGAGGATTGGGAAAGATGGTTTGGATTTGGGTGATGGGGTGGGGTTTGGGTGAGTTGGGTGGATGGTGGGTGGATGAAAGGGGTGGATTTATGGGTGGTTGGATGGGGGGAGGGGTGATGGTTGGATGGATGATGGATGGATGAGGGTTTGGGTGGATGGATGGGATGAAAGGATGGATTTGGGTGGGTTGGGGTGGGTGGATGATGGTTGGATGATGGAAGGGTGGATGATGGGAAAGGATGGATGAGTTGGATGGATGGGTGATGGTTGGTTTATGGGGTTGGGTGGATGATGGATGGATGGATGAGTTGGGGGTTGGAAAGGGTGGATGGTTTGGGTGTGGATGGTTGGATGATGGAGGGTGGATGGGGTTTTGGATGGTTGGATGGATGTTTGATGGATGGTTGGATGATGGATGGAAAGGGTGGATTGGGGTTGGATGGTTTGGGTGTGGAAGGGTGAGGTTTGGGTTTGGTGGGTGATGGATGGATGGATGGTTTATGGATGGATGGATGGATGAAAGGATGGTTGGATGGAAGATGGATGGTTTTGGGTGGTGATGGGTGGGGTGGTTTTGGTTTATGGAAAGGTTTGGGGTTGGGTGGGGGATGGATGGGAAAAGGATGATGGATGGATGAATATGGATGGATGAGTTGGGTGGATGGGTGGATGGATGGATGGAGATGGATGGATGGATTGGAAAGAATGATGGATGGATGATGGAAAGGATGGTTGGAAAGGATGGATGATGGTGAATGATGGATTTGGGTGAGTTGGATGGATGGATGATGGATGAATGATTTGGTTTTTATGGGGTTTATGGATGGATGGATGAGTTGGATGGATGGATGATGGATGAATGGATGGATGGATGTGGTTTTTGGGTGGATGATGGAAAGGTTTTGGGTGGATGAGTTGGAAAGGATGGATTTATGGTTGGATGGATGATGGAAAGGGGTGGATGATGGATGGGGATGGTTGGGAAAGATGGGGTGGGATGGAGATGGATGGTTTGGGTGGATGATTTATGGATGGTTTGGTTTTGGGTGATGGGAAGGGTTTGGGTGGATGAGTTTTGGGGGGGTGGATGATGGTTGGATGATGGGTTGGGATGGATGATGGTTGGTTTTGGGTGGATGATGGATGGATGGATGATGGATTATGGATTGGTTGGGGGGATGAAAGGATGGTTGGAAAGATGGATGGATGGATGGGTGATGGGGTGGATGGTTGGATGATGGATGGATGGATGGGTTTGGGGAAGGATGGGTTTGGAAAGGTTTGGGTGATGGATGGTTGGGTGGGGTGGATGGATGGTTTTTGGGGTGGATGGGTTTGGGGGTGGATGGAGGTTGGGGGGATGGATTTGGGTGGATGGATGATGGATGGGGTGATGGATGGTTGGATGGATGATGGAAAGGGGTGGTTTTGGGTGATGGGGTGGATGGATGGATGAGTTGGATGGAAAGATGGATGGGGTGGGTTTTGGATGGATGATGGATGGTTTGGGGTGAATTGGAAAGGATGGGGTGATGGTTGGTTTGGGGGTTTATGGTTGGGGTGATAGTTGGATTTGGGTTTAAAAGTGGGTTAGGGTGGAAGGATTGATGAGTTGGGTGGATGGATGATGGTTTTGGGTTTATGGTTTTGGGTGGTGGTTTTGGGTGATGGATGGATGATGGGGGGGTTGGATGGATGATGGTTTTATGATGGATGGATGAAGGATTGTGGGGTTGGATGGATGTGGGTGGATGGATGAGTTGAATGGATGGTTGGAAAGGTTGGGTGGATGGGTTTGGGTGAATTTGGAAAGGTGGATGATGGTTGGTTGGGTGATGGGGTTTGGTTTTTAGTTGGATGGTTTAATAGATGGGTTAGATGGATGGATTGATGAGTTGGATGGATGGATGATGGTTTTGGGGTTTATGATGGATGAGTTGGTGGATGATGGATGGGTGGGGTGAGTTTTAAAGGGTGGTTGGATGGGGTTTAATGGATGGTGGATGAAAGGATGGTTTTGGATGGATGATGGGTTTTGGGTGGGTGGGTGGGTGGTTGGATGGATGATTGTTGGATGATGGATGGAAAGGATGGAGTTCATGGAGGGTTGGGGTTTGGTTTATTGTTGGATGTTTGGGGGATGGATGATGGGTGGGGTTTGGGTGGATGATGGTTGGATGATGGTTGGGTGATTTGGGTGGATGATGGAAAGGTTGGGGTGGATGATGGGTGGTTGGATGTGGATGGGGGTGGTTGGGGTTTGGGTGATGGATTTGGTTGGGTGGATGATGGGGGAAATTTATGAGTTGGTGGATGATGGATGGATGGATGAGTTGAATGGATGGTTGGATGGATGATGGATGGTTGGATGAATGGATGGATGGATGATGGTTGGATGGATGATGGTTGGATGATAGTTGGATGGATAATAGATGGGTTAGATGGATGGATTGATGAGTTGGATGGATGGATGATGGTTGGATGATGGTTGGATGTGGTTTGGGTGATGGATGGTGAGTTGGGGGGATGATGGGGTGATGAGTTGAAAGGTGGTTTGGGTGGATGAATGGATGGGAAAGGGGTGATGGATGGGTTGGGGTGGATGATGGTTGGTTGGGTGATGGATGTTGGATGGGTGATTTTTTGGATGATGGATGGTTTGGGTGATGGATGGTTGGATGGATTTATTGTTGGATGATGGATGGAAAAGGATGATGGAATGGGGTTTGGATGGATGTGGTTGGATGGGTGGTTTGGGTTTATGGATGGATGATGGATTTTGGAGGGGTGATGGGGTGGATGGAATGAGGGTTTAATGGTGGTTGGAGGATGAATGGATGGTGGATGATGGATGGTTTGGGTGATTTGGGTGGATGGTTGGTTTGGGTGATGGTTGGATGATGGATTGATGAGTTGGATGGTTTATGGATGGATGGATGGAGTTTAATTGGGTGGGTTTGGGTGGGTGAAGGTTTGGGTGGGGAAAGGATGGTTGGATGGTTTATGGTTGGATGTGGATGGAGGGGGCTAAGGTGGTTGGATGGATGATTGTTGGGGTGATGGGGGTGGGTGGGTGGGTGGATGGTTTTGGGTTTGGGTGATTGTTGGATGGGTGGATGGATGGTGATGGATGGTTGGATGGATTTATGGGTTGGGGGAAAAGGTTGGATGATGGATGGATGTTTGGGTGGTTTTTGGGTGGATGATGGATGGATGGATGGGGGTTGAATGGATTTGGGGGGGATGGATGAAAAGGATGGATGGGTGGATGGTTTTGGGTGATGGATGGATGGTTTTGGAAAGGATGATTTGGGTTTGGGTGATGGGGGGTGGTTGGATGGTGATGGATGGGGTGGTTTAGTTGAATGGTGGTTTGGGTGGTTTAATGGAATGGATGGTTGGGTGGGATGGTTGGATGATGGATGGATGGTTGGTTTTGGGTGGGTGGTTGGATGTGGATGGATGGGGGATGGAGGGTGGGTGGGGTGGATGGATGAGGGGTGGATGATGGATGGATGATGGGTTGGGTGATGGATGGATGGATGATTGGGGTGGATGATGGATGGGGTGATGGAAAGGATGGGGGATGGGGTGGATGTGGATGATGGATGGAGATGGAAGGATGGAAAATGGAAGGATGGATGATGGGGTGTATGATGGATGGATGATGGAAAGGGTGGATGATGGATGGGGTGATTGATGGATGGATGATGGGGTGGAGATGGATGGGTGGATGATGGATGGGTGATGGATTTGGGTGGATGATGGATGGGTGGATGATGGATGGATGATGGATGGATGGATGGGTGGGTTTGGGTGATGGAGGGATGATGGATGGTGATTTTGGGTGGAAAGGATGATGGATTTATTGATGGATGGATGATGGATTTGGTTTATGGGTGGAAAAGATGGGTGGATGGATGTTTGGGTGGTGGGTGATGGATGGATGGATGATGGATGGATGGATGATGGTGGATGATGGGTGGTTGGATGAGGGTTGGTGGATGATGGAAAGGTGGATGATGGATGGGTGGATGAATGGGATGGATGGTTTGGGTGGGGGTTTTGGGTGGATGATTTGGTTGGATGATGGATGGATGAAGATCGGACCCTTTTCTGATTTAACAGGGTTTTTTCAAATGCTTTTCCCTTTAGAATTTATGTGATGACGCTTCATTAGCATTAGCAGAGCTAGCATTAGCAGTGCTAGCATTAGCCTATTGTAACGCTGTGTTTATCATTAGCTGGTGTGTTTGGTGTCCCTCCAGGCGCCCCACTGAGCATCTCTGATTTCCTGCCTGTTGTTTGAGCTCAGGACAGCTTCCATTGTTCTCAGTGTGTGGACGTTCTCCCCCAGCGGCTGCTTTGTCCCCCTCTGTTTGCACGCACAGCCAGCTTCCTGTCCACCCAGAGCCAGAGGGACGGCTTGCGCTGGACGTCCCATCAGCTGCTCCTCCTCTGTTTGCACGCACAGCCAGCTTCCTGTCCACCCAGAGCCAGAGGGATGGCCGGCGCTGGACGTCCCTCCAGCTGCTCCACCTCTGCTCTGTTTGTGCTTTTAAAGGATCTCTGACCCAAAGCTGAGCCTCGGCACACACCCCGACAATCACCCCGACAATCACCCCGACAATCACCCCAACTGCTGAATGAGGCTCACCCTCACCTGATGGACCTTCAAAATAAAGGTCTGATTAGACTGAATAAAACAGAATCCGTTAGCAGAGATTAGCCTCTAAGAATGAGATTATAAACTATTAGGAGAATTTGGAGTGGAAGATTCTACGATAAATGACAGATTATTGAATAATAATTATATTTATGTGAATATTACTGAATAATACACAGAAAATAATTAACTATAAATGAAAGATCTGAGTCTGTGGGGTAAAAACATCCTTTATTTTCCTGCTGAGAAGTTTTTAACCGATTTAAAGCGATCTTTAGACGTGTCCTCTAGTATATCAGAAAGGCTAATCTAGATTCTAGTTTTTTCTCTTTAGACGACGCGCTGACGAGTTTAGAGCGATTTCTTCCAGCGTTTAGACGCAGCCCAAACCAGGGCGGCGGAGCCGTGCTTCCAGCCAGGAGCTGAGACGAATGAGCTCGGACGCCGCTGTTAAAGCCCATCATTAATTACAGGACGTGTGTGTGTGGGAGGTAATGAGCGGTAAGGAACGGGGTTAAGAGTGACGCGGTGTCAGCGGCTCCTCTCCTGGCCTAATTAGCCCTCTAATTAATAGATTAATAGATGGATAGATGGAGCAGCAGCTAACTGCCCGACCTAATGTGCTTTAAGATGAATCCCTGGAAGAAGAGGTGAGGGACACTGATCTGCTCTAAGCTCAGGAAACACTGCTTGGTTTCATCTGAAGGCAAAGAAAGAGCTTGAAATCAATTAGCAGGTCATTAGCTGCCCTTGGATAGGCACAGATAATTAAAAAAAAGGGGGGGGGGGGGGGGGGGGGGGGCTGGTTAGGAGACGAAGGGTTAACCCGGACAGAGCTGCTGCCATGCAAATGAGGAGAGGAGAAATGGGCCAGAGCGATGGGAAGTTGATCTCTGGGCTGAAACGTGACGCTCCAGCGATGCTGCACGGATACTAAAGATGAGCCGGGGTGGGGGTGGGGGGGGGGGGGGGGGGGGGGGGCTGGGAGGAGGGGGAGGAGATGTAATCACAGGAGGGGGGGGGGGGGGGATTAGGGGCCGAGCGCAGGATGTAGAAGATACCAGAGACACCTTCTTTAGTCTGTGAGGAGCTGATAATTAACTACATGTCAGTGATAATCCACCGGGTGCCTCCAGATTCCCAGCGGATCAGAGGAGGTCCGCATTACATCACAGCCGCCAGGATCCGGACGCCATCCCAACGCTTCCAGTGGGACGGATTATTCCAGACAGATTTAACAGCAGCTTAAAGCGAAACATCAACAGTTTTAAATAAACTAGGAGAGGATGTAAGGCTGATAAGAATAACTACGATCAAAGCAGGATTTTATATTTTCCTGATCTAAAATAGTTTCAAAAAGCTTTTAGGGAAAAAGAAAAGCATTTTTCCGGATAAAAACGTCCGGAACGCCTCAGTCTGAGGACTTTATAAATATCCAACCGGTTGCCTTTGGACGTCTTCAATGCATTTTTCATCAGATTTCCTGTTGCATATTTATCTGCTTTAACCCTGTATAGCGCCCTCAGTGAAATACTTTGAAAATCTGCATTTCAAGCCAAGAGGGTTACTGGAATCCTGGACGAGACCCCGAGCGCCGCCCCAAAATCAGGGGCAGATTTTGGTTACTGTGTTACATTAAAGAAATATGGATATTTTGACGGCATAAATGAATATCAATGTAATAAGAAACGCAAACTTCCCCGAATATATTAAGAAAAAATAAACAAAATGCATCTAGAAAATCACTCAGAGGGAAAGAAACACATTTTATCTGGTCCAACATTAATGCTGATACTCGCACTGACATTTTTCAGTTTATAAACCTAAATAGAATTATTAACTATAATTAGCTTTTTACCTTTTTTCTTGACTTAACTTTTATTTCCAATTTAATTTCCAGTCTGTAATCTATCATTCAAAGGCTCATCTAATTAGTCAAAAGCCAAAATGTACAGCCATGTAGCAGGATCTATGCTGAATAGATGGATATAGATCTAGTGCTTCTAGACCTCACTGAGGGGGGGTTAAATCAGGGGATTAAATGGAGTTTTATAAAAATAAATCACACCTCGTTCTGATTTCTCAGGCAGCTTTACACTATAATAGATTCAAACCCTGAAATTCTGGCTTTTAGTTTCAGTAGCCACCTAAAGACTTTCAGTGGCCCCATCTGCCCCCCTATGGAGGCGCCA
The DNA here is from genome assembly GCF_016077235.1 of Cyprinodon tularosa. Lineage (NCBI taxonomy): Eukaryota > Metazoa > Chordata > Actinopteri > Cyprinodontiformes > Cyprinodontidae > Cyprinodon > Cyprinodon tularosa. Next base: position 182,355 of record NW_024037932.1, read on the forward strand.
CTGGAGGAATCATTCGGTGAAAGAGGCAGATAAACCCGCCTGTGGGTAAACCTGAAGGCTCAGTCGGCCTCCTGACGGGGAATCGAGTCTCTCTGGGTCTTTTGTTCTGGACAAAGCGGCGGCGGTGACCCTGATGGCTCCGGCGTGGTGGCCGGGGAAGCCATTGACATTTCCTACTAGATTAGTTGGATGCAGATGAGTGGACCCGGCTGACACTAATGAAGTCAGGGGTGGGGGGGGGGTCTCCTGGGCAGACAGGAGAAAGTGAATGCGACAAATGAGGATGCAGATTAATTAGGATGTGGATCTATGAAGGTAGAGTTTTAATGGGACTTTTTAGTTTTCACCTCGTTCCGTTAAATCAGCTCAGACTAATGATGACGCTTGATTTTCTATCATTAAATGTCTGCAGATCACAGGCTTAGATTAATCTGATTAATACAGAACTCCTTCCCTCCATCAGATGAAGCCTGAACATTATTTCATTCGTCTAAAAATAGGTTCAATTAATACTAATTAAATCTGATCAACTGGTTAGTTTAGTAGTTTATCTGGTTTAAAGGTTAATCCGCATTAATGAGGATTTCTGCAGGTTTAACCTCAACTATTAAAAACTCAAAGACGGTTTAATTTTTAAACCAAATATCTGATCTATTCACTGCAAAATCTAAATCTAAGTCAATTTGTTTGAAATGATGCATTTTAAATTGAATTAAACAGATAATTAGACCCTTTTCCAACGGAACAAGAAAATTAACATTAAAATAAGAAACTTTTTCCGAGAGAATATTATCTAATTATCTTATTTTAAGGGTTAGATGTTTAATTGGCAGATCATTTTATTTATCTACTCAATTTAAGAATAAATAGACTTAATTTAAGAAATATTTATTCGTTTTCAGAACGTTTTTGCAGTTTTTAAATAAGGCAGAAATCCGCCTTTTAAGAAACCTCGTTTCATTGATTTATAGAAGTTTTTACATGATAAATAAAGTAATAAAACTATAATAATACAATTTATACAGTTAAAAAAATAATTTGACCATAAAAGGATCAGATTTGACTTTTTTTTAAGCAAATTACTATTTTTATTTGATAAAATCTTAATAATCCAATAAGACATTTTATTCAGTCTAATAATAAACTAAATCTTATTATAAAAGAGTCTTTAGAGAAGCTGATCTAAAATCTTTATCGATTTAAAATCTGGTTTAAGCTTCAGAAGCAGTTTAATAAAAACAAGCTTAGACTGAACTAATCCTAAATCAGAGAAGTTTGATGACTTGACGTCATTTCAGACTTTTTCATCATTTATTATTTTCATTATTCAGTTAAAACTCTTGTTTAAAGTATTTTATTTAGACGAACTTGATTAAAGCAAAGATGTTTGAACTTTGGTTGATTTATTGAACTGAAAGGATGGAAATATTATTAATGATGATATTAAATGACTTTATGATCATAATTAATGATGATAAAGTGAAACGTTGTTTATTAAACCTTTAACCCAAATATAAACCCAGTTTAAACCATTAATAGAGTAAAAGTCTGGTTCCCATAGATCTATAGATGGTGTGAAGGTGTCAGCAGCGGAGCTCGTTAAAGCCGTAGAATCGGCCGCGGTGCGAAGTGAAGGTTTGTGATGTTTACCGGCCGACTGCGGCTCACCGTGAACCCATTCAATCCAAACACATTACGGGCGGCGTGCGGACAGCTCGCCGCCGAGCTTTTCTCCCCCTTTTCTTTATTCTGTGAGCAATTTGCCCACTGAGCCAATTAGCCAGAGGGTGGGGGGATGGGGGGGCTCTCAGAGGCAGGAGAAGCGGACGGACGGACGGTGCGGCGCGCGTGGAGAGCGTTATTTATTTCTTCATTATTAGAAGAAGGGAGGGGAGGGGGCGGAGGACGGCGAGGTTAATCTGATGACTCAGGCTTACAGGATGTGCGTTTAGTTTGTGCTTTTAGTCCGCATTAGCATAACCTCGGCGAGATGACAAACGGCCCGCTGATTGGCTCCTGTCGGCCGGCTTAATGTCAATAGTAAATTGGGGGGCTTGTTAGGGGAGCTGGGGGCCGCGGCAGCGGAGGGGCAGTCATGTACAAAATAATGTCTATTAGGACTAATTTAATCAAGGATCCTTTTCCAGATGAATTAGAATGTAGGGGCCAATTATTCTGGGCCGAGGGGGCCGCCGCAGCCGCATAATGACCGGCCCGGTTAGCGGGGGCCTCCATCTGGGTCGCAGCGGCCATCTCGTGGGAAAGTCAGTTATTTATAGAGGAGATGTTTCCGCCTGAGCGCCGCTCCATCAGACAAAGGCCGCCGCCTCCTCAGCGGCTCGCCCAGGTTGGTTCGGGTCAGAACTGCGGGGGACGCGTGTCCGACCTGCTGATCTGAGGGGAGCTTTATGAGGACTGGAGTCAGGTCTGCCCCCAACACTATTCCCTCTGACCCTGGGGGGCAATTATGTTGTGATGAGGGGCCCCCCTGCTCGCCTCCTTCTCCTGGTGGCCCCATCTGGTCCCCTGAGTCCAATCCGGCTGCAGCGCGGGCCGTCCGCCGCACCTGCACCCCAGCCCAGATGAAAAGCCCCCCCCGTAATGTTGAATCTGTTAACGCTGGCCTTTTCAGGCGGAGCGCCGGGATCAAGACGGATCTGTTCCCATAAAGGGGCCCCGTCCCCCCCCCCCGGCGCCGCAGACCTGCTGCTGAATTATTACTGGCCGAGCATCCGTCATCCGGGGAGCGGCGTTAAACGGTGGAGGCGCCGCTCCATCCTTCAGCTGACATGGCTGCTCGTTTTTTTCCTGCTGGCGGAGGACGGCGTGGAACCTGAACCTCCCTCTGCCGCCACACCCAGGAGAACCCAACCCTCCAACTGACCTCCTGCAGAAACCAGGAGGATCTGCTGGTCATTATCTGGGTTCAGATCTGCTGAGAGCAGAAGAAGCCATTCACTGGCGATCGATACGTGGAGGACCTGGTTCCATGGAGATAATGGCGGCCAATAAACACGTCACCGCCTCCTCTGCAGCAAAATGGCTGCGATGGACGCCGAGTTTAGATCAGAGTGAAGGTAAACGATCACTGACCAACCAGGAGGACAAACTGGACTCTAAACATTCCATCGAATCGCCTCAGGAACCAAAAGGAGACGTTCAGATGACCTGCACGCCGCTCGCCGCGCCCCTTCCTGCACGCCGCGCCCAATAGAGGAGAGATCTCTGGGACCAGCTGAACCCGCTGGAGGTATGAGAAGCTTCCAGCCATCAGAGAAGGAAGTGCAGGTTCTCTGGTGAAGCCTCAGTAGAACCAGCAGAAGCAGGATTGATCCCAGCTGTGAAGCACGGTGGTGGCAGCATCATAAAACCCGGTTCGGATTTTATGGAGGAATGTGATAACGTTTCCACCAAACATAACAGCAGAAGAAGAAGAGAAGGGGTGAGAATACTTTCTGACGGCCTCCGGCTCCTCCTTAGAATCAGTTCTTCCTCCCAGGATGGCGGTGGAAACCCTGACCTGAAATATAAACCCGTCACGCCGAGCAGAGCAGGATGGTGAGGTCAGGGGTCGGCTGACAGGAAGGGGAGGGGCGGAGGAAGCCGCTCCGTGTCCAGGGGCCGCTGTCAGTGGGTGCCGGCCCCGGCCCGCTAACGCGCTGTGTCAACGCGGCCCCGCTCAGGCCCAAGGTGCTGGTGTTGATGCGTCGCTCGACACCTCATTAAAGCGATGAGCCGTGGCGCTGAGGACCGTCGCTGAGGGTCCATCCGGTCGCCCCACCGTGGGCAGCGGGGCCCAAACTTAGCAGGCCCCTGAGCGGCGGCGTCAGCTGCGGCGCAGCGCGGGGGCGAGCGCGCCCGCTGAGGTGATGACGGCTGACCGCGGGCAGCCAGAGGTTAATGGGAACGTTTAGAGGACGGCTGAGGCTTTTCTGCGCCGGGATCCTAGCGGCGTCCCTGTGGCGCCGCAGAGCTGGCACGGCTGGTGTTGGTCCCCCCCCCCCCCCCCCACACGCCACCGCCGCTTCTGCTGCCAGCACGTCAACAAGTATAGAGCTGAGCGGGTGAAGAAAGGCGTCGGACCGGCGTCTCCAAGGCGATTAGCCAAAGCTGATGCTAATGAGACCTGGACCGCCATCGCTCCCAGCGCCATGATGGGGGGGGGTCTGTTCAAAAATAAAGGTGTTCATCTTCTCCTCTTTCTCTGTTTTCCATCCCAGCTCCACCTCCTCTGCCAAACCTCCACACGGCGGTGGGGGGGGGCAATGACAGGCAGGAGGTCAGTGTAATTGCTGCTGGCCATATTTAACATTAAGATAATCAGGCCATTAATTACCCTTTGGATCATTAAATCAGCCACTTGCAAAATGAAATCTCGGCCTCTATTACTCAGTTGAGAGACCATGAGGGGGGGGGGGGGGGGGTCGTTTTTCCATCCATCAGCCTCTCCTTCGCTCCGGACAAAAGCCTCTCTGTCAGGACCCGGTCCCTTCTGGTTTTTAGCCCCTTTAATTCAGGACTTCAGGTCCAACGAGTCTGACCGGGTCTGCTGCCACGGCAACAGGAAACAGAGCGAGGCTCCACAAATCAGACGGTCCGCTTTCAGGGAACGTTACAGAAATAAGAAACTATGATCCAACTCACTGAAAACGTCCTTTAAAAGGAGTTTCTATCATTGCAGCGAGGGCTAACCTTAGCCCGCCTGCAGCAGCCAGATCTAACATTAGCCCATCTGTAGCAGCCAGTGCTAATGTTAGCCCATCTGTAGCAGCCAGAGCTAACGTTAGCCCTTCTGTAGCAGCGAGGGCTAACCTTAGCCCGCCTGCAGCAGCCAGATCTAACATTAGCCCATCTGTAGCAGCCAGTGCTAATGTTAGCCCATCTGTAGCAGCCAGAGCTAACGTTAGCCCTTCTGTAGCAGCGAGGGCTAACCTTAGCCCGTCTGCAGCAGCCAGAGCTAACGTTAGCCCATCTGCAGCAGCCAGATCTAACGTTAGCCCATCTGTAGCAGCCAGTGCTAACGTTAGCCCATCTGTAGCAGCCAGTGCTAACGTTAGCCCATCTGTAGCAGCGAGGGCTAACCTTAGCCCATCTGCAGCAGCTAGATCTAACATTAGCCCATCTGTAGCAGCCAGTGCTAATGTTAGCCCATCTGAAGCAGCCAGAGCTAACGTTAGCCCTTCTGTAGCAGCGAGGGCTAACCTTAGCCCATCTGCAGCAGCCAGAGCTAACGTTAGCCCATCTGTAGCAGCCAGTGCTAATGTTAGCCCATCTGAAGCAGCCAGAGCTAACGTTAGCCCTTCTGTAGCAGCGAGGGCTAACCTTAGCCCATCTGCAGCAGCCAGAGCTAACGTTAGCCCATCTGCAGCAGCCAGATCTAACGTTAGCCCATCTGTAGCAGCCAGAGCTAACGTTAGCCCATCTGTAGCAGCCAGGGCTAACTTCTTCAGCAGCCAGTGCTAACATTAGCCTGTCTGTAGCAGCCAGTTTCTATCATTGCTGTGATGTCACCACCGTCCAGCAGAGGGCACCACGGTTCACGCTTCAACTGAGCCTCTCTGGTGTTTGCAGAGGAAGTTCCATATAGGACCGAATATATAAGACGGGCTAACGTTAGCCCATCTATAGCAGCCAGAGCTAACGTTAGCCCATCTGTAGCAGCCAGAGCTAACGTTAGCCCATCTGTAGCAGCCAGTGCTAATGTTAGCCCATCTGTAGCAGCCAGTGCTAATGTTAGCCCATCTGTAGCAGCCAGAGCTAATGTTAGCCCATCTGTAGCAGCCAGGGCTAACTTCTGCAGCAGCCAGAGCTAACGTTAGCCCATCTGTAGCAGCCAGAGCTAACGTTAGCCCATCTGTAGCAGCCAGAGCTAACGTTAGCCCATCTGTAGCAGCCAGTGCTAATGTTAGCCCATCTGTAGCAGCCAGAGCTAATGTTAGCCCATCTGTAGCAGCCAGGGCTAACTTCTGCAGCAGCCAGAGCTAACGTTAGCCCATCTGTAGCAGCCAGTGCTAATGTTAGCCCATCTGTAGCAGCGAGGGCTAACCTTAGCCCGTCTGCAGCAGCCAGAGCTAACGTTAGCCCATCTGCAGCAGCCAGATCTAACGTTAGCCCATCTGTAGCAGCCAGTGCTAACGTTAGCCCATCTGTAGCAGCCAGTGCTAACGTTAGCCCATCTGTAGCAGCGAGGGCTAACCTTAGCCCATCTGCAGCAGCTAGATCTAACATTAGCCCATCTGTAGCAGCCAGTGCTAATGTTAGCCCATCTGAAGCAGCCAGAGCTAACGTTAGCCCTTCTGTAGCAGCGAGGGCTAACCTTAGCCCATCTGCAGCAGCCAGAGCTAACGTTAGCCCATCTGTAGCAGCCAGTGCTAATGTTAGCCCATCTGAAGCAGCCAGAGCTAACGTTAGCCCTTCTGTAGCAGCGAGGGCTAACCTTAGCCCATCTGCAGCAGCCAGAGCTAACGTTAGCCCATCTGCAGCAGCCAGATCTAACGTTAGCCCATCTGTAGCAGCCAGAGCTAACGTTAGCCCATCTGTAGCAGCCAGGGCTAACTTCTTCAGCAGCCAGTGCTAACATTAGCCTGTCTGTAGCAGCCAGTTTCTATCATTGCTGTGATGTCACCACCGTCCAGCAGAGGGCACCACGGTTCACGCTTCAACTGAGCCTCTCTGGTGTTTGCAGAGGAAGTTCCATATAGGACCGAATATATAAGACGGGCTAACGTTAGCCCATCTATAGCAGCCAGAGCTAACGTTAGCCCATCTGTAGCAGCCAGATCTAACGTTAGCCCATCTGTAGCAGCCAGTGCTAACGTTAGCCCATCTGTAGCAGCCAGTGCTAACGTTAGCCCATCTGTAGCAGCGAGGGCTAACCTTAGCCCATCTGCAGCAGCTAGATCTAACATTAGCCCATCTGTAGCAGCCAGTGCTAATGTTAGCCCATCTGAAGCAGCCAGAGCTAACGTTAGCCCTTCTGTAGCAGCGAGGGCTAACCTTAGCCCATCTGCAGCAGCCAGAGCTAACGTTAGCCCATCTGTAGCAGCCAGTGCTAATGTTAGCCCATCTGAAGCAGCCAGAGCTAACGTTAGCCCTTCTGTAGCAGCGAGGGCTAACCTTAGCCCATCTGCAGCAGCCAGAGCTAACGTTAGCCCATCTGCAGCAGCCAGATCTAACGTTAGCCCATCTGTAGTAGCCAGAGCTAACGTTAGCCCATCTGTAGCAGCCAGAGCTAACGTTAGCCCATCTGTAGTAGCCAGAGCTAACGTTAGCCCATCTGTAGCAGCCAGAGCTAACGTTAGCCCATCTGTAGCAGCCAGGGCTAACTTCTTCAGCAGCCAGTGCTAACATTAGCCTGTCTGTAGCAGCCAGTTTCTATCATTGCTGTGATGTCACCACCGTCCAGCAGAGGGCACCACGGTTCACGCTTCAACTGAGCCTCTCTGGTGTTTGCAGAGGAAGTTCCATATAGGACCGAATATATAAGACGGGCTAACGTTAGCCCATCTATAGCAGCCAGAGCTAACGTTAGCCCATCTGTAGCAGCCAGAGCTAACGTTAGCCCATCTGTAGCAGCCAGTGCTAATGTTAGCCCATCTGTAGCAGCCAGTGCTAATGTTAGCCCATCTGTAGCAGCCAGAGCTAATGTTAGCCCATCTGTAGCAGCCAGGGCTAACTTCTGCAGCAGCCAGAGCTAACGTTAGCCCATCTGTAGCAGCCAGAGCTAACGTTAGCCCATCTGTAGCAGCCAGAGCTAACGTTAGCCCATCTGTAGCAGCCAGTGCTAATGTTAGCCCATCTGTAGCAGCCAGAGCTAATGTTAGCCCATCTGTAGCAGCCAGGGCTAACTTCTGCAGCAGCCAGAGCTAACGTTAGCCCATCTGTAGCAGCCAGTGCTAATGTTAGCCCATCTGTAGCAGCCAGTGCTAATGTTAGCCCATCTGTAGCAGCCAGAGCTAATGTTAGCCCATCTGTAGCAGCCAGGGCTAACTTCTGCAGCAGCCAGAGCTAACCTTAGCCGTCTGCAGCAGCCAGTGCTAATGTTAGCCCATCTGAAGCAGCCAGAGCTAACGTTAGCCCATCTGCAGCAGCCAGATCTAACGTTAGCCCATCTGTAGCAGCCAGAGCTAACGTTAGCCCATCTGTAGCAGCCAGGGCTAACTTCTTCAGCAGCCAGTGCTAACATTAGCCTGTCTGTAGCAGCCAGTGCTAACGTTAGTCCATCTGTAGCAGCCAGAGCTAACGTTAGCCCATCTGTAGCAGCTAGGGCTAACTTCTTCAGCAGCCAGTGCTAACATTAGCCTGTCTGTAGCAGCCAGTGCTAATGTTAGCCCATCTGTAGCAGCCAGAGCTAACGTTAGCCCATCTGTAGCAGCCAGAGCTAACGTTAGCCCATCTGTAGCAGCCAGGGCTAACTTCTTCAGCAGCCAGTGCTAACATTAGCCTGTCTGTAGCAGCCAGTGCTAATGTTAGCCCATCTGTAGCAGCCAGGGCTAACCTGATTAATAAGATCCATCAACTCTGGCCTCCTTGATCTAACTCTAAATAATAAACTGAGTCAGACTGAAGAAACATCTGATTCTTAGCCATCCCACAGGATGGATGTTGGAGGCTGGTGTCCAAACTGGGAGTTAGCTAGTAGCTACTAGCCCAACTAGCTAGTAGCTACTAGCCCACCAAGGTTTCCCAGTTTGGGTCAGAATGGGTCAAACCAGCCGAGGCCTATAGTTAGCCAGACAGATTTAATCTACAAATGTTTCTAATGAGCTAGTAATGAAATCCAAGCCTAAATTCATCAATTTAAAAGATTTTTTGATTACAAATGTTTATATTATTTGACTCCATTATCAGTAAGATGTACGAACGTGTCGCTATCGACCCAGATGAGGCTAAACGAAGCGATCTTTTCGTTCCATTTGGATTTTAAAGCCATCCTGCTAATGACTGTGGAACGTTAGCTGCTGCTGAGTGACACCTAGAGGGCCCTCTATTGGTGACGGAGGAGAACTGCACACTCAAAGGAAGGCTTTTAGTTTCTCCAGTTTATAACCAAACAATATTACTAAGTTAGAGGAAAATGTCCTCATCAGTATTTGTGCTGCGTTGTGATGAGCGCGGCGCCTCGGCAGCGACCCGGCTGAGGTGGAGAAACGATGGAAGGATGAGAGGGAGGGTGAGGAAGGCAGGATTTATGGAGGGGAAAGAGGACAAACAGCGAGCCACTTAAGGAATGGACTGATAAATACTATCGACAGGAGAGAGGAGGCGCAGGGGGGAGAGGGAGCTGCAGCGGAGCGTCGCCGCTTAATTGAGATAATATTGACCTCCTGCTCTAATCTCTTCAGGGCTTCAGATTCATAAATAAATAACAACAGCAGCAGCTTCAGCTGCTGAGAGGGGGGCGGAGCCAGCCGGGAACAGGAAGTGGTGTTCCAGCACACGCAGGGTTAAAGTGTTTGTGTCGAGCGCTCGCAGGAGTAATTACAAGGTGCTTCTGTTGACTAATGAGGGTAGGGCGGGGGGACGGGGAAGTCGATCTTTATGTGAACGGCGGTCGGCTCTAATTTGTTATGATGGGCTCCCAGAGACGCATAATCACAGGAGCACGGCGGCGGCGGCGTAGAGCCATACTTCACCGTTTTGTTACCCTGCAGAGAGCAGCTCTGTTGATGTTTGACACCTGAGGCGCCGACCCGCCGCCCCCTGTCTGCTGAGGGAGGCACTGCACCGCAAGCAGAGCAGAATAACAAAGCAGAACCAATAACGGGTCAGAACCACCAAGGTTGGACAGGAAATAATCCCCTGGATTAGTTAATCCAGGGACCCAGATGAATTATTCTGTGGATCCGACATGAATGAGTTCTGGTTCTGTTGGGTCTGAGAGGAGCCGTCCTACCTGCTGGCGTCAGGCCCGGGTTTGAGGCGTCCCTGGGCGTTGGCCTCCCACACGCCGTTGGCCAGCTCGTTGCCGATGGCCGACATCACCTTGATGAGCTCCAGCGGCCACTCGTCCAGGTCCAGGGAGCGGACCCTGGACAGGTGGGTCCCCAGGTTCCGATGGATGCCGGAGCACTCGATGCAGATCAGAGCGCCGAGGTTGAGGCTGGCCCAGTCCGGGTCTGTGGGACAGAGGAGGAGCCCAGAAGATCAGAACCTTCCAGAACCAAAAGGTTCTGATTAATCTCTGATGGTTCAGGGTCTGAAACCGGCGGCTCTTTGGGGCCTCTGCAGCGGCCCTTAATGGGGGCTAAAATTAATATAAAGAGCTAAATAACTGATTATTCTGAAACGCTTTAGTGGTTTTTATAAGGAGGAAAAGAATTACATTCAAAGAATAAGACATGTGTTTTTAGTACGGAAGTAAAACCATCTCAAATAAATCAGCTTTTTTTCTACAGCGAATTTTAAACGAAATTTTTTACACATAAAATTCCGTAAACTGAATTTTTATCTGGTGAAAATTTAGCTGCAAAAAAATGGCATAAAGTGTAGATTGCTTCAGCTTGAGTTCACCAAAAAGGTCAAAATTTGCAGTTTATTTTTAGAGCTGAATTTTTAGCAGATTTTATTGAGGCTGTTTTTATTCCATATTTTAGAAGCATTTTTCTTTTAATTAGCTTTAAATTTTGCGTTTTAATATTATTTTAAAAGCTAAAAATACATAAATTGTTGGCAACTACTTTCCTATACAAGCTAATAATAATAATAATAATTTAAAAAAAGGAATAATTATTTCAAAGTTCAGTTTGGCGCCATCTTTCCACTCACTCTGTACGTCGCAGTCCGCACAGCGGCCGTTGCCACGGATACTCCTGATGGACTGGAGAGCCAAAGCCTCTGATTGGCTGGTGAGGCGGGACTGGAAGACATGGAAAACAGGTTGAACATCTAGAGATGCTGTTCAGGTCTGTTCGACGCTGGCGCCGCGCTTCACTAGCTGGACAATAAAACATCACTTCCTGCCAGGAGCCCCTCAGACATCCCCCCCGCCTATCCTTCAGGATCACATTTGCTCCCATCGCCGCCATGAGAAGGAGGAACACGGCGAACAAATGAAACGGTTTTGGTTGGGCGGGTGATGCCTGAGGCGTAAACACAGCGGGTCGCCTGCGATGCAGAGCGGCGGCAGGCGGCGCCGGTAATTGGTATTCTGTAATTACGGGAGCAGAAAACGGAAGATCTGAGGGGGGAGGTGTGATCACCTTGTTCTTGCTGCTCTCGCAGGACTGCAGGCTGGCCAGGATCTGGCTCTCGATGACCTGAACCCAGGCGTCCCGCTCTTCGTACGACGTGGCCTCGAAGTTCCACGTCTGACCCGTCAGCGACACGATGGTGAACTCAAAGTTCTCCTCTTGTTCTGGTGGAGAAGGAAACACCCAGAGTCAGTCAATGCTTCACCGTGCTTTTATTCTGAAAGGGTGGGGTAAGGTTCTCCTAAGGTCTGAGGTTCTTCAGGATCAGGAACACTCAGACCTGAAGGAACTGATGAACACATCACCGCCATCAAACCGCAGAACAGAGACCAGCTGATCGACGAGGACCAGAAGGTCCAACATTCCTGCTGTAGATGTTCTGTGTGTGAAGAACCAGGTTTCACTAAGATTCAGAACCTCTGGAAGGTCTGCAGGTGGACATAAGCAAACAGAGACCATGTGACCTCAGACTGATGAGGATCTGCTTCAAGAACCTGAATCAGATAACGAAGGATCTCCATCGGATCATGAAGGATCTCCATCGGATCACGAAGGATCTCCATCGGATCACGAAGGATCGCCATCGGATAACGAAGGATCTCCATCAGATCATGAAGGATCTCCATCGGATCACGAAGGATCTCCATCGGATCACGAAGGTTCTCCATCGGATCACGAAGGATCTCCATCGGATAACGAAGGATCTCCATCAGATCATGAAGGATCTCCATCAGATCATGAAGGATCTCCATCGGATCATGAAGGATCTCCATCGGATCATGAAGGATCTCCATCGGATCACGAAGGATCTCCATCGGATAACGAAGGATCTCCATCAGATCATGAAGGATCTCCATCGGATCATGAAGGATCTCCATCGGATCATGAAGGATCTCCATCGGATCACGAAGGATCTCCATCGGATCATGAAGGATCGCCATCGGATAACGAAGGATCTCCATCAGATCATGAAGGATCTCCATCGGATCACGAAGGATCTCCATCGGATCACGAAGGATCTCCATCGGATCACGAAGGATCTCCATCAGATCATGAAGGATCTCCATCAGATCATGAAGGATCTCCATCAGATCATGAAGGATCTCCATCAGATCACGAAGGACGTCCATCAGATCACGAAGGATCTCCATCGGATAACACAGGATCTCCATCAGATCACGAAGGATCTCCATCAGATCATGAAGGATCTCCATCAGATCATGAAGGATCTCCATCAGATCACGAAGGATCTCCATTAGATCATGAAGGATCTCCATCAGATCATGATGGATCTCCATCAGATCATGAAGGATCTCCATCGGATCATGAAGGATCTCCATCAGATCACAAAGGATCTCCATCGGATAACAAAGGATCTCCATCAGATCACGAAGGATCTCCATCAGATAACAAAGGATCTCCTTTAGATCACAAATGATCTCCATCGGATAACGAAGGATCTCCATCAGGTCATGAAGGATCTCCATCAGATCACGAAGGATCTCCATCAGATCACGAAGGATCTCCATCAGATCACGAAGGATCTCCATCAGATCACGAAGGATCTCCATCAGATCACGAAGGATCTCCATCAGATCACGAAGGATCTCCATCAGATCATGAAGGATCTCCATCAGATCATGAAGGATCTCCATCAGATCACGAAGGATCTCCATCGGATAACGAAGGATCTCCATCAGATCATGAAGGATCTCCATCAGATCACGAAGGATCTCCATCAGATCACGAAGGATCTCCATCAGATCACGAAGGATCTCCATCAGATCACGAAGGATCTCCATCAGATCACGAAGGATCTCCATCAGATCACGAAGGATCTCCATCAGATCACGAAGGATCTCCATCAGATCACGAAGGATCTCCATCAGATCACGAAGGATCTCCATCAGATCATGAAGGATCTCCATCAGATCATGAAGGATCTCCATCAGATCATGAAGGATCTCCATCAGATCACGAAGGATCTCCATCAGATCATGAAGGATCTCCATCGGATAACGAAGGATCTCCATCAGATAACAAAGGATCTCCATCAGATCACGAAGGATCTCCATCGGATAACAAAGGATCTCCATCAGATCACGAAGGATCTCCATCGGATAATGAAGGATCTCCATCAGATCACGAAGGATCTCCATCAGATCACGAAGGATCTCCATCGGATAACAAAGGATCTCCATTAGATCACGAAGGATCTCCATCGGATAATGAAGGATCTCCATCAGATAACAAAGGATCTCCATCAGATCACGAAGGATCTCCATCGGATAACAAAGGATCTCCATCAGATCACGAAGGATCTCCATCGGATAATGAAGGATCTCCATCAGGTCATGGAGGATCTCCATCAGATCATGAAGGATCTCCTTCCAACCTTTCAGGGATCTGTGGAGGTGTAAACACCACGTTCTGCTCTTCATGATGGCGGCTGAGAAGATGAAGGGTCTAATGAGCCTCCTCAGCTCCGATCATTTGGAGCTGAAGTTCCGCACCAGCTCTGGTCTGGATAACCAACGAAGAAGAAGATTAGAAGGTCAGAGAACGTTCTCAGGTTTTAGCAGCAGCTCCAGAACCTCAGCCTGGTCCAGGAAGAGGAAAACCTGATGTTCTAGAATCACTATAAACATCTAAACATGTTCAGGGAGAAGAATCAGATCCTCTGATGCTCCTGAGCAGCACAGCTCCTCCTCAGAAGCTCTTCCAGGAACATCTCATTCTGAATGACAGCGCAGCCATGGAGCCCTACAGGTCTCATCATAATTACATTCTCTGCTTCCAGGGGGGGGGGGGGGGGGGGGGGGGCAGGTTACATGCGGTTTCTGATTTGAACCCCGCCTGCCGTGGCGCCTCCCCCCCCTTCTCGGAGCGGCGGTGTATAGGAAGCCGGGAAACGGCGTGACATTTAAAGCCGCACTCGTCAGTTTTTAACATTAAAGGTCAATCAAATAACTGAAGCCTGTGGTCTGACTCCGCAGCAGAACGTCTGACGCGGCGCCGCCATTCCAACGCACCCGAGGTCCAGGAGCTCTACTCAGCAGAACGGCGTTCTGTCAGACCAGCATACCTACAGTCAGTACGCAACACCTCACATTTATGTTTATCTCTTTAGTTTTCTACAAAAAACAGACTTTAAACTAGATCAAAGGGCAAAAACTATTTAATACACTTCAAACTGGTTCTAGTTGAGAAAAGGATCCTTTTTAATTCTAATCTAAAACTGGTTTGGGTCTTATTTTAATCTAAAACGTGAATTTTGCCGGTTAGGCTTAGATTTATGGCTGTTTTTAGTCTCCATCTGGTCCAGTACTGATTGGTTCTAGTTTGAAACTGATTTTAACTTTAAATCTAGTTCTTACTTGAATTAAAACCTCCTGTTATAAACTGGTTGTATCGTTGCTTTAAAACTGCTCTGCCTTGATTGAAACTAGAACTAAGCAATAATTGAAACTAGTTTGAGTCTTTCTTTTACGTTCGTCTTCAGTCTGAACTTGGTTTTGGTGTCAAACTGGTTTGGCCTCGGTGTCCAACTGGCATTGGATTAAAGGTTTCCGTTTTATTTCTGACTGATGGTTTGAAACCAGTACTGAGGTAGTGGTTAGGATTAGGCTTAGGGTATCTAGATTTGGTCTCAGATCTAAACTAAATTTAGCATCAATCTGTTTGGTACTGGTGAAAAACAACAATCAGGGGATAAAACTCTACCCGTCAACACATTTCCCTCACATGTAAATCACAATAAAATAAATAATAATTGAAATGAGTCGTTTTTTTCTGACATAAAATCTAAATTTCCTCCATTTCTGCGTCTTTTCTCCAAACAGGAAGTGAAGAGGATAATTTTAGGCCAGAAATCCACCTTATTTTGATGCGCTGCTCACTTTCCCTGCAGAAAACCAAATATTTACGTCCCAGTTTAAAGGCGTCAGTGGCGCCGACTAAACGTATGCACGCGTGAAACCCCCCCCCACACACCCATCCGGTCCTGGTAATTACTGCCAACGCTCTGGGCTACTGTGGGTGACATTCGCTCAGGAGGGGGGGGCGGCGAGGCAATTTGTGAACTCCGACACCGGCAACCTTTAGCAACACAAACCAAACATCCAGCGTTTGCAGCAGGACATGCAGACGGGGCCCCGTCACGCAGAGCGGCGGCGGCTCCGGCCGGCCGTGAGCCGAGGCGCCATGAGAGGGGAGGCGGGCAGACGGGGGGGCCTCAGGAAACACAAATTAAAAGCCTTAAATGTCAGCGCGCTCACTATTGCTTTGCGACACAGGTCATTACTTCCCATATTATTCGCAGCATTTTACAACATTAATAACCTGGAAAATATCGCAGCCGATTGTTCGGAAGTTTGTGGAGTGGGTGTAGATCTAGAGGCGGCAGATTTATCTCCGGTTCTGACTCCGACGCAGAGCGGGGAGTCTCTGCAGCTTCCCGGTGTGGAAGCTGAGATTTACCGGGACATAGTCTGGGCTTTTTTAGCTGAGAGGGAACTCTGTCAGGTTTAAAGCCCAGATGGAGCAGCTGCTCCTTCCTGCTCTGTTCTTTGTTCCCCACCTGACTAAACTCGTAATGAAGCTCCGACTTTCCAGCTGATTAAGCCGGCATTAAAGGAATTCCTAATGCTGCAGGTGCACAGGGCAGCTGAAGGAGCAACCTGTCAGGTGGAAACACAGACCAAGAGCTTTTGTCTGGGATCACAGACTCTGCTCATCTCTGGCTGAAGAGTCAAAGAAGGTTTTCTAGGAACCTTTAGGAGGCCGGGACAGAGGTCAGCTTTGAAAAGAGCTGAGATCAGGAATGTTAGACCACAGGTTGGTGATCGGCCTAAACCGAACCACACGGAAGCTTAAAGCTCCAGTTAAGAAAGAAGTGCAAATCTTAAACTGAATCTGGCTTTGATTCAGAAATAGGAGTCTTGATTTATGTCTAGTTTTAGTCTCAGTGTATGTCTAGTTTTAGTCTCAGTTTATGTGTAGTTTTATCCTCGGTTTATGCCTAGTTTTAGTCTCAGTTTATGTGTAGTTTTATCCTCGGTTTATGTCTAGTTTTAGTCTCAGTTTATGTGTAGTTTTATCCTCGGTTTATGTCTAGTTTTAGTCTCAATGTATGTCTAGTTTTAGTCTCAGTTTATGTGTAGTTTTATCCTCAGTTTATGTCTAGTTTTAGTCTCAGTTTATGTGTAGTTTTATCCTCGGTTTATGTCTAGTTTTAGTCTCAGTTTATGTCTAGTTTTAGTCTCAGTGTATGTCTAGTTTTAGTCTCAGTTTATGTGTAGTTTTATCCTCGGTTTATGTCTAGTTTTAGTCTCAGTTTATGTGTAGTTTTATCCTCGGTTTATGTGTAGTTTTAGTCTCAGTTTATGTCTAGTTTTAGTCTCAATGTATGTCTAGTTTTAGTCTTAGTTTATGTGTAGTTTTATCCTCGGTTTATGTCTAGTTTTAGTCTCAGTTTATGTCTAGTTTTAGTCTCAGTGTATGTCTAGTTTTAGTCTGAGTTTATGTGTAGTTTTATCCTCGGTTTATGTCTAGTTTCGGTCTCTGTTTATTTTAAGTATCAGCCTCAGTTTTTGTCTCATTTCTGTCTAGTTTTAGTCTTGGTTTGTGTCTCGGTTTATGTCTAGTTTTAGCCTTGGTTTATGTCTAGTTTTAGCCCCAGTTTCTGTCTAGTTTGAATCTCTGTTTCCGTCAAGTTTTATCCTCAGTTTATATCTAGTTTTTTTTTTCAGTTTCTGTGCAGATTTTGTCTATGTTTATGTCTAGTATTATCCTCAGTGTCTGTCTAGTTTTAGCCTCGGTTTATGTCTAGTTTTAGCCTCGGTTTATGTCTAGTTTTTTCCTCTGTTTCTGTCCAGGCATGGCTTTGATTTATAACCAGCTTTGGTATTGGGTTAACACTTCTTTTGGCTCTAATGCTGAAAATAGTCTTGGTCTAATAAAAGTCTTGGCTTCAGAGAGCTAAAAGTGAGAAATAAGATATCTGAAGCAGATGGAGAGAAGCAGAGTTTTAGTTTAGATCCCAGAAAGGAGCTGAAAACAGAATCTTTTATTTTGAGCGCTTTGTTCTCATGATCTCTATGATCTTATTGTCTTTTTTTGTTTGGTGTTTTTTCAGAGGTGCAACCAAAAGGTCGTTCTGTCCTGGATTTTACCTTAAATGAAACCAATACTAATGAGTTAGCATTATAAGACGGTAAAATGAAACAGACCTGAATGTGATCAGCCAGCTCTGAATCAAGCAGGTGAACTCACCTGTGATAGTGACTGTGTGTGTGGTCCTATCAGGGCGAGCTGGGCCGCAGGGGGCGGTCCCCCGTCGTAAATTACAGCGAGCTCCGCTCTGACATGAAGATACTTCACCCGCCCGCCCTGGCGTGACAGGCTGCAGGCCGGCCAGCGACTCAGTGCTTAATGGCTAAATTGGGAAGACTGTTACTAATCGCTTATTGAATAATGAAAGTGACACAGCTGATAAAAGATTTCAATACGCTGGATTATTTATAATATTTCACTTAAACCTCTCTGGCTGACTAATAGGGGGGCGAGTCTCCTGATGACGGGTGGCGGTTGGAGGAGGTGAGGGTGAAACGCTGGCGGAGGAGTGATGGAGGCTGGGGATTAAAGGAATAAAGACGGAGTAAAGAGAGAAAGCTGAGGATGGAGGAACGATGAGGACAGATGCAGCCTCCATCCGTCACCCGGGCAGCCGCTCGTCATGTCAGCCGCTGGTTGCCGTGGTGATGGAGAGACGAACATTACACATCTGCTGCGGCCGCCACATCTGTTCAGCCATCCACACAGTGTGCCAGAACATAAAACTGCCTCCATCGCCCCCACTAAATAAAAGAATAATAAGCGACTGATGAGTGATTCTAGGTGGGCGGGGCTGGTCTGGGATCAGCCAATCAGGATGGCTGTACGGTGCTTTATTGTGCCGTCCTGGTTGGCAGTCAGTCAGCGGTAACGTCTGCAGTCAGTGATTGGTTGGTTTGGATGATTCCATTTCTGTTCCAATAATCTAGAAGCCTAAATGGATTTTATATTTCATTAAAAATGTTTCCTAACTGGACTCATTCTGCAATAAACATAAATAGCATTCAGCGCTAAAGGAGGTAAACAAAATGGAGTCCTGCTTAAATCAACTCAGGATCAATATCAGATTACTGCTAGATATGATATATAAATTATTACTGAACATTTGATGATCCTGGTCCTAAACTGTTTTAGGACTTTATATTTTCTCTACTTGAGTTCTTTAAACTAGTTTAAACAGTTTCAGAAGTGATTTAATGATTAAAATGCATTGGTTTTAGCAGTTTTATAATTCTTTGTCTTTTTTAAAACTGGTTTTAGTTTAAAACTGAACTTCATACTGACTTGAAACTATATGAGTTTGAAACTCATTTCTAACCAAAGTTAAACCAGTTTAGGTTTAGAGTTTAAACCGGTTTAGAGTATAAACTGGTGTAGATTTAGAGTTTAAACTGGTTTAGATTTAGAGTTTAAATTGGTTTAGGGTTAGATTTTAAACCAGTTAAGGTTTCGAGTTTAAACTTGTTTAGAGTTTAAACCGGTTTAGATTTTGAATTTAAACCGGTTTATGTTTAGAGTTTAAACCAGTTTAGGTTAAGGGTTTAACCCAGTTTAGATTTGGATTTTAAAAATGGTTTAGGTATAGAGTTTAAACCGGTTTAGGTTTGGAGTTTAAACTGGTTTAGGTTAAGAATTTAAACCAGTTTAGGCTTGGAGTTTAAACTGGTCTATATTTAGTTTAAACCGGTTTAGGTTAAGGGTTTAAATCGGTTTAGGTGTGGAGTTTAAACTGGTTTATGTTTAGAGTTTAAACCGGTTTAGATTTGGATTTTAAACCGGTTTAGGTTTAGAGTTTACACCTGTTTAGGTTTAAACCAGTTTAGGTTAAGAATTTAAACCAGTTTAGATTTGGATTTTAATCTGGTTTATGTTTAGAGTTTAAATTGGTTTAGGTTAAGGGTTTAAAATGGTTTAGGTGTGGAGTTTAAACTGGTTTATGTTTAGAGTCTAAACTGGTTTAGGTTAAAAATTTATATCAGTTTAGATTTGGATTTTAAACCGGTTTAGGTTTAGAGTTTAAACGGGTTTAGGTTTATATAAGATTTTTTGCTTTGGGATATTTTTGGTGTGAACTGGTTGTGCTTTAGATTTCTTTATTTGGATCTGGTGTCTAACTAATCAGTAGCCTTGGCTGTGAACTGGTTTTGGTTCGGGGTTTAATCTCCATCTCCATCTTGCTTGGTCTTGGTTTTAAAACAATACCTTAAACCGGTGTTGGTTTAGATTCAGACCTCTCTTCCGACCTTGATGTAATATTTTATCTAAATTAGTTGTGAAGTTTACCAAAGTAAAATCTTTAACAGTTCAGGAGAACTGATCTTAGATCCATTAAACAATCTGAAGTTAGTCAGACTTTAACCCTCTAACTGGTCCGGCAGACAGAGACGCTCCACTTTCTCTGATGATGGAAAGATTTGCTCTCAATGATCCATGAAAGGAAGAAACAAACAAAGATGGAGGAACGGATGAAGGGAGGAGGAATGACGGGATGGTGAGATCCTTCCCTCCCTCTGGAGTTCCAGAATCTCAGATGATCACATGATCAAGTTTCCAAACCAGGGTCTTAGATTCTAAGGATTCTAATGTGAGACTTTCTTAGAAAGAATCAGAGAGGATTCTGGGTACTTGGTGGGGGGGTCAGACCCAGGTGAGGAAAGTGTGAGGGGGGGTGGGATGGAGTTACCTTCAGCAGTACCAGAGAGGCCTTCCACTTTGAAGTTACTGGTGCTCTTCTTCCGCCGGTGCTTCTTGCGGTTGGCGTGCGGCGATGGAGGCGGCTCCGTCTTTGGACTGGTGGTGCTGGACATACTGGGGCTGGAGCAGACCGAGTCGCCCAAACCAGTGTCTGCAAGTTAAAGATCGGCCAGAAGAAACCAGTCAGGCTGAGGCCAAAACTGGAGAAAGCAACTAATTAACTCGTCAAGTTCATCGGGGGGGAGGAAAACCTCTGGGTCAACCAGTAAAACCAGTTAACTGGACCGGTCCAGAAGTAGAACCATTAGAACCAAACTGGTTCTAATCAGTCCTTAACCTGGACTGACTGGACCCAAACCTGGACTGACTGGACCCTAACCTGGACCTATTGGACCCAAACCTGGACCTATTGGACCCAAACCTGGACCTATCAGACCCAAACCTGGACTGACTGGACCCAAACCTGGACTGACTGGACCCAAACCTGGACTGACTGGACCCAAACCCGGACCGATTGGACCCAAACCTGGACTGACTGGACCCAAACCTGGACTGACTGGACCCAAACCTGGACTGAATGGACCCAAAACCTGGACCTATTGGACCCAAACCTGGACTGACTGGACCCTAACCTGGACCTATTGGACCCAAACCTGGACTGACTGGACCCAAACCTGGACCTATTGGACCCAAACCTGGACCTATCAGACCCAAACCTGGACTGACTGGACCCAAACCTGGACTGACTGAACCCAAACCTGGACTGACTGGACCCAAACCTGGACCTATCAGACCCAAACCTGGACTGACTGGACCCAAACCTGGACTGACTGGACCCAAACCTGGACTGACTGGACCCAAACCCGGACCGATTGGACCCAAACCTGGACTGACTGGACCCAAACCTGGACTGACTGGACCCAAACCTGGACCTATCAGATCTAATGGACCCAAACCTGGACTGAATGGACCCAAAACCTGGACCTATTGGACCCAAACCTGGACTGACTGGACCCTAACCTGGACCTATTGGACCCAAACCTGGACTGACTGGACCCAAACCTGGACTGACTGGACCCAAACCTGGACTGACTGGACCCAAACCTGGACCTATCAGATCTAATGGACCCAAACCTGGACTGACTGGACCCAAACCTGGACTGAATGGACCCAAAACCTGGACTGACTGGACCCAAACCTGGACTGACTGGACCCTAACCTGGACCTATTGGACCCAAACCTGGACCTATTGGACCCAAACCTGGACCTATTGGACCCAAACCTGGACCCTAACCTGGACCTATTGGACCCAAACCTGGACCTATTGGACCCAAACCTGGACTGACTGGACCCTAACCTGGACCTATTGGACCCAAACCTGGACTGACTGGACCCTAACCTGGACCTATTGGACCCAAACCTGGACCTATTGGACCCAAACCTGGACTGACTGGACCCTAACCTGGACCTATTGGACCCAAACCTGGACTGACTGGACCCTAACCTGGACCTATTGGACCCAAACCTGGACCTATTGGACCCAAACCTGGACCCTAACCTGGACCTATTGGACCCAAACCTGGACTGACTGGACCCTAACCTGGACCTATTGGACCCAAACCTGGACCTATCAGACCCAAACCTGGACTAATTGGACCCAAACCTGGACTGACTGGACCCAAACCTGGACCTATCAGACCCAAACCTGGACCGATCAGACCCAAACCTGGACCTATTGGACCCAAACCTGGACTGACTGGACCCTAACCTGGACCTACTGGACCCTAACCTGGACCTATTGGACCCAAACCTGGACTGACTGGACCCTAACCTAGACCTATTGGACCCAAACCTGGACCTATCAGACCCAAACCTGGACTAATTGGACCCAAACCTGGACCTATCAGACCCAAACCTGGACTGACTGGACCCAAACCTGGACCTATCAGACCCAAACCTGGACCTATCAGACCCAAACCTGGACTGACTGGACCCAAACCTGGACCTATCAGACCCAAACCTGGACCGATCAGACCCAAACCTGGACCTATTGGACCCAAACCTGGACTGACTGGACCCTAACCTGGACCTACTGGACCCTAACCTGGACCTATTGGACCCAAACCTGGACTGACTGGACCCTAACCTGGACCTATTGGACCCAAACCTGGACCTATCAGACCCAAACCTGGACTAATTGGACCCAAACCTGGACCTATCAGACCCAAACCTGGACTGACTGGACCCAAACCTGGACCTATCAGACCCAAACCTGGACCTATCAGACCCAAACCTGGACTGACTGGACCCAAACCTGGACCTATCAGACCCAAACCTGGACCTATTGGACCCAAACCTGGACTGACTGGACCCAAACCTGGACCTATCAGACCCAAACCTGGACTGACTGGACCCAAACCTGGACTGACTGGACCCAAACCTGGACTGACTGGACCCAAACCTGGACTGACTGGACCCAAACCTGGACCTATCAGATCTAATGGACCCAAACCTGGACTGACTGGACCCAAACCTGGACTGAATGGACCCAAAACCTGGACTGACTGGACCCAAACCTGGACTGACTGGACCCAAACCTGGACTGACTGGACCCTAACCTGGACCTATTGGACCCAAACCTGGACCTATTGGACCCAAACCTGGACCTATCAGACCCAAACCTGGACTGACTGGACCCAAACCTGGACTGACTGGACCCAAACCTGGACTGACTGGACCCAAACCTGGACTGACTGGACCCAAACCTGGACCTATCAGATCTAATGGACCCAAACCTGGACTGACTGGACCCAAACCTGGACTGAATGGACCCAAAACCTGGACTGACTGGACCCAAACCTGGACTGACTGGACCCTAACCTGGACCTATTGGACCCAAACCTGGACCTATTGGACCCAAACCTGGACCTATTGGACCCAAACCTGGACCCTAACCTGGACCTATTGGACCCAAACCTGGACCTATTGGACCCAAACCTGGACTGACTGGACCCTAACCTGGACCTATTGGACCCAAACCTGTACTGACTGGACCCTAACCTGGACCTATTGGACCCAAACCTGGACCTATTGGACCCAAACCTGGACTGACTGGACCCTAACCTGGACCTATTGGACCCAAACCTGGACTGACTGGACCCTAACCTGGACCTATTGGACCCAAACCTGGACCTATTGGACCCAAACCTGGACCTATTGGACCCAAACCTGGACCCTAACCTGGACCTATTGGACCCAAACCTGGACTGACTGGACCCTAACCTGGACCTATTGGACCCAAACCTGGACCTATCAGACCCAAACCTGGACTAATTGGACCCAAACCTGGACTAATTGGACCCAAACCTGGACTGACTGGACCCAAACCTGGACCTATCAGACCCAAACCTGGACCGATCAGACCCAAACCTGGACCTATTGGACCCAAACCTGGACTGACTGGACCCTAACCTGGACCTACTGGACCCTAACCTGGACCTATTGGACCCAAACCTGGACTGACTGGACCCTAACCTGGACCTATTGGACCCAAACCTGGACTGACTGGACCCTAACCTGGACCTATTGGACCCAAACCTGGACCTATCAGACCCAAACCTGGACTGACTGGACCCAAACCTGGACCTATCAGACCCAAACCTGGACTGACTGGACCCTAACCTGGACTAATTGGACCCAAACCTGGACCTATCAGACCCAAACCTGGACTGACTGGACCCAAACCTGGACCTATCAGACCCAAACCTGGACCTATCAGACCCAAACCTGGACTGACTGGACCCAAACCTGGACTGACTGGACCCAAACCTGGACCTATCAGACCCAAACCTGGACCGATCAGACCCAAACCTGGACCTATTGGACCCAAACCTGGACTGACTGGACCCTAACCTGGAGCTACTGGACCCTAACCTGGACCTATTGGACCCAAACCTGGACTGACTGGACCCTAACCTGGACCTATTGGACCCAAACCTGGACCTATCAGACCCAAACCTGGACTAATTGGACCCAAACCTGGACCTATCAGACCCAAACCTGGACTGACTGGACCCAAACCTGGACCTATCAGACCCAAACCTGGACCTATCAGACCCAAACCTGGACTGACTGGACCCAAACCTGGACCTATCAGACCCAAACCTGGACCTATTGGACCCAAACCTGGACTGACTGGACCCAAACCTGGACCTATCAGACCCAAACCTGGACTGACTGGACCCAAACCTGGACTGACTGGACCCAAACCTGGACCTATCAGATCTAATGGACCCAAACCTGGACTGACTGGACCCAAACCTGGACTGAATGGACCCAAAACCTGGACTGACTGGACCCAAACCTGGACTGACTGGACCCAAACCTGGACCTATCAGATCTAATGGACCCAAACCTGGACTTTAATGCTTACATTATGGTTTTATTTTCTGAACAAAATCTGTTTTTCTTTTAATTTCATATTTGCATCAAATGGACCAGAAACTGGTTCTGAAGAAAGATGGATCAGAATTTCTCCCCTTCTGGTTTTAGGCTTTGAACCTGCTGGTTTAGTTTTAGTCTACTAGTTCAGGACTGATTTTTTTACACCACAAGCGATTTAGACTAGATCTGAATTGAGTCCCTGCTGGTTTGAAGCCAGTCTTAGCCACACTGTGATTCAGATCAGATGTGTTTGGACTGAGACCAGGACTGTGTGGACGCAGCATGCAGCTCCTGCCATCCAGGCCTTTAGAGACGGTAATCTGTCTGCAGAGCAGCGCGGCTCTCAGCGCTCTGCAGGCGCTGGGAGAGTCTGTGGCCTCCACTCTTCAGGCGGCCGCTGACAGCTGTGACCGGCGGCAGAATGAAATAACATTCAGCTTCCATCAATATGACAGCGGCGCGGCGGCGGCCTGACACGAGCTCGCCGCGGCTCTGGCTGTGTGGATGGAAGCACACGCATGTGCGGGCGGGCAGCCCCCAAGGACGGCCATAACTTATTTTACAATCGTTTAGTCTCAGCTCAAGTGGAAAATGTGACAACTTATCTCTGCTGACAAGACGCCGTCCCCCAGTGAGCAATTAATGGCGCCCATCTGCAAACCCAGCTCCGTCCACAGCGCCCCGCCCTTCTGGAACTGGGACCAGACTGGGCCTTCATTAAAACGCTGTGGATTTTTCTTTAATAACTGGATTTTATTCTGGAAATATAATCCAGAATTATTTATTAAAGACGTTTTTATTCAGCAGCTGATTTTAGTCGATCAGGGAATCATTTAATAAATGCAGGTTTTAGTCAAACTAGTTTAATATTTCACAGATTTTAAAGGAGGTTATAATCTGGACTACTGATTAGCATCTAATTTATCTTTTAATCTGGTGTTAATTAGTCTGGTTGATCTAAATAAAGGTTGATCTTGTGTGGTTTAAATAAGATTTAATCTGCTGTAGTTTTTTTTTTTTAATCATTGATAAGATTAGTTTAAAGATAGTTTTAATTGGGATTAGGATTAATCTTCAGCAGTTTGGTTATAGAAGAGGTATGAATCACGGTGGATTAAGACTAAGTGGAACCTTTAAGTCCTGAGCTTTAGGAGCGGTTTAAATCCGGACCAGGTCACATAACGAGAAGCAGGATTGGACAGAATAGACTCTTGGTTTTTGGGGATTATTTGGGGTTTTAGGGGATTGGTTTCCACCATTTTTATTTTTATTTTATGTTAAACTGACTTTTATTGTTTTCATACCACATCTTCTAAATAAACTTTAATCTCTGTCAAATTGAAAACATAATCCAAGCTAATCCAGTTCTGATCATGGAGCCGTTTACCAGCAGAGATTGAAATGAATAAAAGGAAAATCTGAACAGATCCTGGATTAACGTCCAGTTTCAGCTAAAACCAGCTGCTGGTCAGAGAGCGTCAAACCAGCAGGAACGGCTCTGATGCTTCACAGCTCTAAACGCTGCTTAACGACCACCGCAGGGGCTTATCGCCATGACGACACACGCTCCGACAGCTGTCAGTCTGCCGCTCGCCTCCCGGGGACGTAAAGCTGCCACTTCAAGTCAAGCGCCAGTGACGGGGCTCAGAGCGGCGCCTGACTTGGACCCACCTGTGCTGACTCCGGAGTTGGCGATGACGGTGGCGTCGGTCCACTGGTCGGCGCTGGAGACGGAGTAGGAGCGCTGGTGCATGCCCTCCGCGCCGCGGCTGTTGAAGGACACCAGGCTGACGCCGCTGGCCATCTGGGACGCCGACGAGCTGCTGGACACCAAACCTGGGAGGGGGAGGAGAGGTCAGCACAGGAGGAGGCGCCGCCCCCTGCAGGCGGGGCGGAGAACTGCAGATCAGGAGTCCTGTTATAGACTTATAGACAGAACCAGAACAGAACCCCCCCCTCCCCCCCCCCCCCGCTGGGTGCTGGCAGCCCACCTCTGATTGCATTAATATTCATGAGGATAATTAGGAGACGGAGCACGGCGGCTGTTAGCAGAACCTGCTGGAGCAGCAACGTGTGGGGAGGGGGGACACGCCGCCGCTGGTTCATGACGCTTCCTTCAGCTGCGGAGGCGTCCTCTGCCCCAGTTCTGATGGTTCTGTTACATCAGAACCTCAGAAGCAAACAGCTGCAGGGTGCCTCACCATGCAGCCGCCGCCGTGCCGACCACAGAAAGAAATGAAAACAGAACCGGTTTGTGGTTCTGGGCCGGTACTGACCTGGGTTCTGTCCCAGCTGCATGCTGCTCATGTCCTTCACCAGGCCGTTGGTGCTGGCGCCCGGTGCGGCGGCGCAGGCGGACACGGCGCGGGGCGGCCGCTTCCCTGGAACCTTGACGGTGGTCCGCAGCAGGTCGATCTCCTTCCCGTGGACGTTCTGCATGTAGTCCTGCGGAGACACGGAGGACTGAGTCCGACCCGACCAGAACCTTTGGACTAAACATCGCTCAGGGGGCCGGTTTAATCCCGGAACCAGAACTGGATCAGACAGGTCCAATGGAAACAAAGAGTCGCTAATCCTGGATGCTAACCGGACCCTGTGATTGGTTCTGCCAGCGCCGCTCTGATCGGGTCGGATCAGAGAGCTCATGATCAACTGGAGCCGCTCGTTAAATGCACCCTGCTGCCCCTGTGAGGGGGGCGGGGCCGACCCGGAACCCGCCGAGGTCGACCCGCGGGCCGGATTAGAACAGATAAATGGAGGCCAGATGCTTCGCTGCCAGCAGGGAGGATCAGAACCTCAGGTAGAACCTTATGGACCCAACATGATGCAGCCAGACAGCAGAACCAATACGGTACCCAGAACCAGAACAGAACCAGGCCAACAGTGGACCCAAAGAGGTCCAAAACCCACCTGACTCCATCAGACCACGGAAACATCCAGGATTCTGCATTAAAGTCCGATCTCTGGACCAGAACCAGTCGGTACCGGATCAAACCAGGATCAACAGATCCAGAACCAGTCAGTACCGGATCAAACCAGGACCAACAGGTCCAAAACCTGGTTAAACCAGGACCATCAGGTCCAGAACCAGTCGGTACTGGGTCAAACAGGTCCAGAACCAGTCAGTACCGGATCAAACCAAGACCAACAGATCCAGAACCAGTCAGTACCGGATCAAACCAGGACCAACAGGTCCAAAACCTGGTTAAACCAGGACCATCAGGTCCAGAACCAGTCGGTACTGGGTCAAACCAGGACATACAGGTCCAGAACCAGTTATTACCGGGTCAAACCACGACCAACTGGTCCAAAACCAGTCGGTATCGGGTCAAACCAGGACCAACACATCTGGAACTAGTCAGTACCTGGTCAAACCAGGACCAACAGGTCCAGAACCAGTCGGTACCCGGGTCAAACCACGACCAACAGGTCCAAAACCTGATTAAACCAGGACCATCAGGTGCAGAACCAGTCGGTACTGGGTCAAACAGGTCCAGAACAAGTTGTTACCGGGTCAAACCAGAACCAACAGGTCCAGAACCAGTTATTACCGGGTCAAACCAGGACCAACAGGTCCAAAACCTGGTTAAACCAGGACCATCAGGTCCAGAACCAGTCGGTACTGGGTCAAACCAGGACATACAGGTCCAGAACCAGTTATTACCGGGTCAAACCACGACCAACTGGTCCAAAACCAGTCGGTATCGGGTCAAACCAGGACCAACACATCTGGAACTAGTCAGTACCTGGTCAAACCAGGACCAACAGGTCCAGAACCAGTCGGTACCCGGGTCAAACCACGACCAACAGGTCCAAAACCTGATTAAACCAGGACCATCAGGTGCAGAACCAGTCGGTACTGGGTCAAACAGGTCCAGAACAAGTTGTTACCGGGTCAAACCAGAACCAACAGGTCCAGAACCAGTTATTACCGGGTCAAACCACGACCAACTGGTCCAAAACCAGTCGGTACTGGGTCAAACAGGTCCAGAACCAGTCGGTACCAGGTCAAACCAGGACATACAGGTCCAGAGCCAGTTATTACCAGGTCAAACCACGACCAACTGGTCCAAAACCAGTCGGTACTAGGTCAAACCAGGACCAACAGATCCAGAACCAGTCAGTACCGGATCAAACCAGGACATACAGGTCCAGAACCAGTTATTACCGGGTCAAACCATGACCAACTGGTCCAAAACCAGTCGGTACTGGGTCAAACAAGCCCAGAACCAGGCATTAAGGGGTCAAACTAGGACCATCAGGTCCAGAACCAGTCGGTACTGGGTCAAACAGGTCCAGAACAAGTTGTTATCGGGTCAAACCAGGACCAACAGGTCCAGAACCAGTCGGTACCAGGTCAAACCAGGATATACAGGTCGAGAACCAGTTATTACAGGGTCAAACCACGACCATCAGGTCCAGAACCAGTCGGTACTGGGTCAAACAGGTCCAGAACCAGTCGGTACCAGGTCAAACCAGGATATACAGGTCCAGAACCAGTTATTACCGGGTCAAACCATGACCAACTGGTCCAAAACCAGTCGGTACTGGGTCAAACAAGCCCAGAACCAGGCATTACGGGGTCAAACTAGGACCATCAGGTCCAGAACCAGTCGGTACTGGGTCAAACAGGTCCAGAACAAGTTGTTATCGGGTCAAACCAGGACCAACAGGTCCAGAACCAGTCGGTACCAGGTCAAACCAGGATATACAGGTCGAGAACCAGTTATTACAGGGTCAAACCACGACCATCAGGTCCAGAACCAGTCGGTACTGGGTCAAACAGGTCCAGAACCAGTCGGTACCAGGTCAAACCAGGATATACAGGTCCAGAACCAGTTATTACCGGGTCAAACCACGACCAACTGGTCCAAAACCAGTCGGTACTGGGTCAAACAGGTCCAGAACAAGTTGTTACCCCGGGTCAAACCAGGACCAACAGGTCCAGAACCAGTCGGTACCGGGTCAAACCAGGACCAACACATCTGGAACTAGTCAGTACGGGGTCAAACCAGGACCAACAGGTCTAGAACCAGTCGGTACCCCGGGTCAAACCACGACCAACTGGTCCAGAACCAGTCGGTACCAGGTCAAACAAGGACCATCAGGTCCAGAACTAGTCGGTACCGGGTCAAACCAGGTCCAACAGGTCCAGAACCAGTCATTACCGGGTCAAACAAGCCCAGAACCAGGCATTACGGGGTAAACCAGGACCATCAGGTCCAGAACCAGTCGGTACTGGGTCAAACAGGTCCAGAACAAGTTGTTATCGGGTCAAACCAGGACCAACAGGTCCAGAACCACTCAGTACCGGGTTAAAACCAGGACCATCAGGTCCAGAACCAGTCAGTACCGGATCAAACCAAGACCAACAGATCCAGAACCAGTCAGTACCGGATCAAACCAGGACCAACAGGTCCAAAACCTGGTTAAACCAGGACCATCAGGTCCAGAACCAGTCGGTACTGGGTCAAACCAGGACATACAGGTCCAGAACCAGTTATTACCGGGTCAAACCACGACCAACTGGTCCAAAACCAGTCGGTATCGGGTCAAACCAGGACCAACACATCTGGAACTAGTCAGTACCTGGTCAAACCAGGACCAACAGGTCCAGAACCAGTCGGTACCGGGTCAAACCACGACCAACAGGTCCAAAACCTGATTAAACCAGGACCATCAGGTGCAGAACCAGTCGGTACTGGGTCAAACAGGTCCAGAACAAGTTGTTACCGGGTCAAACCAGAACCAACAGGTCCAGAACCAGTTATTACCGGGTCAAACCACGACCAACTGGTCCAAAACCAGTCGGTACTGGGTCAAACAGGTCCAGAACCAGTCGGTACCAGGTCAAACCAGGACATACAGGTCCAGAACCAGTTATTACCAGGTCAAACCACGACCAACTGGTCCAAAACCAGTCGGTACTAGGTCAAACCAGGACCAACAGATCCAGAACCAGTCAGTACCGGATCAAACCAGGACCAACAGGTCCAAAACCTGGTTAAACCAGGACCATCAGGTCCAGAACCACTCAGTACCGGGTTAAAACCAGGACCATCAGGTCCAGAACCAGTCGGTACCAGGTCAAACCAGGACATACAGGTCCAGAACCAGTTATTACCCGGGTCAAACCATTACCAACTGGTCCAAAACCAGTCGGTACTGGGTCAAACAAGCCCAGAACCAGGCATTACGGGGTCAAACTAGGACCATCAGGTCCAGAACCAGTCGGTACTGGGTCAAACAGGTCCAGAACAAGTTGTTATCGGGTCAAACCAGGACCAACAGGTCCAGAACCACTCAGTACCGGGTTAAAACCAGGACCATCAGGTCCAGAACCAGTCGGTACCGGGTCAAACCAGGACCAACACATCTGGAACTAGTCAGTACCGGGTCAAACCAGGACCAAAAGGTCCAGAACCAGTCGGTACCGGGTCAAACCACGACCAACAGGTCCAAAACCTGGTTAAACCAGGACCATCAGGTCCAGAACCAGTCGGTACCAGGTCAAACCAGGATATACAGGTCGAGAACCAGTTATTACAGGGTCAAACCACGACCATCAGGTCCAGAACCAGTCGGTACTGGGTCAAACAGGTCCAGAACCAGTCGGTACCAGGTCAAACCAAGATATACAGGTCCAGAACCAGTTATTA
Organism: Cyprinodon tularosa; assembly: GCF_016077235.1. Taxonomy (NCBI): domain Eukaryota; kingdom Metazoa; phylum Chordata; class Actinopteri; order Cyprinodontiformes; family Cyprinodontidae; genus Cyprinodon; species Cyprinodon tularosa. Next base: position 213,457 of record NW_024037932.1, read on the forward strand.
CCGGGTCAAACCACGACCAACTGGTCCAAAACCAGTCGGTACTGGGTCAAACAGGTCCAGAACAAGTTGTTACCGGGTCAAACCAGGACCAACAGGTCCAGAACCAGTCGGTACCGGGTCAAACCAGGACCAACACATCTGGAACTAGTCAGTACGGGGTCAAACCAGGACCAACAGGTCTAGAACCAGTCGGTACCGGGTCAAACCACGACCAACTGGTCCAGAACCAGTCGGTACCAGGTCAAACAAGGACCATCAGGTCCAGAACTAGTCGGTACCGGGTCAAACCAGGTCCAACAGGTCCACAACCAGTCATTACCGGGTCAAACAAGCCCAGAACCAGGCATTACGGGGTAAACCAGGACCATCAGGTCCAGAACCAGTCGGTACTGGGTCAAACAGGTCCAGAACAAGTTGTTATCGGGTCAAACCAGGACCAACAGGTCCAGAACCACTCAGTACCGGGTTAAAACCAGGACCATCAGGTCCAGAACCAGTCGGTACCGGGTCAAACCACGACCAACACATCTGGAACTAGTCAGTACCGGGTCAAACCAGGACCAACAGGTCCAGAACCAGTCGGTACCGGGTCAAACCATGACCAACAGGTCCAAAACCTGGTTAAACCAGGACCATCAGGTCCAGAACCAGTCGGTACCAGGTCAAACCAGGACATACAGGTCCAGAACCAGTTATTACCGGGTCAAACCATGACCAACTGGTCCAAAACCAGTCGGTACTGGGTCAAACAAGCCCAGAACCAGGCATTACGGGGTCAAACTAGGACCATCAGGTCCAGAACCAGTCGGTACTGGGTCAAACAGGTCCAGAACAAGTTGTTATCGGGTCAAACCAGGACCAACAGGTCCAGAACCACTCAGTACCGGGTTAAAACCAGGACCATCAGGTCCAGAACCAGTCGGTACCGGGTCAAACCAGGACCAACACATCTGGAACTAGTCAGTACCGGGTCAAACCAGGACCAAAAGGTCCAGAACCAGTCGGTACCGGGTCAAACCACGACCAACAGCTCCAAAACCTGGTTAAACCAGGACCATCAGGTCCAGAACCAGTCGGTACCAGGTCAAACCAGGATATACAGGTCGAGAACCAGTTATTACAGGGTCAAACCACGACCATCAGGTCCAGAACCAGTCGGTACTGGGTCAAACAGGTCCAGAACCAGTCGGTACCAGGTCAAACCAAGATATACAGGTCCAGAACCAGTTATTACCGGGTCAAACCACGACCAACTGGTCCAAAACCAGTCGGTACTGGGTCAAACAGGTCCAGAACAAGTTGTTACCGGGTCAAACCAGGACCAACAGGTCCAGAACCAGTCGGTACCGGGTCAAACCAGGACCAACACATCTGGAACTAGTCAGTACGGGGTCAAACCAGGACCAACAGGTCTAGAACCAGTCGGTACCGGGTCAAACCACGACCAACTGGTCCAGAACCAGTCGGTACCAGGTCAAACAAGGACCATCAGGTCCAGAACAAGTCGGTACCGGGTCAAACCAGGTCCAACAGGTCCAGAACCAGTCATTACCGGGTCAAACAAGCCCAGAACCAGGCATTACGGGGTAAACCAGGACCATCAGGTCCAGAACCAGTCGGTACTGGGTCAAACAGGTCCAGAACAAGTTGTTATCGGGTCAAACCAGGACCAACAGGTCCAGAACCACTCAGTACCGGGTTAAAACCAGGACCATCAGGTCCAGAACCAGTCGGTACCGGGTCAAACCACGACCAACACATCTGGAACTAGTCAGTACCGGGTCAAACCAGGACCAACAGGTCCAGAACCAGTCGGTACCGGGTCAAACCATGACCAACAGGTCCAAAACCTGGTTAAACCAGGACCATCAGGTCCAGAACCAGTCGGTACCAGGTCAAACCAGGATATACAGGTCCAGAACCAGTTATTACCAGGTCAAACCACGACCATCAGGTCCAGAACCAGTCGGTACTGGGTCAAACAGGTCCAGAACCAGTCGGTACCAGGTCAAACCAGGATATACAGGTCCAGAACCAGTTATTACCGGGTCAAACCATGACCAACTGGTCCAAAACCAGTCGGTACTGGGTCAAACCAGGACCAACAGATCCAGAACCAGTCAGTACCAGGTCAAACCAGGATATACAGGTCCAGAACCAGTTATTACCGGGTCGAACCACGACCAACTGGTCCAAAACCAGTCGGTACTGGGTCAAACAGGTCCAGAACAAGTTGTTACCGGGTCAAACCAGGACCAACAGGTCCAGAACCAGTCGGTACCGGGTCAAACCAGGACCAACACATCTGGAACTAGTCAGTACGGGGTCAAACCAGGACCAACAGGTCTAGAACCAGTCGGTACCAGGTCAAACAAGGACCATCAGGTCCAGAACCAGTCGGTACCAGGTCAAACCAGGATATACAGGTCCAGAACCAGTTATTACCGGCTCAAACCACGACCATCAGGTCCAGAACCAGTCGGTACTGGGTCAAACAGGTCCAGAACCAGTCGGTACCAGGTCAAACCAGGATATACAGGTCCAGAACCAGTTATTACCGGGTCAAACCACGACCAACTGGTCCAAAACCAGTCGGTACTGGGTCAAACAGGTCCAGAACAAGTTGTTACCGGGTCAAACCAGGACCAACAGGTCCAGAACAAGTTGTTACCGGGTCAAACCACGACCAACAGGTCTAGAACCAGTCGGTACCGGGTCAAACCACGACCAACTGGTCCAGAACCAGTCCGTACCAGGTCAAACAAGGACCATCAGGTCCAGAACTAGTCGGTACCGGGTCAAACCAGGTCCAACAGGTCCAGAACCAGAGCTGTAACCCTGTGGTTCCTCATCAAGCTGGGTTCTGTGGGCCTCGGATCGGCGCCGGCCTTGCAGCGAGCCGCCGGCCTGTAAACAGCAGCCCCCAACGGAGCCCCGCCTCTTCCTGGCAGCTCTCCTGACAAAAGGCCAATTCAAAGCCAAGTGCTCTCCACGGCGCCTTAACAAGCCGCTGGAGGGCCCTCCAGGCGGAGGCTGGGGGGGCCCCGCTGGGCAGCGCCGCCGCTCGCTCCCCATCCAGACAGATTGACCGCAGTAATTGAGTCTCCATTTGCATGGCGGGGCTTTCATCACGGTGCCGCCGCTCCGCGCCGCACACACGCTTCCAGGACGGACGCGCGCATCGATCAGAGGCGCCGACGGCGGGAGGACAGAACATGCTGTCGGCTCTGAGCCTGGAGGACCAGGAGGAGAGAGCGAGGAGCTGGGTCTGTTCCCCCATCGGTACCAGGATAAAGATACAGAACCAGAACCGCAACTGTCGCAACTTCAGAACCACATGGTTCTGGTTTATAGAGAGAAGGAACCAGTTCTAGATGAACTATTTCTGGTTGTTCTTCCAGTTTAAACTGATCAATGAGGCCAGAAGTGAAACATCTGATTGAAGTTTTCTACAGTCTAAAGGAGCCGATGAGACTCTGGAGGTAAACCAGAACATTTCAGTCTGCAGAACTCATCAGAGAGCAGAACCTCAGCGGACAGGAAGCGGTTAACGTCTCCTCGCCGTCTTCGTCTTCTTCTCTGAGACTTTTTGGTGCCAATTAGGCGGCATCCATTGCCATCCACTTAATTAGCGGCATTAATGTGATTTCTTTGCACATAGTCGGGCAATTAGCGGCGCTGATTGAATTTCATTCGATTAGCCTCCGCAAACACGCTAATCGACGGCGGAGCTGCAGACGCGGCGCCCAGGAAGCGTTTCTGCTGCTGGAGGGCGTTTGCCTGTTTATGCATCACAGTGTGTTGATGCGCTAAGTGATGAGTTTTAACACTAATTTACTGCATCAGCTCCTCTGATCGCTGACGGACGTGTGCAGCTTGCTGAGGTGTGGAGACGGCTCTGCAGGGAATCAAACCCGCAACTCCCACGCTGCACACAGACACTCTGTTACTGAGCTGAGCTACATCAGTAGAGGTCAGGTTCAGTTCGTCAGCCGGAGGTAGGAAGAACGGGTTCTACTTTAGAACTAAACTGGACGGAAACTAAACAAAGCTGGAACTAAACCGGACTGAAACTAAACAAAGCTGGAACTAAACCGGACTGAAACTAAACCGGACTGGAACTAAACCGGCCTGGAACTAAACAGGACTGGAACTAAACCGGCCTGGAACTAAACCGGACTGGAACTAAACCGGACTGGAAATAAACAGGCCTGGAACTAAACAAAGCTGGAACTAAACCGGACTGAAACTAAACCGGACTGGAACTAAACCGGCCTGGAACTAAACAGGACTGGAACTAAACCGGACTGGAACTAAACCGGACTGGAACTAAACCGGACTGGAAATAAACCGGACTGGAAATAAACCGGACTGGAAATAAACCGGACTGGAAATAAACAGGCCTGGAACTAAACCGGACTGAAACTAAACCGGACTGAAACTAAACCGGACTGGAACTAAACCGGACTGAAACTAAACCGGACTGGAACTAAACCGGACTGGAACTAAACCGGACTGAAACTAAACCGGACTGAAACTAAACCGGACTGAAACTAAACCGGACTGAAACTAAACCGGACTGAAACTAAACCGGACTGGAACTAAACCGGACTGAAACTAAACCGGACTGGAACTAAACCGGACTGGAACTAAACCGGACTGGAACTAAACCAGCCTGGAACTAAACCGGACTGGAACTAAACCGGACTGGAAATAAACAGGCCTGGAACTAAACCGGACTGGAACTAAACCGGACTGGAACTAAACCGGACTGAACTAAACCGGCCTGGAACTAAACAGGACTGGAACTAAACAGGACTGGAACTAAACCGGCCTGGAACTAAACAGGACTGGAACTAAACAGGACTGGAACTAAACCGGACTGGAACTAAACCAAGCTGGAACTAAACCGGACTGAACTAAACCGGACTGGAACTAAACCGGCCTGGAACTAAACAGGACTGGAACTAAACCGGACTGGAACTAAACCGGCCTGGAACTAAACCGGACTGGAACTAAACCAAGCTGGAACTAAAGCGGCCTGGATCTAAACCGGCCTGGAACTAAACCAAGCTGGAACTAAACAGGCCTGGAACTAAACCGGACTGGAACTAAACCGGACTGGAACTAAACCAAGCTGGAACTAAACCAGCCTGGAACTAAACCGGACTGGAACTAAACTAGCGTGGAACTAAAGCAAGCTGGAACTAAACCGGACTGAACTAAACCGGCCTGGAACTAAACCAAGCTGGAACTAAACCAGCCTGGAACTAAACCGGACTGAACTAAACCGGCCTGGAACTAAACCAACCTGGAACTAAACCGGACTGAACTAAACCGGCCTGGAACTAAACCAAGCTGGAACTAAACCAGCCTGGAACTAAACCGGACTGGAACTAAACTAGCGTGGAACTAAAGCAAGCTGGAACTAAACCGGACTGAACTAAACCGGCCTGGAACTAAACCGGACTGGAACTAAACCAAGCTGGAACTAAACTAAGATGAGGAATGTTGAAAAACCTCTCTTGATTAAACTAAAACCAGTCCAGATTAAAATAATCAGAAACCAGTAAGAATGGTTTAATACGACCAAGTATGGGCTGCGAATGAAGTCTTAACATTAGGAGAGTTAGGTTGTAAAATTACGAGAATAAAGTCATCAAACCACAACCGGTTTCAGAAAGAAAGCTTGGAGCTCCGCCCACCAGATGACGGCCAACCAGCTCCACCAATCAGCAACCAGAGTCCACTTTGACATCCTGCCCAGTTTGATGCTGCTGCTAAAAGATTTCCTGATCGGTCAAACCGATGCCAAAGTAGAACTTCCCATGATGCTCCACATTCCTCATTTTAGGGAAGAAAGGGATTCTGGGAAGAGTTGTCAGAAAATATAACATGTTTCTTTTTATGTCATGACTTTATTCTCGTAATAGAAATAAAATAAATCTCTAGCCTATCTCTAATACACATAAACAGGACTGAGAGAAACCAGGAAATGAAACCAGCAGCAGCCAATGAGCCGCTCCTCCTGGCGCTGAAGGCCGCAGCTGAACAGAAACACGCCGACGTCTCCGCTCTGATTGGACCAGAGGTCCCCGCCCTCACACCTCCATCCCTGCTGATCCCGTAAACCAGCCTGAATTAATTAGTCCGCAGGTTAATCCAGCGACTCCTTCATCTAAGATCCAAAGCAACACCTGCAGCAAACGGCATCTGGAAGCTGCTAATGAAGCTACCAGCAGGTCTGAGGGAAACCAACACCTGACAGAGTCCAGGCTGCCGTAACCCAGACGGGACGGCGTGCCAACAGGGCCGCCGTAATTAGCACACACATTAGCGCTGATGTCCTCATCATGGGCGAACAGATGACGAGTCCTAATGAACATGTGGGAGGCGGCTTACGTGCAGGCTGGGGTGGTAGGTGAGCAGCCCGTTGTCGCACAGCGTCACGTACTTCTTCTTCCACTCCTTGTTGAGGGATTTACCGCTCCTCTTCATCAGCATGCCCTGCAGGAAACAGCGTGACAGGGTGAGTCTGCGGCGGAACAGATGTTCCACAGCTGCATCAGCTCGGTGAGAGGAGGAGCGACTGGTCAGCAGATTAAACACGGCAGAGACCAGGGATTACAGAGCAGCTCTGCCACCTCGGAGCGCTACTTCTTCAGCCGTCTGCAGTGGAATCACTTTATTTATGTGAAATCAGAAACAACACAAACTAGGCTGCAACTAAACATTGTTTTGCACATCGGATAATCTGTCGATTAATAATCTGATAACCAAAGGTTCCTTAATCCTCTTAGGAGGAAATTCCACATGAAATTCCATCTCTGAATTAAAGCAAGTTCAGCTACACCAAGCTGGAACTAAACCAGCCTGGAACTAAACCAGACTTGAACTAAACCGGACTTGAACTAAACCAGCCTGGAACTAAACCAGCCTGGAACTAAACCAGACTTGAACTAAATTGGCCTGGAACTAAACCAGCCTGGAACTAAACCAGACTTGAACTAAACCGGACTTGAACTAAACCAGCCTGGAACTAAACCAGCCTGGAACTAAACCAGCCTGGAACTAAACCAGACTTGAACTAAATTGGCCTGGAACTAAACCGGGCTGGAACTAAACCGGGCTGGAACTACACCAGACTGGAACTACACCAGACTGGAACTACACCAGACTGGAACTAAACCAGACTGGAACTAAACCAGCCTGGAACTAAACCAGCCTGGAACTAAACCAGTCTGGAACTAAACCAGACTTGAACTAAACCAGACTTGAACTAAATTGGCCTGGAACTAAACCGGCTTGGAACTAAACTGGCCTGGAACTAAACCAGACTTGAACTAAATTGGCCTGGAACTAAACCGGCTTGGAACTAAACTGGCCTGGAACTAAACCAGACTGGAACTACACCAGACTGGAACTACACCAGACTGGAACTACACCAGACTGGAACTAAACCAGACTGGAACTAAACCAGCCTGGAACTAAACCAGCCTGGAACTAAACCAGCCTGGAACTAAACCAGACTTGAACTAAATTGGGCTGGAACTAAACCGGGCTGGAACTAAACCGGGCTGGAACTAAACCAGCCTGGAACTAAACCAGCCTGGAACTAAACCAGCCTGGAACTAAACCAGCCTGGAACTAAATCAGACTTGAACTAAACTAGCCTGGAACTAAACCAGACTGGAACTACACCAGACTGGAACTAAACCAGACTGGAACTAAATCAGACTTGAACTAAACTAGCCTGGAACTAAACCAGCCTGGAACTAAACCAGCCTGGAACTAAACCAGACTGGAACTACACCAGACTGGAACTAAACCAGACTGGAACTACACCAGACTGGAACTAAATCAGACTTGAACTAAACCGGCCTGGAACTAAATCAGACTTGAACTAAACCAGCCTGGAACTAAACCAGCCTGGAACTAAATCAGACATGAACTAAACCAGCCTGGAACTAGACCAGACTGGAACTAAATCAGACTTGAACTAAACCAGCCTGGAACTAAACCAGCCTGGAACTAAATCAGACATGAACTAAACCAGCCTGGAACTAGACCAGCCTGGAACTAAACCAGCCTGGAACTAAACTCAAATTAAGGGTAAATACAGCTGATTTGAGATTTTTTTCATACTTATTTCTAGATGATTTTAACAGTGTAGGTTTAAAAATAAACTTGTGATCCACATTAGGTCTGGCTGTTGATTCCAGTTTAGAATCGGTTCTATCTGATGGGATCAGATCTGATCTCTGGGCCCTGATGAACCTGATCAGAGGTTCTGGTTTTATTGCAGCTTTAATTCATCCAGTGAGAGGATCTCTCTTTCATCTTTATGGATTCAGAACCGGATCCAGTTTATCAGGCAGGACATGTTCCGCTCCGTGCTCCAGCCTCATCAGGTTCCGGTCCTGCTTTTATCCGTGCGGCGGCGGCTAAACGACCCCCGACTCTGTGAGGTGGAGATAACGAGCTCCCGGCTGCAAACAGCTGAGAGCAGAAAATGTGGGGAAATCGTCTGAATCTTTATTTCTCTCTCCTACGCACATCAGGCGCGGCCCAGTGAGCGTTTAGGCCGCCGCTCGCCGCTTCCCGCCCACACTTCATTTGAGCGGCATTCATTAGGTAAGAGGGGAGAGCAGGAAGGTCAAAAAGGAGGCGGCGGCGGGGGATAAAACTGTCCGCTGATTAGCAATTACAGCCGCGCTGCCACGCGTGTCACTTCACTGGACCTCTGCAGCGCTAACGCTCCGACACACGATATTAATAGAGTCCGGCCGTGAAGGGAGGAAGAGGAGGAGGATGATGGACAGAGGCCTGCTCCGCGCTCAGCTCTCATTAAGGCGGTGGGTGGCGGCGCCCGCCGGCGCCGCGCTCCGTGTAATTGGCCACGACTAAACGCCACGAAGAAACGCTTCAGAGTGACAACAGGAGCTGAAGGCTTCTGTCCTCCACTAAAGCCTCTTCATCCTCTGAGGTCCGGGAGCTCGCCGCCGCCACCTCTGCTGCTGTCAGGAGCTCGCTGGAACAGCAGGCGCCCTGCGGGGCGCTAAGCGCGGCGTGATGAGCTCCCCGCTGACAGCCGCCCGCAGCCACGCAGCTGTCAGCGGGGAGAGAGGGACGGAGGTCGCTGTGACATCACTAAACATGGAGGAACCTGATCCAAACTCAGAAATATGATCCGCTGCGATCAGTCGGAACATCTGGGAGAAAAAAACATCAAAAATGATTTTATTAATGTTGAATAAAAATGGATTTAAAACATTTTTATCCTGATTATCAGATATTTTATAAACTTTTTTCATTTCATTAAAATGCAGCAGAAAAAAAAACTAAACTAATAAAAGCAAAGTTAATGAATAGAAAGATTAAAAGTTTTATTTTTCTGTTTTTCCCCTCAGGATGTCGGCCATCTTGGATCTTCTATATAATGTTCACTGGGTCAGAGAGCAGCTAAGGGTTCCAGTGGGATCGATGGTGGCGTCATTAGTGGGCGCCTCCGTGTCACTGCTGTGACATCATCAACGGAGGAGCGTCACCATCTGGGCGCCCTGCTTCTAAACCACGACTTTCTGACTGAGACTCGGTTTAACTCGTAAAGTTTAGTAAAAGATGAATTATTTGGACGCCTACGTTTGAAGAGGAGATCCAGAGCCTGACGGCTATGCAGTGCTGCAATGCACTGTGGGTAATGCAGTTAGACAAGGGCTTGTTCTCGCCAAGTACGGACTCGAAAAGAACCCAGGAAAGTCTGGACTTGGTGAGAACGGAGTATAACTCTGGGTCAATTGGAACAGAAGCGCACTGATGACATCACCACATTCAAAGCTAGCCCTAGAACATTAGCCCTAGCTAGGAACCAGGGCTAACGTTAGCCCCGGCTGCTGCAGACGGGCTAACGTTAGCTCCGGCTGCAGCAGACGGGCTAACGTTAGCCCGTCCGCTGCAGCCGGAGCTAACGTTAGCCCTAGCTAGGAACCAGGGCTAACATTAGCCCGTCTGCTGTAGCCGGGGCTATCGTTAGCCCCGGCTGCTGCGGACGGGCTAACGTTAGCCCCGGCTGCTGCAGACGGGCTAACGTTAGCCCAGGCTGCAGCAGACGGGCTAACGTTAGCCCAGGCTGCAGCAGACGGGCTAACGTTAGCCCAGGCTGCAGCAGACGGGCTAACGTTAGCCCAGGCTGCAGCAGACGGGCTAACGTTAGCCCAGGCTGCAGCATACGGGCTAACGTTAGCTCCGGCTGCAGCAGACGGGCTAACGTTAGCCCGTCCGCTGCAGCCGGAGCTAACGTTAGCCCTAGCTAGGAACCAGGGCTAACGTTAGCCCGTCTGCTGCAGCCGGGGCTAACGTTAGCCCCGGCTGCTGCAGACGGGGTAACGTTAGCCCGTTATGGTTAGCCTGGTTGCCTCTGTCCTCTCAACACCAGAACTTTTTTTAAATTACGCATTAAATCACTAAATGCGCCATATAGAGAAGCTTAAAGTATAATATTCTCACCTCAAATGATCTAAAGATGTACTTTTATTGAACCACAGCAACAGAAAAGAGAACTTTTAACTGAATACTCTGCTGCCGCAGTGCATGCTGGGAAAGTTTTCAGTCCTACAATTCCTTTTTAAGCATCTAAAATATTCTTTCTGTTGTGATTTGTGGACATAAAGATCTAAAGAGAAGCGCCATCTCCTGGTCAGAGCCTGTAATTTAGTGAAAGGAAGGAGTCAGAGTAGAAAAACATGAACACCCAGGAGAAGGCCAGTGGCTGGAAGTTGGAGGGGATTCGGCTTTAGACCTGGAACGGCCATTTTGGACGGCTGCTACAGTAGAGTCCCATCATAACCTGGGTAAACAGATCTGCTCGTGGAGGAAGACCCGATCCGACCTACTGATCCAGATAAACAGACGCCTTTGTTTCGCTTTTACTCCATAGAGTTAAACATCATGGAGCCCAAAGGCAGCAGAACCTGAACTTTTCCCAGAAAACGGGTCATTAGAACCCGACTGTTTCAGCAACAGACCTCCAGCAGCGAGTCCTTAATGTCCGTCTGTTAGCCAGGATAATGGAACCCAAACAGAACCGATTCCTTTCCTTCCTTCTGCTCCCATCCGATCAGGAGGACGTGTCCCTCCTGACGTCCAGAGAGACAGAGAGCAGGAAGAAGGCCTCAATTCTCTCCCCCAGCAGCTAACCCCCCCCCCATCCATCCATCCATCCTGAGGATGACAAGCCGTCCGTTGGCGAAGAGACGAAGGCTAATTGAAAGCCTCCTGATGGCTAATATCTCCCATTATTCACCTCTTCCTCTACCTTCAGGAGGTGGAGGGGCAGCGGCGGCCATGACAGCCCACAGGGCCCCTCCTGGGCGGATGGTAAGATAAATATGTCCTCGGATATACTCTCAGAGCGGCCGTGAAGTATTGGGACGCAGTGCTTAAGAAAAGGTCGCTAGCTCGGGGGGGCAGCAGATGAAGTCATTCGTTAGGCATCGGAGGGCATTAGTGAGGTTTGTGGGTTCAAGTCCTGTTCAGAGGTTTAGGAGCGGGACGGGGGGACCGGAGACGGACCATTCCTGCCGTCCCTGTGAGGGATTACAGGGTAGTGCTTAAGAAAAGGTCGCAGGCTGGGGGGGGCGAAAGATGAGGTCATTCGTTAGGAAACGCTGGCATTGTTGGAACCTGAGGCCTCTGATTAAAGGCCCCTGCTGTCACGTGTCCCGCATCCGTCCAAAAGAGAGACACACGGACACAGAGAGAGCCGGCCTTCGGCTCCTTCCCCATCGGAGTCCAGATCTGATAACAAGCCCCCCCCCCCGCGGTAATCTACCTCTAATCACCCCCATTCTGCTCAGACAATGGACTCTCCCTGACAAGGCGAAGACGTCTCTCCTTTTGTCCGCTGGGATCAGGAGGTGTCTCCCGGTGAATCCCGCCGTCCCGTCGGCTGTGTCCGTCCGATTGGACCGAGCCCCCCGCCTCCCCCCATCCGGGGTCATCCATCATCCGCTCAGACAGGCCCAGAGTGGCGAGCCGCTGATTACGGACGTTCCCCTCAACGGGACAAAGAGAGCGGATAAAGGAAGGGGGCGGGTGGTGTTTGACCCACTGAGAGGTTCTGTCACCTCACTGACCCCCAACAGGAGCGTAGGCCCAGATCAATGGGTGGACAGAACCAACCAGTTCACAGCTAGACCCCAGAATTCCCCCCATTAAGGTGAAACGGGGGAATTCTGTTGGATGTTCTACGGTTTAACGACAGAACAGAACCTTTCAGAACCAGAATTCAGCAGCAAGGAGAAATGAGACCTTCTGGCTGCTCCTGTAGATGTTCTCCAGCTGTTTGACCTTTAACCCCTAAGCTCCTGGCTGGTCCTTGGCTGATCCCTGGCTAGTCTTTGGCTAGTCCCTGGCTGGTCTTTGGCTGGTCTTTGAAAACAGTACTTGAGTATTTACTCCAGTTTAATAATCTGAGATGGATGGATTTCACTCAGTCTGCACTTTATTTGTATATTTATGTTTTGCTGCATGCGTTGAACCTATCAGCCACCATTTAAGTTTCTCTTTCTTTCATTCAAGGTCAGTTTGTTTCAGATCCGGTTATTTTGGGGAGTTTTTGTTCCTTCTACCGCATTTTTGGATCCATTTAGCACGTGTGACATTTTATTTTCTTTGGGTTAAATAAAAGATCACTGCTTTGTTATTTAAATACAGCTGTGCCACTGCAAAACATTCAATCTAAATAAGTTTTTTTCCCTTAAAATAAGTGTTTTTTTTTTTAATAGAGGAGGTAAGTTAGACACTTTGCCAATGGAAGAAGACATTTTACATTTAAAACAACAAGAAAAAAAGAATTTTATTGTTTTATTTAAGGTGATTATTATCTAATTATCTTATTTTAAGAGGATGAAAACACTAGATTTAAAATATTCATTTTTTGCAGTGCTCATAAGTGAGACACTTTGCCAATGGAAGAAGACAATTTACATTTAAAACAAGAAAAAAACATTTGCATTGTCTTATTTTGAGGGCATGTTATCTAATTATTTTAAGAGTAAAAAATCTCCTTCCATTGGCAGATCATCTGATTTACTCAAATTAAGATTTTATTGAATATATTCTTACTGATCTCTAGATGGTTTTTGCAGTGATGGTCTATGACTGACATCTGAAATAACTCTGGTAGATAAAACACTTCCAGGTAACATTTTAATTTACTAAACTAAGTGTATTTACCCTTAATTTGAGAAGGTAAATAAGATTAAAAGCCAATAGGGTTAGGATTTACACTCATAGAATTAGATAATTTGATAAAATGCTCTTGAAATAAGACAAATAAATAGTTTTTTTCTTATTTTAAATGTAAATTTTATTGCTCCACAGGCAAAGTGTCGCAGATTCCTCCTCAATTCAAGAAAAAAATGCTCTTGAAGCATTTTTGAATTTGAAGAAAAAAATGACTTATCTAGATTAAAATTCTTTACATTGCAACTTCCTCTTCTCTCAATCGTTTCACAGGAAAAACGACGTAAAAAAAAAAAGTTGAAATTTCTTAAATTAGGTGTATTTAGCCTTAATTTTGAGTAGATAAATGCGATAGTTTGCCAATGGAATGAGTATTTTTACTCTTAAAATAAGATATTTAGATAATATTCACTTGAAATAAAAAAATTCGACTGTGTTTTCTTATTTTAAATCTAAATCATCTTGTTCTGTTTGCAGAATTTCTCTTTTATCCTCAATCCAAGAACAAATGCACTTATTTTAAGAAAAAATGACTTTTAATGAATATTTTCTGCAGTGTAGCTTTTTCTGAGACGCTAAACGGGAAAAAGAGACAGATAAATGGCGGACTGGTTTAGGTTTGATGTGGAAGGAAGTGATTCCTGACGCTTAAAGTCGACCACTTCCTGTCGGCTGTTCTGATAGCAGTGATTTAAGGCGCCGCAGTCGCTGCTCTTCTTCTTCCCTCCGGAGGATGAGAGCGAAGCTTTTTCACCTGCCGACACACAAGCAAACGGCAGGAGAAGAAAAGCCGCGGCGGCAGCATCAAGGTCGGCGCTGACGAGGCGAGGGCAGCGAGGGGGGGGCGAGCCCAGGGGAGCAGGACGGACGCCGACCGCATCAAACACAACAGCAGACAAGAGCAGGAAGAGGAGCCGATTTATCCGATGAGAGTAATTAATTAGAAACTCAATTATCCAAACCTTCCTTCAACAGTCTCCGTTCATTAGCCAGAGAGCTGCTCCTCTTCCTCGCCTCCGTCCGCCACAAACACAAGCCCAACCCCTGCTAGCGAGCGGTGGCTGATTGACGCCTGTGTTCCTTGCTTTAATTATTCCCCCCCTGAAAAATCTCATTTCTGACTTGGTGAGCACGACAAAAATGTCATCATGGCCAAAATGGCTCGGAGCGCCGGCAACCTTTCAGAGGGAGATGATATTTTTCCAATCCGACGGAGGGCGGGTCGCGTCGGCCTCGTTAAAGCCCCCCATAGCAGGTCTTTAATATTCGCCCGTCTTAATTAGGGCTGCAGTTAATTTCATTAAATCCTTTGGCTGCTAAATGAAGCAGATTATGAGACATCTTTTATTGCCAAGCGTGAAATTACAGCCTGCCGCCGCCGATGGCGCCGCCTCGCTAACGACTTCCAGGGTAAATAACTGCCGGATCCCAACCGACCGGGCTCAGAGGTTTGGGTCAAAGCATCCGGACCAGAATAAAGGCCTGGATGGTCCAGATGGGTCCTAGAACTGCAGTCTGATCGGAACCAAATCTGCTGGGATTATCTGGAGCGATCCCTTCTGACCCACACCTGGACGATCCAGGTAAAAAGGTCAGATCGATCATAGAACCGTTTATCAGACAGTGGATTTAATTTAATCCCTTAATCCCGGCAGGCCCTGCATTCCAGCTGATGTTTATCTACTCATTCAGTCACCTGGTGTTTCATCCACACGCCTTTCAAAATGGAGGCTTTAACGTTTCTATAACATGTTTCAAAATGATTTTTTTCATAAATACTTTTAGTTTTATAGCTGCTTAAACAAATAAAATGAGATTTCAAATCCCACCTGACATGTGTGACTCTGCAGCAGCAGGTATTCATCTTTAGCCCCGCCCCCTAATGGCCGCCATCAATGGAAACTAGAGGCTCAGACCTTTCCAAGGAGGGGTCAGAGGTCATTGTGTGACCGTTTCAGGTGATGTAACTGGCATGCGTTACATTAGCTGCTCTGTTTTTCTTATTTTCTATCCAGTTTGGTGATTTTATTGGTAAATTTCAATGAAACGACGACTAAATCTGAGGATCAAATGCTTTGCCTCATGCAGAAGGTCTCCTATAATAGAAATAAGCATATTTATCTGTTCAGATTCACTTTTATGAGTGGAAAAAATGCATTTTTGCAGTATTAGCATTGTGCTAAAATCCAATTTCCTCATAACTCTGCCCACTAAAACCTCTGTGGAACAAACATGCTTCAACTTATTCAGTCCAGATTAGCTTAATTTACAGTCTAGATGTGGATCTATAAAGTCTGAGGTTCATCCAGAGTTTCAAATATAGTTTCATGGTGTTTATTTGAATTTTTTTTTATTTTCTCTTTGTTTATTCACCTATAAATCAGACATGGTGACATTTAAAATACTGGAAAATATTCCTCAATGCCTTCCTGTCACACAAATACAAACAATTATGTTTCCACTTTCTACAGGAATGAGTCTAATTTAATTTTTTAATACATATATCATTTATATGTCTGTCTAAACGAAATCATTCTATGAGGTTCTATAAATGCAGATGAGCTGCAGGTGGAAGCAGCCAGGAACGTACCACTTTCCCCAAGAACTGAGGGGGGGTTTAGTTTAAGTAGACCTCATTTATTTCGTCACCTTAATGTTTACTTATTATTTGTTAAGTTAAAGAGCTGTTTTATTTGTTTGTATGGATATTTTATATATATATATATTGTTCCTCCATCATGTGGCCGGTTTGCGGCTCTTTATGAGACGTTTGAAAAGATGTGAATAAAATAAAATCATCTAAATAAAGAAATATTTGTTAGATCTCTGGTTCTGTTCTTCCATCTCTACCCGGTTAGATCGACGCACGATGTTCTGGGATCAGGAACCTTAGAACCCGTTACTCTGACTCCTCCAGAACCTTCTGGTTCCAGTTCAGACCGGTTCCTCTGGAGGATGGCGGCGGTTCAGAGGTCTGAGACCCACTCGGTTCTGATCAGAACCAGAACTACGGTGGAGATTAAGTAGAGGTTCTGAGCAGCGGCTCAGTTTTGGAACTGGAGGTTCTGGTTTATCTCCAGGTTCATCAGAAACGGATCAGAACCAGAACCAGCTCTGACAGCCCAGCTGATGGCGTGGATCAGAACCGCGCTGCGGATAATGATCCGTTAATCAGCGCCGAGGAGCAGAAGGATGACTCCTCAGAGGATTGGCCTCACAGCTGGAGGCTCCGCCCCCTTCCTCCAGAGGAACCGATCAAACTGAAGGATGTTTGGTTCTGGTGTCGGTTCGGAATGACCCGTTTCCACAGCGGAGGGTCACTGACATGGACCCAAACGCAGCAGCAGGACCGGTTCTGGAGTGGCCTAGTCAAAGCCCAGACAGCAGGGAGGTTCTGATGGTTTCTGCTGGACAGCGGCTGACGCTCCTTAATGATCCTCCTCCTCCTCCTCCTCCTGGAAGCGGCGGCGGTTCCGCGGGCAGCAGACGGGTCCCGTCCCGACGTCTCGGGGTGTGTTTGTTCATTTCCAGGTCTAATTGAGTCCGAGTGGCTGATCAGAGAACCCACTCTCACTCTGAGGGTGTGTGAGTGGTTTTAATGAGCGCCGCTCTCCTAACGAGGGCGTTCCCACGGCAACAAAGGACTAGAGAGGCCATGTGATCCCGAGGAGCAGCGCTGAGAGGAGAGCTAATGAGAGCAAGGAGGTGGATCACACACTACGGCAGGTGGGGGGGGGAGAGGGAGAAGAGGAGAAGGAGGAGGGGGAGGGAGGGGAGGAATGAGAAGGTGGAGAAGGGGGGGGGGGGAGGAGGGAGAGAGGAGGGGGAGTAAGAGGAGAAGGAGGAGGAGGAGGAGGAGGAGGAGGAAGAGTAGGAGGCAGTCCAGCGTTTTAAACCTTTTTAACAAATTGCCTTTAATGGACCTCGGTTCTGAATGACATCAGGATCCAGTTAGAACCAGAACTCCTCCATCAGAGCTTCTGGTTCTGGTTCTGATCGCCTCCTGCTGCTCAGAACCTCCAGGATTTTCCATCAGAACCTACGGTTCTGTAGAAACCCGTCAGAACTCCTACAGAACCCAGGAGCAATGAGTCCGGTTCGTTCTGGTTTCTGTGCGGGGCTTGCAGGGAAGGCGGGAATCACCATGGCAACCAGTGATGCAGCATCATCTGCCACCAGGTCGGTTCAGACCTGACTGTTTACAGGTCTGACTCGGGTCCAAACCCCAGAACTGGACCCGTTTTATCCTGTTCTAGCTGCAGTTCTACGCATTTCAGACCCAATAGAACCTGTTTGTTTTTTGGCCCTCCTGCTGCTCCATAGAAACGCTAAAGTGATGAAGAGCGGTCCGAGTTCTGCGGTTCTGATCCAGCGGGCTCACCTGTTTGATGGGGATGGCCCGCCCGCTGCCGATGCTGTCGGCCCGATTCTCCAGACCCTTCTTCTCCTTCTCTGGATCGCTGGCCTTCCTCGACTGCAGAACCAAGAAAAACACACCGTCACATGCGGGCGGAACCAGAACCACCCAGGATCAGAACCGGGCCGACCCACAAGGTTCTAATGGTGATCTATAACTGTGCCGTCCAGCAGGGGGAGCTCAGGAGTTTAACCGTCTGCAGACGGCGACCCAGTGGGCTAACCTGGTCCAGTTCACCCAGTCTGACTGACTGATGTCTGTTACTATGGCGACCGACCCAGTGGGTTAACCTGGTCCAGTTCACCCAGTCTGACTGACTGATGTCTGTTACTATGGCGACCGACCCAGTGGGTTAACCTGGTCCAGTTCACCCAGTCTGACTGACTGATGTCTGTTACTATGGCGACCGACCCAGTGGGTTAACCTGGTCCAGTTCACCCAGTCTGACTGACTGATGTCTGTTACTATGGCGACCGACCCAGTGGGTTAACCTGGTCCAGTTCACCCAGTCTGACTGACTGATGTCTGTTACTATGGCGACCGACCCAGTGGGTTAACCTGGTCCAGTTCACCCAGTCTGACTGACTGATGTCTGTTACTATGGCGACCGACCCAGTGGGTTAACCTGGTCCAGTTCACCCAGTCTGACTGACTGATGTCTGTTACTATGGCGACCGACCCAGTGGGTTAACCTGGTCCAGTTCACCCAGTCTGACTGACTGATGTCTGTTACTATGGCGACCGACCCAGTGGGTTAACCTGGTCCAGTTCACCCAGTCTGACTGACTGATGTCTGTTACTATGGCGACCGACCCAGTGGGTTAACCTGGTCCAGTTCACCCAGTCTGACTGACTGATGTCTGTTACTATGGCGACCGACCCAGTGGGTTAACCTGGTCCAGTTCACCCAGTCTGACTGACTGATGTCTGTTACTATGGCGACCGACCCAGTGGGTTAACCTGGTCCAGTTCACCCAGTCTGACTGACTGATGTCTGTTACTATGGCGACCGACCCAGTGGGTTAACCTGGTCCAGTTCACCCAGTCTGACTGACTGATGTCTGTTACTATGGCGACCGACCCAGTGGGTTAACCTGGTCCAGTTCACCCAGTCTGACTGACTGATGTCTGTTACTATGGCGACCGACCCAGTGGGTTAACCTGGTCCAGTTCACCCAGTCTGACTGACTGATGTCTGTTACTATGGCGACCGACCCAGTGGGTTAACCTGGTCCAGTTCACCCAGTCTGACTGACTGATGTCTGTTACTATGGCGACCGACCCAGTGGGTTAACCTGGTCCAGTTCACCCAGTCTGACTGACTGATGTCTGTTACTATGGCGACCGACCCAGTGGGTTAACCTGGTCCAGTTCACCCAGTCTGACTGACTGATGTCTGTTACTATGGCGACCGACCCAGTGGGTTAACCTGGTCCAGTTCACCCAGTCTGACTGACTGATGTCTGTTACTATGGCGACCGACCCAGTGGGTTAACCTGGTCCAGTTCACCCAGTCTGACTGACTGATGACTGTTACTATGGCGACCGACCCAGTGGGCTAACCTGGTCCAGTTCACCCAGTCTGACTGACTGATGTCTGTTACTATGGCGACCGACCCAGTGGGTTAACCTGGTCCAGTTCACCCAGTCTGACTGACTGATGTCTGTTACTATGGCGACCGACCCAGTGGGTTAACCTGGTCCAGTTCACCCAGTCTGACTGACTGATGTCTGTTACTATGGCGACCGACCCAGTGGGTTAACCTGGTCCAGTTCACCCAGTCTGACTGACTGATGTCTGTTACTATGGCGACCGACCCAGTGGGTTAACCTGGTCCAGTTCACCCAGTCTGACTGACTGATGTCTGTTACTATGGCGACCGACCCAGTGGGTTAACCTGGTCCAGTTCACCCAGTCTGACTGACTGATGTCTGTTACTATGGCGACCGACCCAGTGGGTTAACCTGGTCCAGTTCACCCAGTCTGACTGACTGATGTCTGTTACTATGGCGACCGACCCAGTGGGTTAACCTGGTCCAGTTCACCCAGTCTGACTGACTGATGTCTGTTACTATGGCGACCGACCCAGTGGGTTAACCTGGTCCAGTTCACCCAGTCTGACTGACTGATGTCTGTTACTATGGCGACCGACCCAGTGGGTTAACCTGGTCCAGTTCACCCAGTCTGACTGACTGATGTCTGTTACTATGGCGACCGACCCAGTGGGTTAACCTGGTCCAGTTCACCCAGTCTGACTGACTGATGTCTGTTACTATGGCGACCGACCCAGTGGGTTAACCTGGTCCAGTTCACCCAGTCTGACTGACTGATGTCTGTTACTATGGCGACCGACCCAGTGGGTTAACCTGGTCCAGTTCACCCAGTCTGACTGACTGATGTCTGTTACTATGGCGACCGACCCAGTGGGTTAACCTGGTCCAGTTCACCCAGTCTGACTGACTGATGTCTGTTACTATGGCGACCGACCCAGTGGGTTAACCTGGTCCAGTTCACCCAGTCTGACTGACTGATGTCTGTTACTATGGCGACCGACCCAGTGGGTTAACCTGGTCCAGTTCACCCAGTCTGACTGACTGATGTCTGTTACTATGGCGACCGACCCAGTGGGTTAACCTGGTCCAGTTCACCCAGTCTGACTGACTGATGTCTGTTACTATGGCGACCGACCCAGTGGGTTAACCTGGTCCAGTTCACCCAGTCTGACTGACTGATGTCTGTTACTATGGCGACCGACCCAGTGGGCTAACCTGGTCCAGTTCACCCAGTCTGACTGACTGATGTCTGTTACTATGGCGACCGACCCAGTGGGTTAACCTGGTCCAGTTCACCCAGTCTGACTGACTGATGTCTGTTACTATGGCGACCGACCCAGTGGGTTAACCTGGTCCAGTTCACCCAGTCTGACTGACTGATGTCTGTTACTATGGCGACCGACCCAGTGGGTTAACCTGGTCCAGTTCACCCAGTCTGACTGACTGATGTCTGTTACTATGGCGACCGACCCAGTGGGTTAACCTGGTCCAGTTCACCCAGTCTGACTGACTGATGTCTGTTACTATGGCGACCGACCCAGTGGGTTAACCTGGTCCAGTTCACCCAGTCTGACTGACTGATGACTGTTACTATGGCGACCGACCCAGTGGGCTAACCTGGTCCAGTTCACCCAGTCTGACTGACTGATGTCTGTTACTATGGCGACCGACCCAGTGGGTTAACCTGGTCCAGTTCACCCAGTCTGACTGACTGATGTCTGTTACTATGGCGACCGACCCAGTGGGTTAACCTGGTCCAGTTCACCCAGTCTGACTGACTGATGTCTGTTACTATGGCGACCGACCCAGTGGGTTAACCTGGTCCAGTTCACCCAGTCTGACTGACTGATGAGGGAGATCTAGAGGGAGCAGAACCAGGAGGAGGTCCAGTTACTCACGGTGAAGAGGTTGGAGCGGCGTTTGGACTGCTTCCTGACCGGGGTGGGCGTGTTGGTGGTCTGCGGGGCGTCGATGCGTAGCTCCTTCTGGCTGGTGGACGGCGTGGACGGCACTGAGGACGAGTAGTCACTCAGGCTGCCACCTCCACCACCGCCATTACTGGTCTGATGGAGAAAGAAACAAACCGTGACTCCTGACCCAAAACTGAGGAGGAGAACAGAGGAAGGCGGAGTCGGACCTGGCTGACGTGGACGGCTGAGGCAGGCGCCGCACAGACAGACGTATGGCTCGGGGAGTTGGGGAGGGACTTGCAGGGTCCGATGGAGAGCTGCTGCTTCTTCCTGATGGCCACGATCTTCTGGGCCACTGCAGCACAAACAGAACACAGACAGGGACTCAGAACCCGTCCAGAACCAGCAGAACCTCCACTTCCCACCATGATGAATCAGCAGGCCGCCTGACTGACTGGGAAGTTCTCCGAAGTCCGCTGTGGCAGAGACCCCATTATCTCTGCCCCAATAAACAGCGGCCCGCGGATGAAGCCATTGTTTTAATTGGGCTCGTTAAAGCCCTGGGCCTCGTTAACGAGGAGCCGCTCGTAAACGCTTCCCTCCAGGTGACGCCGGGCCGGGCCAAGGGCGGCGGAAGAGAAACGCACCTCTGAGTGAGGTGGTTGAGAACGAAAACAGGCGATGAAAAGAAGAAAGAAAACATGGCTGTGAGCGGGGATCAGAGGGGGTCCCGGTTTTTTCCCGGTTCTGGGGGGTTGGCCCCCCGCCTGGCAGGCTGTATTTCACCCCGACTGTGAAGAACGGTTATGATAAGGTTGCTCTAAGTGTTTAAACTACATGTTTAACTTTGACCATCAATCTCCACTCTGATGTAGAAGCTGCCAGTCCCCCTAATGGGAGCGGCTCCGATTTATGAGCGGGCTGCACTGCAGCACCTGTCGCCATGGCGCTGGAAAAGCCAATCAGATCCGTCTAGAGGGAGAAGTGTTGGTCCGGTTTAAAAGGTGGACGCCATGTAGAAGGAACAACATGGAAAACCTGAGAAAATGAGTATTTGCCATTTCTTCATGTGGTCATAAATGATGCTCCACAGGCCTCCGTACTTTAACCATTCAGAACAATAATTGCTCACACTAGCTACGTTTACATGCGCAAAATTTCCCCGATCCGATCCAAACCTTGGTTGATCGGAAATTCAAAATCTCCGTTTACATGGACACTAAATGAAATGATCCGATCATGACGTGTGTATACATGTACCAAGCGTTGGATCAGATTAAATCTTTTAAGCATGCGCACAACTTCCTGCCAAACTTGGCAGTTCTGTCTGCGTCTGGTTTTTGGGAGGCCTGACAAACGATGCGCTCGGAGCGAGCGGAAAGAAAAACGGAGAGAGGAGGAAAAAAGCGCTTGGCAGCGAAATGTCCGAGAGAAAATGTAGAGAATGAGCGATTGAACCGGCGTGGGAGAGCGAGTGGGCTGTGGAGAGAGAAAAGAGGAAGAGGAGGAGGATAAATTCCTGCTTCCTGCAGCTTTAAATGAACTTGAGTGTATAAGTCGGCGTTCCTAGACTCCCCCCGCCATGTTGTTCACAACAAGAGCGAGAGCGACCGGTGGTTTCCTGTTGTTGACAAGGCAGAAAACGTCACGCTGACGTCGCACACATGCGCAGTGAAGATTATTTTACTCTTCAGATCCGAATGGGTGTTTACATGGACGCCAATCGGAATGGCGATCGGCAAAAACCACCTCTCTCATTCGGAATTAAATTTAGATCCGATCGGACCGAATCGGATTAGAATCTTCAGTCTGACATGTTTACATGAAACATTTTTGATCTGATCAGGCCTTCAATCCGATTAGTTGTGTCCATGTAAACGTAGCCACTGAGCCTGGTTCTGCTGGAGGTTTCTTCCTGTTCAAAGGGAGTTTTTCCTCTCCACTGTCGCTACAAGCATGCTTAGTGTGAGGGATTGCTGAAGAGTCAATGCAATCAGCTGGTTTTCCTTAGATAGAAAACTTTGAATCAACCTGACTGGATGATCTGTTTTTTTTTTCTAGATTTAAAACAAGATTTATAACAAAGGTAGAAATCTAGCTAATTTTAGCTAAAAAGTTCCTCATTAATTGAAGTAAATGACATTAAAACCTGAGGAATCCAACAATAACATGAGATCAGTTAGAAGCCGTTAGCTCAGACATCCCTGAGTGAGACGCCGTCATCAGCTGTAAATAATCTCCTCCTGCATCTGAGCCCGGCTTCAGACTGATTAGAAATTCTAGCTGACACCCCCTGCTGCATTATCAGAGTGAATATTACCCCTGGATGTGGTTTGTTGGTGATTTCTGGCTGTATTTATGCATCTGTGGTCATTATGGCTGGTTAATGAGCGCTAACGAAGCATCCAGAGTCTGCACTCTGACACGGATTATAAAGAAGAGGAGCTGCGAGTGAGGGAGTAAAGGAGTTCACGTCGCTGTAATTAAGCTAATTAAATTAGCGCGCTGATGGACGAGAGAGCGAGGAGCTGTCACCCCCGCGGAGGTCACTCTCCCCCCTCCCCCCCTCCTCAGACTTCACCTCACATTATGACAAATCACACAGAGAGACGTATCAGAGACTAAGGGTGAACGATGGCGGGACGGGCAGCGAGGATCCGCCTGATGGAGGCGCTACGGTCACAGAATCCTGGAGGCATCAGGATGAAATATTGTAGAATACAATCCTGATGGAAGCTCCGCCCCCTCACATTGACGATCAAATGTTCGATCACCAAAGCTACCCACCGACTGGCCTGTCTGGTCATTAAATGTGATTTTATTCCACAGTTACTAAATAAATCAGCCATAGAGATCGTCTGCTTCTGCCTGACAGTCAGAGACCGATCGACTGCTTCTGCCTGACAGTCAGAGACCGATCGACTGCTTCTGCCTGACAGTCAGAGACCGATCGACTGCTTCTGCCTGACAGTCAGAGACCGATCGACTGCTTCTGCCTGACAGTCAGAGACCGATCGACTGCTTCTGCCTGACAGTCAGAGACCGATCGTCTGCTTCTGCCTGACAGTCAGAGACCGATCGTCTGCTTCTGCCTGACAGTCAGAGACCGATCGTCTGCTTCTGCCTGACAGTCAGAGACCGATCGACTGCTTCTGCCTGACAGTCAGAGACCGATCGTCTGCTTCTGCCTGACAGTCAGAGACCGATCGTCTGCTTCTGCCTGACAGTCAGAGACCGATCGTCTGCTTCTGCCTGACAGTCAGAGACCGATCGACTGCTTCTGCCTGACAGTCAGAGACCGATCGTCTGCTTCTGCCTGACAGTCAGAGACCGATCGACTGCTTCTGCCTGACAGTCAGAGACCGATCGTCTGCTTCTGCCTGACAGTCAGAGACCGATCGTCTGCTTCTGCCTGACAGTCAGAGACCGATCGTCTGCTTCTGCCTGACAGTCAGAGACCGATCGTCTGCTTCTGCCTGACAGTCAGAGACCTGAGAGCAACAGTTCCATCTCTAGATGGTAAATTTCCTGTGTTTCTATGATGCTTTTTCATTATCAAGTGGGAATGCTTATGCATTCCCACTTATTGTTGTTCACTTTAAAATTTTCTGACTCTAACTAGTCCCACAGTTTTCAACAATTTTGGTATCAAAACGTTCAGCTTGTTCAGGGGAATTCTGCTATGTCTTTTGGTAAAGATATTTTTTGTAGTTTTCGTGATATTCAGCTTTTTCTGCGTTTTTTTTTTGTCCCATTGAAATGCATGTAGAATTCTTAGATTTCAGCAAAATTCAGCTATAACTTTATCGTCTTCGACCTTTAACTACTTCAGCATACTTTCAGCTAGAAACACCATTCAACTTTTAAAATGTTTTCGTATCTTTCTGCTATTACTGTTTAACTCAGCTTTTTGCTAACTTTTACAGTTTTGCTTCAGTGAAGCTTCAAACTTTAAAAGAAAATTTTCAGATTTTCAGATTTATAATGGAAGTCTATGGATGGAATTCTTCAACTGCTAGAGTGCGTGCTCTAGCTTTTGAGCTGTTCTGGTTTTTCCGAACAAATTCTTCTCACTCCCTCATTTTTCACTCAATTGAAATAAATTATACATCAAAATGTAGGGATTTTTATCAGGATTTAGAAAATGTAACCCTCATTTGTGTGGCATTTATAGTTTTCCGACAGTTTGGCCCAGACCACGAAGAAGTCCACACTTCCCCAATCCAATGAGAGACTTTCCAAAGATCACAGACAAAATCCAAAACGATACATATTTTCGTATCGCTCCCATTTCTTAACTATTTGATGTACTAACATGAAACTTGGTATAGAACATCTTCAGACCCTTCTAGCACTCACTTTGAAGGAATTTCTTCGATATCATTTATGGTTTAGCTGTTTAGCTAACTTGTTCGTGCATAGGAAAACGGGGATTTGAGAAAAATCCTCAAAACCCGAAAAAATTTCACATTTTTACTTGTCAAACCCTTTGGCCCTTTTGTTTTTTGAAAAAACATTTAAAGTTGGGCACCCGTCAAGCGAAGGATGGCCTTTATGTCCACGGTGAAAAAATTTTTTGAATACCTTTTACGTTTTGGCTCACCACTCGTTTGTTCGGGGGGAAGTTTTGGGTTTTGACAGCTCACCTCTACCCTGGAACTCCTTGTTTTTTTAATGGAGACCAGCAGGATTTCCCAAAACCCTTTTATTTCTCCTTCCCTTTTAAAGGGTGTGAAAAGAGCTTCAGCCATGGGAAAGTTACCCCAATTGGAGCAAAGGATAGCCCCTTTTTTTTTTGACTTTAAAGAATTTTTTGGATAACCCTTTTTGGGTTTTTCTTCAGAAAAACCGGGCCGGGTTTGGAGATGAAATTCCCCCTTCAAAAAACGCCTTGGGGAGGAAATTTTAACGGAAAAGTGAAGGGGCATGTCTCTCGGGCAATTTGGAAAAGGTCGTTAACGTTGTTTTAAAGGGAACCCGTGCTTCAAAGGATTTTACTCCAAAAACTTTTTAAAAAGGGAATTTTAATCTAAAGGAGGGGACAACACCCGATTTAAAAAATTAGGAAGTGGAACAAATATGGTTTCTGGCCCGACCTTCCCCTTTAACGCAAAACCCCGATAGGCTTTCAAAATAAGACTCCCCCGGGGGCCCTTTTAAAATAAAAGCCCTAATTAAAAACTCCAATTTTTTTTCCCCCAAAATATGGCTTCAAACCCTTATGAAACCCAAACCAACGAATTTTTTTTAAAAATTTTTACTCTAGGGGGGGTTTTTAAAACAAACCCCCCAGCAAATTTCAAAATAAAAAACCTTCCCCTTGCATTTATCTTTCTGCCCCAATAAAGGGGGGAAAAAAGTGATTTAAGGATTTGGAAAAATATTTTAAATATCAATTTCTGGGGTTTTTACCACTTTTAACCCCAAACACACAACCTGCTAGACTTTTAAAAAAGGGCTCCATGAAACCCACAAAATAAAAGCCTTATATTTTTACTTATGTATTAATTGATGAAATGGTCAGCCTTTTGAACCCCCAAACTTTACCCGGTTGTTTCTATTAGACTCTTGGGACCTTTTTAAAAAACACCCCAGAGCGAATTTCCCAAAGAAAGTCTCCCTTTTTCGCTCTAATACAGCAAACTTTCACCCAAAAAAACATGGGAAAACAAGTGATTTCATATTTAGAAAAAGGATTCTATATCACTGCTGGGCATGACCCCTTCCCCTTTACACACAAACCCATGATAGCCTTTTCAAAATAAGGGCTAAAAAGGGGAAACCCACAAAAATAAAAGCCTCTTCCTTAAAACACTATTCATTGGGGCCGTATGGTGTTTGCTATGACCCAAACTCAACCCAAATTTTTTTAAAAATTACACTTTCCAAAAGGGCCCCGTTGACCCCAAACAAACCCCAGTGGATTTTTCTTAACCAGGCTCTTAAAATTTACAATGTAATAAAGGGATTGCTAAAAACGTAAAATGCGGCTAAGCCTGCCAAAGGTGTGTATTTAAAACAGCGGCTCCCTAAACATGAAAAGGTTTGTTTTTTTGATAAATTCAGCTCCTTAAATGGGAAATTTGTTTTTTTTCCATAAGCTTCACCCCTCTTTTCCTTTCCTCTGTTTTTCATGGGGCCCGTTTTTTACATAGTTTTTTTAAATTTTCAATCCCCTTTAAAGGGTGACAATGTTTTCTTTTTTGCTGATCAAAACCCACAAAATTTTTAAAAACATTTCAAATTGTTTTTCCAAGTCTTGACATTTCCCCATATGATTTCAAAATTTTGGATACTTTTTTTTAATAACCCTTTTAAACATTTTTTTCTTCCCATCCCTTTAAACTAAAAAATTTTTTCTTCAAAACCCGATAAGATTTTAAGTTTTTCTTTGCAATTTCTTTTTGATTTTGGGTAATTTTAAAACTTTTCAGCCCTATGCTGTGAACTTTGGCTTTTATTCTGCTCATTTTCTGGACGGAAATTAAAACTTTTCTGTTTGCTTTCTAATTCATAAACGGGTTTACAAAGTTTTTTGGGAGTAGGTGGCCCCCCCTTTAAAAATTCTTTTATAATTTTTTCTGAAACTTGGGAGACATTTTTAAATTTAAGGGCCCTTCTAGGCCCCCCACATTCAAGCAATTTTTTTGATTTTTGTATGGTTTGGGGTTTTGGGGGGGTTTTGATAGTTTGTTTTCTGCCATTTTATGCCCCAAAAAGGGTTCTACCCTACAAAACTTTAATTTCCCCCCCCCTGAAATTTAATTTTTTTTCTGCAAATTTGAAGTTTTTTTTGGGAAACTTCCCATCACATTTTTCATTTGTTCTGCCCGTTTAATTTTAGCCTTTTTTTCATTCATGCAAAAGGGAATTTCCCAATTTCTGTTCTTCCCAAAAACTTTTTCTAGTAAACATTGTTTAACCCTGATTTGGTTTTTTGGTTTGGGGACATCATAGCCAAACCCCTGCCCGGGGCTCCCCTGACAGAAGGGAACCCCATTTTTAAAAGATCAAAAATTTCCCGTAGACTCTTCTTTTTAAATGGTTTCTTTTTAAAAAAAACAGCCTTTACAAAAAAGAAAATTTGAAGCATAGATGTCACTTTTTCCCCGAACGCCCTACACAGATAGAGCCAGCTGCAGATGATCAGCCCGCGGTTAAAAAACCCCCACCCAAACCACAGAGAGCGAGAAAAATTTCCCCTTTGGGTTCTGCTGGGATGATTAGAAAATGAAAAAAAAGAGATTAAAACTCAAAGCAGGGCAAAGGGGCCCAAAACAGGGGGGGCCCCCCCCCCCATTTCCCCCCCCCCCGGGGAAAGATTAAGGGGCCCTTCTCCTTGGGCCTGGCTTTTGAGGCCTTGCCTGCCCCCCTGCAGGACCGAAAAGGGGAAGGGAGCTTGGTCCTCTGGAAACCCCTTCCAAACTGCCCCAAAAGGGAAAACCCAAAACCGAGCAGAAATGTAGTTCCTGATCTGCTTCCGGGGTTTTTTCAAATTAAAACCCCCTTTTAAAAATTTTTTTTCATTTAAAAAAAAGAAATTCCAACAAAAAAATTTTTTTAATGTCATTTACAAGCTTAAAAGGGTCGTTTGGGTTTTTCCCCAGCTGCCCTCCCCACCGTGCAGCAGTCCCCTTAAACCCCTGCGTTGCCAAACCCTTGCTCTCAATTAAAAGTGTTAAATAAAAACCTCGGGGCGCCGCTGGGATGTGATTTAGCTATTAATGAGTTGGGGACGTTTTAAAAAAAGGGGCCCGGGGCCTTCCGGTTTTTGGGAACCCACTGGGCTTTATTGCATGGGTTTGGTTTGGACGGAACCTACGGTGGATGTTGGATGAAACATGGGGCAAGGCATCATGTGTGGTTAGAAATGCTAAAAATGCTATCACCAAACGGGGAAAAAGTAACCCAAAATTTTAGCGGAGTTTTTTGATGAATGAAGTTTCGGAACTTTAACCGGACCGCATGTCCCGGGGAGAGGGCCCCCTTAAATGG
Source organism: Cyprinodon tularosa (assembly GCF_016077235.1). NCBI lineage: Eukaryota > Metazoa > Chordata > Actinopteri > Cyprinodontiformes > Cyprinodontidae > Cyprinodon > Cyprinodon tularosa. The sequence goes on from NW_024037932.1 coordinate 242,578, forward strand.
AAACCCTGGCCCCCCCCCACCCCTCTAATGTCCGGTTTCCCTTTTTTGAACCCCCCCCTCCAACTTGCTATGATAAAAAAATTTAATTTGGGGTTTGGTCGGGGCTAAAAGAGCATACCTTTAATTTTAAGGGGTTTCTTAAATTGGGGGGGTGTGATTAAGAGCGGCCGGATGGCTGCGGCCGGCCCAGGATCGCTGATGACGGCCAATGTCACCTTCCCGCAGGACCGGGGGGGTGAAGGGGTGGGGGGTTCTTACCGTCCTGGAAGACCCGCTCCACGTTCAGGCCGTAGGTGGCGCAGGTTTCATAGTAGGTGCAGCGTTTGAGGTCGTTGGAGAGCTTCCTGGCCCGGCTGTCGTCGATCACCCGGGGGTTAGTGGAGCTGATGGCGTCTGGAGGGGAACAAGGGAAGAAAACCGGGGGGGTCCAAGCGGGGGGGGTACCGCCTTTCCTTTTTGGTTGGCCTGATGGTCTTTGGTATGGTCAAAGGGGTTTTGGCTGCCGGAAAAAGGGGAGGGGGAAACTTCCCGGGGGAGCGTTGGGGGCCCCTTGTGGGGGAGTTTTTGTCCTGACAGTTTGGACTAGATGGGGTTTCAGTGCCATTTTTGGCCCCCAGAGGGCGGCCCGAGGGCCTTTAGTTTTTGGTTCGCTTTTGGGGTGTGTGTGTGTGTGTGTGTGTGAGTGTTTCTGCAGAACCTTGGGTCCCGACCAGAACCAGCGGCAGCTCGGCGGTGTTCCTGTAGGACGCCAGGCGGCTGTAGTAGTGGTAGATCGTCTGGAACTGATTCTGTCCCCCAGGTGAAGACGAGAAGGGCCACGGGGTTCCAACCCCCCAGAGCAAACTGCAAAGGTCCAAACCAAAAAAAACAGACCCGGGCCTGGAAAAAAAAGGGGGCTTTGGGAGGGGAGGGGAAAGGGAAAAAGGGGGCCCCCCCCAGAAAACCCTGTGGGGCTGACCCACTTTTCCCCCCCCTGCTGAAAACAAGAGGAGGGTCCCCTTTTTCCTTATCCGGGGGAACATCAGGAAAACCCCGGGTTTCCCTCCTGAAACCCCCAATCGCCGCAGACGGGAAACCGCGGTCCCGGGTTCTGGAGGTGGTTTTGGTCCGGTCCCTTTTCTCACCTGGCCTTGGGGGTCCTCCCCTTTATCTTCTTCAGCAGCAGGTGGCTCTGGCCGTCCACAACGATCTCCTTCTTGAAGCGTCCTCCTGAAAGAGGGAAAAGTACCAAACAGAACCCGGGCTTGGGTCCCAAAACCCGGGTTTTGGGGTTTTAAAAAAGGGCTAAAGGGTCCCGGGGCCAGTTTTGGTTCTAACAGGGGTAACGGGTCGGATCGGGGAAAAGGGGTTTTGGTTCAACAGCTAACGGGTTTGGGACCCGGGGTTTTTGGTTTTTAAAGCTAAGGGTGGATTTGGGATCCGGTTTTTGGGTTTAAACAAAAAATCGGGTTCGGGGGCCGGTTATGGTTCAACGACTAACGGGGTTTGGGCCGGTTATGGTTTAAAGAAGGGTCGGGCCGGTTTTTTCTAACGGTGGGGGCCGTTTGGTTCAACAACGGGTCGGGACCGGTTTGGTTCAAAAAAGGGGAATTGTTAAGGTACGGTCGGTCGGCCGGTTAGGTTCCCAAAGGGGGAAGTTTTTAAAGTGGGCCGGGGTTTAAAAAGGGTCGGGACGGTTATGTTCAAATAGGGCGGGCGTTTGGTTCAAAGCTAAGGGTCGGGACCGTTATGGTTAAGACTAAGGGTGGACCGTTATGGTTTAAAGCTAACGGGTGGCGGTTTTAAATAACGGGGGTTTTTAAAACGGGGGTTGGGGCGGTTAGTTTAAAATAACGGGGTCGGCCCGGGTTTGTTCTAACAGACTACGGGCGGCGGTTAGGTTCTAACAGAAACGGGTCGGACGTTTGTTCTAAAGCTACGGGGGGAGTTTGGTTCTAAAGACTAAGGGGGACGGTTTGGTTTAAAGACTAGGTCGGTCGGAGTTTGGTTTAACACTAAGGGTCGGACCGTTTGTTTAAAGACTAAGGGGCGGTGGGACCGGTTTGGTTCACAGAAAGGGGGCCCGGAGGTTTTTCCGGAAGGGTTGGAATTTTAATAGGTCAAAAGGTTGGTTAAAGTTAGGTCGTCGGGACCGGTTTGTTTTAAAGTCGGGCGGAGGTTTAAAAACAAAGGGGGGGCGGTTGTTCTAACAGATAACGGTGGGGTTTGCTAAGGTCGGGGGAGGTTAGGCTAACAGTCGGGTGGAAGTTTGGTTTTTAAGGTCGGGCGGTAGGTTTTTAAAAGGTGGCGGTTGGTTTTAACAAGGGGGACGGTTGGTTCTAACAGACTAACGGGCGGGCGGTTTGGTTTACAGACTACGGTCGGGGGCCTTTTTGGTTCTAAAGACAAGGGGGGGGGGTCTTGACCGGGGTGGGGGGTTTGTCTGCACGGGGGGCAGGTTACAGGTGGGGACGTTTGGTTCTAAACTAACGGTCGGATCGGGAGGTTTTTAAACGGGGGGTCGGACCGTATGGTTTACGCTACGGGGGGTTGGACGTAGGTCAGTTTTCAATGGGACGGGTTAAGTCCCCCCCCCCCCCCCCCCCCCCCCCCCCCCCCCCCCCCCCCCCCCCCCCCCCCCTTATGGTTCTAAAGCTAAGGGTCGGTCGGGACCGGTTATGGTTTAACAGACTAACGGTCGGAGCCGGTTATGGTTCTAACAGACTAACGGGTCGGATCGGGACGGTTATGGTTCTAACGACTAAGGGTCGGGACCGGTTATGGTTTAACAGACTAACGGGTCGGATCGGGACCGGTTATGTTCTAACAGACTAACGGGTCGGGACCGTTATGGTTCTAACAGACTAACGGGTCGGATCGGGACGGTTATGGTTCTAACAGCTAACGGGTCGGAGGGACCGGTTATGGTTCTAACAGACTAACGGGTCGGGACCGGTTATGGTTCTAACAGACTAACGGGTCGGATCGGGACCGGTTATGGTTCTAACAGACTAACGGGTCGGATCGGGACCAGTTATGGTTCTAACAGACTAACGGGTCGGGACCGGTTATGGTTCTAACAGACTAACGGGTCGGATCGGGACCGGTTATGGTTCTAACAGGCTAACGGGTCGGATCGGGACCGGTTATGGTTCTAACAGACTAACGGGTCGGGACCGGTTATGGTTCTAACAGACTAACGGGTCGGATCGGGACCGGTTATGGTTCTAACAGACTAACGGGTCGGGACCGGTTATGGTTCTAATAGACTAACGGGTCGGATCGGGACCGGTTATGGTTCTAACAGACTAACGGGTCGGGACCGGTTATGGTTCTAATAGACTAACGGGTCGGGGACCGGTTATGGTTCTAACAGACTAACGGGTCGGGACCGGTTATGGTTCTAATAGACTAACGGGTCGGGGTCGGGACCGGTTATGGTTCTAACAGACTAACGGGTCGGGACCGGTTATGGTTCTAATAGACTAACGGGTCGGGTCGGGACCGGTTTTGGTTCTAATAGACTAACGGGTCGGGTCGGGACCGGTTATGGTTCTAACAGACTAACGGGTCGGGACCGGTTATGGTTCTAACAGACTAACGGGTCGGGACCGGTTATGGTTCTAATAGACTAACGGGTCGGGTCGGGACCGGTTATGGTTCTAACAGACTAACGGGTCGGGACCGGTTATGGTTCTAATAGACTAACGGGTCGGGTCGGGACCGGTTTTGGTTCTAATAGACTAACGGGTCGGGTCGGGACCGGTTATGGTTCTAACAGACTAACGGGTCGGGACCGTTATGGTTCTAATAGACTAACGGGTCGGGTCGGGACCGGTTATGGTTCTAACAGACTAACGGGTCGGGACCGGTTATGGTTCTAATAGACTAACGGGTCGGGTCGGGACCGGTTATGGTTCTAATAGACTAACGGGTCGGGACCGGTTATGGTTCTAACAGACTAACGGGTCGGGTCGGGACCGGTTATGGTTCTAACAGACTAACGGGTCGGGACCGGTTATGGTTCTAATAGACTAACGGGTCGGGTCGGGACCGGTTATGGTTCTAACAGACTAACGGGTCGGGACCGGTTATGGTTCTAATAGACTAACGGGTCGGGACCGGTTATGGTTCTAACAGGCTAACGGGTCGGATCGGGACCGGTTATGGTTCTAACAGACTAACGGGTCGGGACCGGTTATGGTTCTAACAGACTAACGGGTCGGGACCGGTTATGGTTCTAACAGACTAACGGGTCGGGACCGGTTATGGTTCTAATAGACTAACGGGTCGGGACCGGTTTTGGTTCTAACAGACTAACGGGTCGGGACCGGTTATGGTTCTAATAGACTAACGGGTCGGGACCGGTTATGGTTCTAACAGGCTAACGGGTCGGATCGGGACCGGTTATGGTTCTAACAGACTAACGGGTCGGGTCGGGACCGGTTATGGTTCTAACAGACTAACGGGTCGGATCGGGACCGGTTATGGTTCTAACAGACTAACGGGTCGGGTCGGGACCGGTTATGGTTCTAACAGACTAACGGGTCGGGACCGGTTATGGTTCTAACAGGCTAACGGGTCGGATCGGGACCGGTTATGGTTCTAACAGACTAACGGGTCGGGACCGGTTATGGTTCTAACAGACTAACGGGTCGGATCGGGACCGGTTATGGTTCTAACAGACTAACGGGTCGGGACCAGTTATGGTTCTAACAGACTAACGGGTCGGATCGGGACCGGTTATGGTTCTAACAGACTAACGGGTCGGGACCGGTTATGGTTCTAACAGACTAACGGGTCGGATCGGGACCGGTTATGGTTCTAACAGACTAACGGGTCGGGACCGGTTATGGTTCTAACAGACTAACGGGTCGGATCGGGACCGGTTATGGTTCTAACAGACTAACGGGTCGGGACCGGTTATGGTTCTAATAGACTAACGGGTCGGATCGGGACCGGTTATGGTTCTAACAGACTAACGGGTCGGGACCGGTTATGGTTCTAATAGACTAACGGGTCGGGACCGGTTATGGTTCTAACAGACTAACGGGTCGGGACCGGTTATGGTTCTAATAGACTAACGGGTCGGGACCGGTTATGGTTCTAACAGACTAACGGGTCGGGACCGGTTATGGTTCTAATAGACTAACGGGTCGGGACCGGTTATGGTTCTAACAGACTAACGGGTCGGGACCGGTTATGGTTCTAACAGACTAACGGGTCGGGTCGGGACCGGTTATGGTTCTAACAGACTAACGGGTCGGGACCGGTTATGGTTCTAATAGACTAACGGGTCGGGTCGGGACCGGTTATGGTTCTAACAGACTAACGGGTCGGGTCGGGACCGGTTATGGTTCTAACAGACTAACGGGTCGGGTCGGGACCGGTTTTGGTTCTAATAGACTAACGGGTCGGATCGGGACCGGTTATGGTTCTAACAGACTAACGGGTCGGGTCGGGACCGGTTATGGTTCTAACAGACTAACGGGTCGGGTCGGGACCGGTTATGGTTCTAACAGACTAACGGGTCGGATCGGGACCGGTTATGGTTCTAACAGACTAACGGGTCGGGTCGGGACCGGTTATGGTTCTAACAGACTAACGGGTCGGGACCGGTTATGGTTCTAACAGGCTAACGGGTCGGATCGGGACCGGTTATGGTTCTAACAGACTAACGGGTCGGGACCGGTTATGGTTCTAACAGACTAACGGGTCGGGACCGGTTATGGTTCTAATAGACTAACGGGTCGGGTCGGGACCGGTTATGGTTCTAACAGACTAACGGGTCGGGTCGGGACCGGTTTTGGTTCTAATAGACTAACGGGTCGGGTCGGGACCGGTTATGGTTCTAATAGACTAACGGGTCGGGTCGGGACCGGTTTTGGTTCTAATAGACTAACGGGTCGGGTCGGGACCGGTTATGGTTCTAACAGACTAACGGGTCGGGACCGGTTATGGTTCTAACAGACTAACGGGTCGGGTCGGGACCGGTTATGGTTCTAACAGACTAACGGGTCGGGACCGGTTATGGTTCTAATAGACTAACGGGTCGGGTCGGGACCGGTTTATGGTTCTAACAGAAACGGGTCGGGCGGGACCGGTTATGGTCTAATAGACTAACGGGTCGGGTGACCGGTTATGGTTCTAACAGACTAACGGGTCGGGACGGGTTATGGTTAAGAAAAGGTCTGGGATAGCTAAAATAACGGGTCGGGACGGTTTTTGGTTCTAAAGACTAAACGGGTCGGGGACCGGTTATGGTTCTAAAGACTAACGGGGTCGGGACCAGTTATGGTTCTAACAGACTAGGTACGGACCGTGGTTTCGCTGGTCGGGACCGGTTATGGTTCTAACAGACTAACGGTCGGATCGGGACCGGTTATGGTTCTAACAGACTAACGCGGGTCGGGACCCGTTATGGTTCTAACAGACTTACGGGTCGACGGACCGGTTATGGTTCTAACAGACTAACGGGTCGGGGGACCGGTTATGGTTCTAAAGACTAACGGGTCGGTCGGGACCGGGTTTTGGTTCTACAACTAACGGGTCGGGACCGTTATGGTTCTAACAGACTAAGGGTACGGATTACAGAACTCCCGGACGTTATGGTCTAATAGACTAACGGGTCGGGTCGGGACCGGTTATGGTTCTAACAGACTAACGGGGTTCGGGACCGGTTATGGTTTAATAGACTACGGTCGGTCGACCGGTTAGTTCTAACGGCTAACGGGTTCGGATCGGGACCGGTTTGGTTTCTAATAGATAACGGGTCGGATCGGGGTATGGTTCAACAGATAACGGTTCGGACGTTAGGTTCTAATAACTAAAGGGGGATGGCGTAAGGTCTAATAGAAAGGGCGGGCGGGACTTATGGCTAACAGCAAGGGTCGGGTCACGGTTAGGTTCTAACAGACTAACGTGGTGGGCCGGTTATGTTCTAACACTAAGGTTCGAGCGGAGTATGTTCTAACAGACTACGGCGGGGGACCGTTGGTCTAAAGACTACGGGGAAGGACAGAATGGTAACAGACAAACTCGGATCCACGTATGGTTAAAGAAACGGTCGCCGGGAGGTAGGTTCACAGCAGGGGAGGACCGGAGGAAGAACGGGGGACCGGTTATGGGCTAACAGTAAAAGGGTGGATGGGGACCGGTTTATGGTTCTAACAGATAAGGGCGGAGGGAACCGGAGGGCTAACAGAAAACGGGGTCGGGGAACAGGATGGTCTACAGACAAAGGGTCGGACGGGACCGTTAAGTTCTAAACAGCAAGGGCGGGACCAGATAGGAACAGTAAGGGTGGACGGGACGGTTATGGAACAGACAACGGGCGGGAGACCGGATGGACAGATAAGGGTCGGGTCGGGAGGTATGGTCAACAGACTAAGGGGGTGGGAAAGGAGGTTCAAAACTAACGGGCGGATGGATCGTTATGGTTTAACAGACTAATGTTAAATTAAATAATAACGTGGATTATGGTCAGACTAACGGGGGGCGGCGGTAGGTTCACAGACAATCGGTCGGACCCGGTTATGGTTCTAACAGATAACGTCGGACCGTTATGGTTTAAAGACTAACGGTCGGACCGGTTATGGTTCTAACAGACTAAAGGGTCGGGACCGTTATGGTTCTAAACTAAACGGCCGGGGAAAAACCCCCCGTTTATGTTCTAAAAGACTACGGGGGTCGGACTTAGGTTCTAACAGACTAAAAGGGGGGGACCTTATGGTTCAACAGACAACGGGTCGGGACCGGTTATGTTTATAGACTAAGGGCGGGACCGGTATGTTCTAACAACTAACGGGTCGGGTCGGACGTTATGGTTTAAGAAGGGGCGGGGGACTAACCTCGGGTCGGGACCGGTTTTTGGTTAATAGACTAACGGGCGGGAGGGATGTTCACAGATAACGGTCGGGTCGGGACCGGTTATGGTTCTAACAGACAAGGGTCGGTCGGGACGTTAGGTTCTACGCTAACGGGTCGGGACGGTTATGGTTCTAACAGACTAACGGGTCGGTCGGGACCGTTATGGTCTAACAGACTAACGGGTCGGGCGGTATGGTTTAAAGCTAACGGTCGGACCGTTAGGTTCTAAAACTAACTGGTGGGCCGTTATGGTTCTAACAGACTACGGTCGGACCGTTATGGTTCTAATAGCAAGGGTCGGGTCGGGACGTTATGGTTCTAACAACTAAGGTGGTGGACCGGGGGGTTCTAAAACTAACGGTCGGTCGGGACCGGTTATGGTTCTAAATAGACTAAACGGGTCGGATCGGGACCGGTTATGGTTCTAACAGACTAAGGCGGGTCGGGACCGGTTATGGTTCTAACAGACTAACGGGTCGATCGGGACCGGTTATGGTTCTAACAGACTAACGGGTCGGGACCGGTTATGGTTCTAATAGACTAACGGGTCGGATCGGGACCGTTATGGTTCTAACAGACTAACGGGTCGGGACCGGTTATGGTTCTAATAGACTAAACGGGTCGGGTAGCTGGGGGACCGGTTATGTTCTAAAGCTAACGGGTCGGATCGGGACCGGTTATGGTTCTAACAGACTAACGGGTCGGGACCGGTTATGGTTCTAACAGACTAACGGGTCGGTCGGGACCGGTTATGGTTCTAACAGACTAACGGGTCGGATCGGACCGGTTATGGTTCTAACAGACTAACGGGTCGGATCGGGACCGGTTATGGTTCTAACAGACTAACGGGTCGGGACCGGTTATGGTTCTAACAGACTAACGGGTCGGATCGGGACCGGTTATGGTTCTAACAGACTAACGGGTCGGGACCGGTTATGGTTCTAACAGACTAACGGGTCGGATCGGGACCGGTTATGGTTCTAACAGACTAACGGGTCGGGACCGTTATGGTTCTAACAGACTAACGGGTCGGATCGGGACCGGTTATGGTTCTAACAGACTAACGGGTCGGGACCGGTTATGGTTCTAACAGACTAACGGGTCGGATCGGGACCGGTTATGGTTCTAACAGACTAACGGGTCGGGACCGGTTATGGTTCTAATAGACTAACGGGTCGGTCGGGACCGGTTATGGTTCTAACAGACTAACGGGTCGGGACCGGTTATGGTTCTAATAGACTAACGGGTCGGGTCGGGACCGGTTATGGTTCTAACAGACTAACGGGTCGGGACCGGTTATGGTTCTAATAGACTAACGGGTCGGTCGGGACCGGTTATGGTTCTAACAGACTAACGGGTCGGTCGGGACCGGTTATGGTTCTAATAGACTAACGGGTCGATCGGACCGGTTATGGTTCTAACAGACTAACGGGTCGGGACCGGTTATGGTTCTAATAGACTAACGGGTCGGATCGGACCGGTTATGGTTCTAACAGACTAACGGGTCGGGACCGGTTATGGTTCTAACAGACTAACGGGTCGGGTCGGGACCGGTTATGGTTCTAACAGACTAACGGGTCGGATCGGGACCGGTTATGGTTCTAACAGACTAACGGGTCGGGTCGGGACCGGTTATGGTTCTAACAGACTAACGGGTCGGGTCGGGACCGGTTATGGTTCTAACAGACTAACGGGTCGGATCGGGACAGGTTATGGTTCTAACAGACTAACGGGTCGGATCGGGACCGGTTATGGTTCTAACAGACTAACGGGTCGGGTCGGGACCGGTTATGGTTCTAACAGACTAACGGGTCGGATCGGGACCGGTTATGGTTCTAATAGACTAACGGGTCGGGACCGGTTATGGTTCTAACAGACTAACGGGTCGGGATCGGGACCGGTTATGGTTCTAATAGACTAACGGGTCGGTCGGGACCGGTTATGGTTCTAACAGACTAACGGGTCGGGACCGGTTATGGTTCTAACAGACTAACGGGTCGATCGGGACCGGTTATGGTTCTAACAGACTAACGGTCGGGACCAGTTATGGTTCTAACAGGCTAACGGGTCGGATCGGGACCGGTTATGGTTCTAACAGACTAACGGGTCGGGACCGGTTATGGTTCTAACAGGACTAACGGGTTCGGATCGGGACCGGTTATGGTTCTAACAGACTAACGGGTCGGGACCGGTTATGGTTCTAATAGACTAACGGGGTCGGATCGGGACCGGTTATGGTTCTAACAGACTAAGGGTGGTCGCGCCGGTTATGGTTCAATAACTAACGGTCGGGACGGTTATGGTTCTAACAGACTAACGGGTCCCGGGTCGGACCGGTTAATGGTTCTAACAGACTAAAGTCGGATCGGGACCGGTTATGGTTCTAACAGACTAACGGGTCGGGAGGGACACCGGGGTTATGGTTCTAACAGATAACGGGTCGGGACCGGTTATGGTTCTAACAGGACATAACGGGTCGGATCGGGACCGGTAATGGTTCTACAGACTAACGGGCGGGACCGAATGAACAGACTACGGGTCGATCGGGACCGGTTATGGTCTAACAGACTAACGGGGACGGGAAACCCGTTATGGATCTAACAGACAACGGGCGGGTACGATCGGGACCGGTAAAGGTCTACAGACTAACGGGGGGACGTAAGGAACAGACAAACGGGTGGAGGGACCGTTAATGGTTCTAAAGACTAACGGGTCGGGACCGGGTTAGGATTCTAATAGACTAACGGGTCGGATCGGGACCGGTTATGGTTCTAACAGACTAACGGGTCGGTTCGGGAGCCGGTTATGGTTCTAATAGACTAACGGGTCGGGTCGGACCGGTTATGGTTCTAACAGACTAACGGGTCGGGACCGGTTTATGGTTCTAACAGACTAACGGGTCGGGTCGGACCGGTTATGGTTCTAACAGACTAACGGGTCGGGACCGGTTATGGTTCTAATAGACTAACGGGTCGGGACCGGTTATGGTTCTAACAGACTAACGGGTCGGGTCGGGACCGGTTATGGTTCTAACAGACTAACGGGTCGGGTCGGGACCGGTTATGGTTCTAACAGACTAACGGGTCGGGACCGGTTATGGTTCTAACAGACTAACGGGTCGGATCGGGACCGGTTATGGTTCTAACAGACTAACGGGTCGGGACCGGTTATGGTTCTAACAGACTAACGGGTCGGGTCGGGACCGGTTATGGTTCTAACAGACTAACGGGTCGGGATCGGGACCGGTTATGGTTCTAACAGACTAACGGCGGTCGGGACCGGTTATGGTTCTAACAGACTAACGGGTCGGGACCGGTTATGGTTCTAACAGACTAACGGGTCGGATCGGGACCGGTTATGGTTCTAACAGACTAACGGGTCGGTTCGGGACCGGTTATGGTTCTAACAGACTAACGGGTCGGGACCGGTTATGGTTCTAACAGACTAAAGGGTCGGGTCGGGACCGGTTATGGTTCTAACAGACTAACGGGCGGTCGGGACCGGTTATGGTTCTAACAGACTAACGGGTCGGGGGACCGGTTATGGTTCTAACAGACTAACGGGTCGGGTCGGGACCGGTTATGGTTCTAAAAGACTAACGGGTCGGGACCGGTTATGGTTCTAAAAGACTAACGGGTCGGATCGGGACCGGTTATGGTTCTAACAGACTAACGGGTCGGGTCGGGACCGGTTATGGTTCTAACAGACTAACGGGTCGGGACCGGTTATGGTTCTAACAGACTAACGGGTCGGATCGGGACCCGGTTATGGTTTTAATAGACTAACGGGGTCGGGACCGGGTTATGGTTCTAACAGACTAACGGGTCGGGACCGGTTATGGTTCTAACAGACTAACGGGTCGGGTCGGGACCGGTTATGGTTCTAACAGACTAACGGGGCGGGACCGGTTATGGTTCTAATAGACTAACGGGTCGGGTCGGGACCGTTATGGTTCAACAGACTAACGGTTCGGGACCGTTATGTTCTAAAGACTAACGGGTCGGGTCGGGACCGGTTATGGTTTTAACAGACTAACGGGGCGGGACCGGTTATGGTTCTAACAGACTAACGGGTCGGATCGGACCGGTTATGGTTCAAAGACTAACGGGGCGGGACCGTTATGTTCAAACAACTAACGGGTCGGATCGGGACCGGTTATTGGTTCTAACAGACTTAAAGGGTCGGGACCGTTTTTGGTTTTTAACAGACTAACGGTCGGATCGGGACCGGTTTGGTTCTAACAGACTAACGGGTCGGACCGGGTTAGGGTTTTAACAACTAACGGGACGGACCGTTATGGTTCTAACAGACTAACGGGTCGGGACCCCGGTTATGGTTCAAAAAGACTAACGGGTCGGGTCGGGAAACCCGGTTATGGTTCTAACAGACTACGGGTCGGACCGTTATGGTTCTAATAACTAACGGGTCGGTCGGGGCCGGTTATGGTTCTAACAGACTAACGGTCGGGACCGTTATGGGTTTCTAAAAGACTAACGGGACGGGACCGGTTATGGTTCTAACAGACTAACCGGCCTTGGGGGGTCGGGTCGGACCGTTAAGGTTCTAACAAACTAACGGGTCGGTCGGGACCGTTTGGTTCAGAATTAGCAAGACTGTTTCCAGCGGTTTTGAGAGCCTAGGGGTCGTATGTTTTATATAATGTAACCCGGTTTATGATCCTGGTGGGTTTTCGTGACCGGGTTTTGGTTCGTACTCACAGCGGACCAAACCGTCTCTGGATCAGGGTAGTTTTATCATCGGTATGGGTCAAATGAGATTAAGGGAGCGGGACGGTGCGCCTTGGCCGGTTTTTGGTTCTAAACCCGACTAACGCGGTCGGGCCGGTTTGTCTAAAAGGGCCACCGGGGTTCCCGGAATGGGAACCGGTTAGGGGATTCTCCAGGGGCAAACCGTGGCCAAAGACTGGGGAGGGACCGGAAAGGCCAAACAGAACTAGAACGTCGGGTTCGGGCCCGGAGGGCAAACAAGACTCAAAACGCCGGGGGGACCGGGAGGCAAAAGAAAAGGGGCGGGGGGACCGGAAGGACAGTAAGGAGGACAGAAAGGGGAGACAGCAGGAGGAGGACAGAGAGAGGAGACAGCAGGAGGAGGACAGAGAGAGGAGACAGCAGGAGGAGGACACAGCAGGAGGAGGACAGATAGAGGAGACAGCAGGAGGAGGACAGAGAGAGGAGACAGCAGGAGGAGGACAGAGAGAGGAGACAGCAGGAGGAGGACAGAGAGAGGAGACAGCAGGAGGAGGACACAGCAGGAGGAGGACAGATAGAGGAGACAGCAGGAGGAGGACAGAGAGAGGAGACAGCAGGAGGAGGACAGATAGAGGAGACAGCAGGAGGAGGACAGAGAGAGGAGACAGCAGGAGGAGGACAGAGAGAGGAGACAGCAGGAGGAGGACAGATAGAGGAGACAGCAGGAGGAGAGAGAGAGGAGGAGACAGCAGGAGGAGGAGAGAGGAGGAGAGAGAGAGGAGGAGGACAGAGAACAAGGACAGCAGGACCAGGATGGATCGTTTTGGTTTAATCTCAGATTTCTGACTTTATTCCAAATTAAACTGAAATAAACCTTTTTTTAATCTAATCCCGTCCTGCTAGAAGCTGAGCTGAATAGACGCAGTGGAGGGAAGCCTGTGGGCGGGGCTTCCCGAGCGGCGGGGGTTTTCCCAACCAGCCCCCCCTCCTTCCTCTAATGGATCCCATGTGTCGCTTCTGTTCCGACGGTCCCTGAAGGCACCACGGAGCCGGTCTTCCTCCCCCCAGCCTCCCAGGTCCTCCAGAATAAGAACAGTTCTGGTTTGTGGTCCGGCGGCGGTTCTTCCGCTCGCTGGCCGCCGCTGCCCCCCCTCACCGGTCGCCATGGGAACCCAGCCGGGTATTTATAGACGCAGGAATTTGCTTCCTGCTGGATTTTCTTCCCTTTCAGAAGATTTTAGGGTTTTTTATCGGATCAGAACCGTCTGCGGTACCAGAACCTGGGATCAGTGAGGGTGCGGTTCTGCTGCAGCGGGTCGGTTCTGGGTGGATCCGACTTCTCTCTGAATAAACGGAGAGAACTGATCGGATCAGAACCAGGCGGGTTTTAGGTGGTTCTAAAGCTTCCCAGGTCCAAACAGAACCTCTGTAGTTCCTCTGATGGGCCCGGTTCAGAACTCTGGGAAGGTCCAAACGGATCAATCTTGGTTCTGATCCATGTTCTACACAAGCAGGGAAAAAAACGGACCGGGCTGACACCAGAACCGCTCACCTTCAGGAGACTCCTCCTGGACGTAGGTTCCCGTCAGATACCGGTGGACCAGCGCCGACTTCCCGCTGGCCAGATTACCCACAATGCCCTGAGGGGAGGAAGAAGGAAGCGGTTAGTTCTGGACGATCCGAGCCGACCGGACCGGACCGACCGGAACCGCCGGACTCACCACTTTCAGTTCTGGTACCATCCGGCTGAGGGTCCATTCCTGGCTGTTCACGAAGGCATCTGGAACAGAGGAAGCCGCAGTTAGTCTGGTTCTGACCGGTTCTGACCGGTCCTGGTCGGTTCTGATCGAGGGGGAACCAGAACCAGAACTCTGTAGAACCCGACCAAGCATACAGAACAGAACCCAACAAAACAAATATAAGGAAAATAAACCGGGATTAAAGAAACAAACCCAGATTTAATCCAAATAAATTCTGGATAATCTGACATTGCTTCTGTAATCTAACCTAATCCAGTCGTTTGTTTTCTGCAGGAACGACGAACACCGACCAGCTACAATCTGTGAGGAGCGGACCCGACCCGACTGGGCCAACAGAACCAGCGGGACCGCCTGCATCTAACAGAACTAGAGCGGGTCACATGACTCCTTCCTCTCGCTGAACGCTCACCATCATCATCATCATCATTTTAGAACCAAACAGGAAAACACTGCGATTTATGGTTTAATTAAACTGCCTATTTTATATCTGAAATAATCTAGAACACGCATTCCTGTCCAGGCAGTTCTAGCCGATGCAAATCTACAAAGTTTTATAGATAATATCGATAAGCGGTGAGTGAAAACAGCCTTTAGGATGCGGAAAACTATCGTTTAAAGGGAAAGAATTCCCAAAAGACAGCTGGACATCCTGGAATGTGTTTTTATGACTTTATTAAACGCCTCTGTGAGATAAAAAATGTTAAATTGTTTTGAGTTTATAAATCCTGAAAACAACTGAATGTGAAATGTGATTGATTTGCTGTTTTAGGATCAGAGTGAGCGCTCCTGTCTGCTCCAACATCTGTTCAGCAACTGATGAGAAAAACATCCAGGAAACAGGAAACGACCAGCAGATCCACTGAAACCGTTTCATTCAATACATCCCACAAGAAAATCACAACAAATCAAACTTTTAATAAAACTGGATCTTATTTAAGGAACATTTAAAGAACCAGAACAAAGCGACCCGGTTCTCCCTGGAGAGAAGCGTTCTGATTGGCCGCTGGGCGCACAGAGGCGGGCATTGTTCTGGGTTCTGTTGAGGCGGACCCATCCTCCACGCCGGGCAGGATGTTGATCCAGCTGCTTCCTGTTTGGCTGGAGGTTAACTGGGGGGACGGGGGGATCTGATCTGGACTCACCGGGTCCGGTTCTGATAGAAGCCAAACATCTTCCTGACCCAAAGGATGTTCTGAACCCACCGGGAGGAAGGAGATCCTGATTCAGGCCGGTTCCGGTCCAAACCGGAGAGCAGAACCGGCTTAGAGAAGCTGAACCGACAGCGGTACCATCAAACGCCGCTGATGGGTCGGTTCAGCTGCAGGTCAGAACCAGAACCAGGCAGAACTCTTCAACTAAGTCAATAAAGTCAGATTAAAATCATAAATGAACGGGATCAATAAAATCCCTCAGATTATTTCTCGTTTATTTCCGTTTATTTTTCCGTCTGTTGTCGTCTGCTTCCATTCTCTGAATGTCAAACCCGCAGCTGAGCGGCCTTAATCGGTGCTCCATCGACACAGGGTGACAGGAAGTGACATCACGCTGGCGTCTGCAGCAGGAATGTTCTGGAAGCATGTGAGGAATTTCAGGGTGACGTGTGGAGGCTTCACACCGGGCTGAGAAGGTAAACCGGGCTGGTCCTGGGTCAGCATCTGCTCTGCAGCTGGGGGGACACAGGCTGACAGCGCAGGCTGGTTCTGACCTGTTTACAGGCTGGTTCCAGACCCGTTTACAGGCTGGTTCTGACCCGTTTAAAGGCTGGTCCTGGGTCAGCATCTGCTCTGCAGCTCGGGGGACACAGGCTGACAGCGCAGGCTGGTTCTGACCTGTTTACAGGCTGGTTCTGACCTGTTTACAGGCTGGTTCTGACCTGTTTACAGGCTGGTTCTGACCTGTTTACAGGCTGGTTCTGACCCGTTTAAAGGCTGGTTCTGGGTCAGCATCTGCTCTGCAGCTGGGGGACACAGGCTGACAGCGCAGGCTGGTTCTGAACCGTTTACAGGCTAGTTCAAGAGCTGTTATCAGGCTGGTTCCGGACCCGCTTACAGGCTGGTTTCAGACTGGTTTACAGGCTGGTTCTGAACCGTTTACAGGCTGGTTCTGGACCCGTTTACAGGCTGGTTTCAGACCGGTTTACAGGCTGGTTCTGACCGTTTACAGGCTGGTTCAGACCGGTTTACAGGCTGGTTCCAGACCCGTTTACAGGCTGGTTCCAGACCCGTTTACAGGCTGGTTCCAGACCCGTTTACAGGCTGGTTCTGACCGTTTACAGGCTGGTTTCGGACCCGTTTACAGGCTGGTTCCGGACCCGTTTACAGGCTGGTTCCGGACCCGTTTACAGGCTGGTTCCGGACCCGTTTACAGGCTGGTTCCGGACCCGTTTACAGGCTGGTTCCGGACCCGTTTACAGGCTGGTTCTGACCGTTTACAGGCTGGTTTCTGACCCGCTTACAGGCTGGTTCCGGACCCGTTTACAGGCTGGTTACAGACCCGTTTACAGGCTGGTTCCAGACCCGTTTACAGGCTGGTTCCAGACCCGTTTACAGGCTGGTTCCAGACCCGTTTACAGGTTGGTTACAGACCCGTTTACAGGCTGGTTCCAGAGCCGTTTACAGGCTGGTTCTGACCCGTTTAAAGGCTGGTCCTGGGTCAGCATCTGCTCTGCAGCTCGGGGGACACAGGCTGACAGCGCAGGCTGGTTCTGACCTGTTTACAGGCTGGTTCCAGACCCGTTTACAGGCTGGTTCTGACCCGTTTAAAGGCTGGTCCTGGGTCAGCATCTGCTCTGCAGCTCGGGGGACACAGGCTGACAGCGCAGGCTGGTTCTGACCTGTTTACAGGCTGGTTCTGACCTGTTTACAGGCTGGTTCTGACCTGTTTACAGGCTGGTTCTGACCTGTTTACAGGCTGGTTCTGACCCGTTTAAAGGCTGGTTCTGGGTCAGCATCTGCTCTGCAGCTGGGGGACACAGGCTGACAGCGCAGGCTGGTTCTGAACCGTTTACAGGCTAGTTCAAGAGCTGTTTACAGGCTGGTTCCGGACCCGCTTACAGGCTGGTTTCAGACTGGTTTACAGGCTGGTTCTGAACCGTTTACAGGCTGGTTCTGGACCCGTTTACAGGCTGGTTTCAGACCGGTTTACAGGCTGGTTCTGACCGTTTACAGGCTGGTTCCGGACCCGTTTACAGGCTGGTTCCAGACCCGTTTACAGGCTGGTTCCAGACCCGTTTACAGGCTGGTTCCAGACCCGTTTACAGGCTGGTTCTGACCGTTTACAGGCTGGTTTCGGACCCGTTTACAGGCTGGTTCCGGACCCGTTTACAGGCTGGTTCCGGACCCGTTTACAGGCTGGTTCCGGACCCGTTTACAGGCTGGTTCCGGACCCGTTTACAGGCTGGTTCCGGACCCGTTTACAGGCTGGTTCTGACCGTTTACAGGCTGGTTTCTGACCCGCTTACAGGCTGGTTCCGGACCCGTTTACAGGCTGGTTACAGACCCGTTTACAGGCTGGTTCCAGACCCGTTTACAGGCTGGTTCCAGACCCGTTTACAGGCTGGTTCCAGACCCGTTTACAGGTTGGTTACAGACCCGTTTACAGGCTGGTTCCAGAGCCGTTTACAGGCTGGTTTCAGAATCGTTTACAGGCTGGTTCTGAACCGTTTACAGGCTGGTTCCGGACCCGTTTACAGGCTGGTTCCGGACCCGTTTACAGGCTGGTTCCGGACCCGTTTACAGGCTGGTTACAGACCCGTTTACAGGCTGGTTCCAGAGCCGTTTACAGGCTGGTTTCAGACCCGCTTACAGGCTGGTTTCAGACCCGCTTACAGGCTGGTTTCAGACCCGTTTACAGGCCTGTTTCAGACCCGTTTACAGGCCGGTTTCAGACCCGTTTACAGGCCGGTTTCAGACCCGTTTACAGGCCGGTTCCAGAGCGGTTTACAGGCTGGTTTCAGACCCGTTTACAGGCTGGTTCCAGACCCGTTTACAGGCTGGTTGCAGAGCGGTTTACAGGCTGATTCCGGACCCGCTTACAGGCTGGTTCCGGACGCATTTACAGGCTGGTTTCAGAATCGTTTACAGGCTGGTTCTGAACCGTTTACAGGCTGGTTTCAGACCCGTTTACAGGCTGGTTCCAGACCCGTTTACAGGCTGGTTCCAGACCCGTTTACAGGCTGGTTCCAGACCCGTTTACAGGCTGATTCCGGACCCGCTTACAGGCTGGTTCCGGACGCATTTACAGGCTGGTTTCAGAATCGTTTACAGGCTGGTTCTGAACCGTTTACAGGCTGGTTTCAGACCCGTTTACAGGCTGGTTCCAGACCCGTTTACAGGCTGGTTCCAGACCCGTTTACAGGCTGGTTCCAGACCCGTTTACAGGCTGGTTCCAGACCCGTTTACAGGCTGGTTCCGGGCCCGTTTACAGGCTGGTTTCGGGCCCGTTTACAGGCTGGTTTCAGACCCGTTTACAGGCTGGTTCTAAACCGTTTAAAGGCTGGTTTCAGACCCGTTTACAGGCTGGTTCTGAACCGTTTACAGGCTGGTTTCAGACCTGTTTACAGGCTGGTTTCAGACCCGTTTACAGGCTGGTTCTGAACCGTTTACAGGCCGGTTCCAGACCCGTTTACAGGCTGGTTCCAGACCCAGTTTACAGGCTGGTTCCGGCCCTCACTGGAGCCAATCCCTCAGCACTGCCTGCAGGCGTCCTGCTGTAACCATCAGTTACATCATCATCAGTTCACCCTCCTCCTCCTCCTCTTCCTCTTCTTCCTTCCCATCCTCGTCTTCTTCCAGCTTTTTCTTTTTTATTATCTGGTTTTTATTAAACATGTTTAAATGGATCAGTTTTCATGAGGCGGATCTGGTTCTGGATGATCAAGATCTTCCTCCTGGAGCTGCTCTGATCCACCAGCAGGAAGCAGACCCGCATGTCGGCAGGCCGGCGGCGTGTTTGTCGTGCGCCTCAGCTGCTGACTGAACCTGTCAGACGGGTACCAGCTCTGTAAACAGGCCCAGTGAGCAGGAAGTGTCGAGTTTCCTGCTGATGGCGATCAGAGCAGGAAGCGGTCGGCAGGCGGCCGAGCGTGAAACGGGCCGCTCTGTGATTGGCCGGCTGGGACAGATCGTAAACAAGACAAGAGGCTGACCCGCTACGGTCCAGAGACCTCCGACACCATGGGATCAGCGCTCACTTTGAACTAACACAAAGGTCAGAGGTCAAAGGTCAGCCTCCGCTCTGGGTCTGGTTAGTTCAGCAGCATCAGAGGGAAGAACCGGGTCAGAACACCAGTCCTCTTCAGGGTCAGACCAACATATCGGGTCAGAACCAGAACCAAACACCCTGAGCTCATCCTTCAGGGCCCCGAGACCAGAACCAGATGGATCAGGAGCCAGAACCAGATGGATCAGGAGCCAGAACCAGATGGATCAAGAGCCAGAACCAGATGGATCAGGAGCCAGAACCAGATGGATCAAGAGCCAGAACCAGATGGATCAGGAGCCAGAACCAGATGGATCAAGAGCCAGAACCAGATGGATCAGGAACCAGAACCATCCGGATCAGGAGCCAGAACCAGTTGGAGGGATCTGCTTTGTCACTAAAATGTCTGGTTCAGGATTTCGGATCAGAACCCAAAGAACTCAGCCAGCAGGAACAATGTCACATATTTCTATAGAGTCTAGTTTCCACAGATCTACATCATCCCTCCTCCTAACAGCGGGGTGGTGGAACCAGTGATGTGGACCGGGTTCCTTTAACTGGACCCACCAACACAAGTACTGCCGGGACTCTAAAGGTTCCTCCAGAGGTTCTCCTAAAGAGGAGATTTTCAGTCTGAAATGCAGCAGTTCGATCATCTCTCCGTGGTTCCTAGTTCCTACAGAAAGCTCCTGGAGTTCTAATGCAGCTTTCAAACATCCTGATGATTTTCTGCAGAGGTGTTGGTTCCGGTTCCTCCAGAGGAACCAAGCGGACGCTGCCTGTGCTCAGAGATGCCAGGCCGTGTCTCGCCCAGCCCTGGCATCATTGCGGCTCTTTAAGCCTCTTAATGATGCGGCTGAACGAGTCCTGACAGGAGGAGCTGCGTTCAGGAGCCTCCATGACGATCAGATCAGTCAGAACGAGCAGAGCTCCAGCAGCACGGCGGGGGTCAGGGTGCAGGAAAACACTGATACGCTATCAGTGGCTCCACACTGACCTAAATATCCGCCTCTAATCACACCAACCATCCCCCACCCACCCTGCTGCTGGGTTGGCAGGGCGCCGCGGGCTTCCATGCTCCGCCCACACCAAACACAGCCGCCGCTCACAGCACCAGGTTCCTGCTGGAGGTCCAGGGACCCGCTGAGGTGAGAACAAGCGGCTCACAGAGCTGCTTCTGTAGGAGAACCTGGAGGCGGTGGGTGTGGGCGTCCACCTGGAACAAGCTGGGACGAGGAGGCAGCAGCTTCACCCGAGGCTGCGAATCACTGGGCTGGCTTCAAACGCCGGCTCTGCCCGCCGGCTGACATTACTGCGGTTCCTCAACATGTCTGGTTACGTTGCTCTGTAATCCCTCTGACTGCAGACGCCCTCAGAAACACAGCAGTCACTTCTACCAACCAAAGGTTCCAGGTTCCTCCTGCTAGAGGAACCTTCAACACTCCATGAGCAGACACACGTGTCTGGTCTATCCCAATGACCCAGATCCTTTTCCTCCTGGGAACATTTCCAGGAACTTAACCAGTAATTAAACCAGGAACTAAACCAGTAATTAAACCAGGAACCAAACTAGTAATTAAACCAGGAACTAAACCAAGAACCAAACTAGTAATTAAACCAGGAACTAAACAAGGAACTAAACCAGTAATTAAACCGGGAGCCAAACCAGTAATTAAACCAGGAACTAAACCAATAACAAAACCAGGAACCAAACCAGTAATTAAACAAGGAACTAAACCAGTAAATAAACCAATAACTAAACCAGTAAGCAAACCAGTAATTAAACAAATAACTAAACCAGTAAGCAAACCAGTAATTAAACCAGGAAATAAACCAGTAATTAAACCAGGAACTAAACCAATAACTAAACCATGAAGCAAACCAGTAATTAAACCATGAAGCAAACCAGTAATTAAACCATGAAGCAAACCAGTAATTAAACCATGAAGCAAACCAGTAATTAAACCAATAACTAAACCAGTAATTAAACCAGGAACTAAACCAGTAACTAAACCAGAAAGCAAACCAGTAAATAAACCAGGAACCAAACCAGTAATTAAACCAGGAACCAAACCAGTAATTAAACCAGGAACTAAACCAGTAATTAAACCAGGAACTAAACCAATAACTAAACCAGGAACCGAACCAGTAATTAAACCAGTAAATAAACCAGGAACCAAACCAGTAATTAAACCAGTAAATAAACCAGGAACCAAACCAGTAATTAAACCAGTAAATAAACCAGGAACCAAACCAGTAATTAAACCAGGAACTAAACCAGTAATTAAACCAGGAACTAAACCAATAACTAAACCAGGAACCGAACCAGTAATTAAACCAGGAACTAAACCAGTAATTAAACCAGGAACTAAACCAATAACTAAACCAGGAACCGAACCAGTAATTAAACCAGTAACCAAACCAGTAAATAAACCAGGAACCAAACCAGTAATTAAACCAGGAAATAAACCAGTAATTAAACCAGAAAGCAAACCAGTAAATAAACCAGGAACCAAACCAGTAATTAAACCAGGAACCAAACCAGTAATTAAACCATGAAGCAAACCAGTAATTAAACCATGAAGCAAACCAGTAATTAAACCAATAACTAAACCAGTAATTAAACCAAGAACTAAACCAGTAACTAAACCAGAAAGCAAACCAGTAAATAAACCAGGAACCAAACCAGTAATTAAACCAGGAACCAAACCAGTAATTAAACCAGGAACTAAACCAGGAACTAAACCAATAACTAAACCAGGAACCGAACCAGTAATTAAACCAGTAACCAAACCAGTAAATAAACCAGGAACCAAACCAGTAATTAAACCAGGAACTAAACCAGTAATTAAACCAGGAACTAAACCAATAACTAAACCAGGAACCGAACCAGTAATTAAACCAGGAACTAAACCAGTAATTAAACCAGGAACTAAACCAATAACTAAACCAGGAACCGAACCAGTAATTAAACCAGGAACTAAACCAATAACTAAACCAGGAACCGAACCAGTAATTAAACCAGGAACTAAACCAGTAATTAAACCAGGAACTAAACCAATAACTAAACCAGGAACCGAACCAGTAATTAAACCAGGAACTAAACCAATAACTAAACCAGGAACCGAACCAGTAATTAAACCAGGAACTAAACCAGTAATTAAACCAGGAACTAAACCAATAACTAAACCAGGAACCGAACCAGTAATTAAACCAGTAACCAAACCAGTAATTAAACCAGGAACTAAACCAGTAACTAAACCAGAAAGCAAACCAGTAAATAAACCAGGAACCAAACCAGTAATTAAACCAGGAACCAAACCAGTAATTAAACCAGGAACTAAACCAGTAATTAAACCAGGAACTAAACCAATAACTAAACCAGGAACCGAACCAGTAATTAAACCAGTAAATAAACCAGGAACCAAACCAGTAATTAAACCAGTAAATAAACCAGGAACCAAACCAGTAATTAAACCAGTAAATAAACCAGGAAACCAAACCAGTAATTAAACCAGGAACTAAACCAGTAATTAAACCAGGAACTAAACCAATAACTAAACCAGGAACCGAACCAGTAATTAAACCAGGAACTAAACCAGTAATTAAACCAGGAACTAAACCAATAACTAAACCAGGAACCGAACCAGTAATTAAACCAGTAACCAAACCAGTAAATAAACCAGGAACCAAACCAGTAATTAAACCAGGAAATAAACCAGTAATTAAACCAGAAAGCAAACCAGTAAATAAACCAGGAACCAAACCAGTAATTAAACCAGGAACCAAACCAGTAATTAAACCATGAAGCAAACCAGTAATTAAACCATGAAGCAAACCAGTAATTAAACCAATAACTAAACCAGTAATTAAACCAAGAACTAAACCAGTAACTAAACCAGAAAGCAAACCAGTAAATAAACCAGGAACCAAACCAGTAATTAAACCAGGAACCAAACCAGTAATTAAACCAGGAACTAAACCAGGAACTAAACCAATAACTAAACCAGGAACCGAACCAGTAATTAAACCAGTAACCAAACCAGTAAATAAACCAGGAACCAAACCAGTAATTAAACCAGGAACTAAACCAGTAATTAAACCAGGAACTAAACCAATAACTAAACCAGGAACCGAACCAGTAATTAAACCAGGAACTAAACCAGTAATTAAACCAGGAACTAAACCAATAACTAAACCAGGAACCGAACCAGTAATTAAACCAGTAACCAAACCAGTAAATAAACCAGGAACCAAACCAGTAATTAAACCAGGAAATAAACCAGTAATTAAACCAGTAACCAAACCAGTAAATAAACCAGGAACCAAACCAGTAATTAAACCAGGAACTAAACCAGTAATTAAACCAGGAAATAAACCAGTAATTAAACCAGTAACCAAACCAGTAAATAAACCAGGAACCAAACCAGTAATTAAACCAGGAACTAAACCAGTAATTAAACCAGGAACTAAACCAGTAATTAAACCAATAACTAAACCAGTAATTAAACCAGGAACTAAACCAGTAACGAAACCAGAAAGCAAACCAGTAAATAAACCAGTAACCAAACCAGTAATTAAACCAATAACTAAACCAGTAATTAAACCAGGAACTAAACCAGTAACTAAACCAGAAAGCAAACCAGTAAATAAACCAGGAACCAAACCAGTAAATAAACCAGGAACCAAACCAGTAATTAAACCAATAACTAAACCAGTAATTAAACCAGGAACTAAACCAGTAATTAAACCAATAACTAAACCAGTAATTAAACCAGGAACTAAACCAGTAACTAAACCAGAAAGCAAACCAGTAAATAAACCAGGAACCAAACCAGTAATTAAACCAGGAAATAAACCAGTAATTAAACCAGTAACCAAACCAGTAAATAAACCAGGAACCAAACCAGTAATTAAACCAGGAAGTAAACCAGTAAATAAACCAGGAACTAAACCAGTAATTAAACCAATAACTAAACCAGTAATTAAACCAAGAACTAAACCAGTAACTAAACCAGAAAGCAAACCAGTAAATAAACCAGGAACCAAACCAGTAATTAAACCAGGAACCAAACCAGTAATTAAACCAGGAACTAAACCAATAACTAAACCAGGAACCGAACCAGTAATTAAACCAGTAACCAAACCAGTAATTAAACCAGGAACTAAACCAGGAACCGAACCAGAAAATAAACCAATAACTAAACCAGGAACTAAACTGATAATTAAACAGGAACTAAACCATGAACTAAACTAGGAACCATAACAGAAACTAACCAGCCTCTTAGACAGGGTGTAGTCCTCACTTGTAGGTAGCTTTACCTCTAGGAACTTCAGTCATTAGCTCCAGTTCTCAGTAACTTTGTTGAATGTTTAGTGTATTCGGGATGAACTTGGATCCCAATCACCTTCTAGATACCAGCTAGTTCCTCAAAATCAGCATTTAAAACACAAACCTAAATGTCTGCTTTACCCAAAAGTTCCCAATACCCTCTATATCCCAGAAGGTAGATGCCTGGGATGGTTCCTCTTTGGTTCCTGCTAATGGTTCCTGCTAATGTTCCTGGCAGTCTGCTTGCAGCCAGCCTGCAGGCGGACTGCAGCCAGTGTGCAGCCAGCCTGCAGTCCGCCTGCAGGCGGGCTGCAGGCTGACTGCAGGCTGGCTGCACACTGCCTGCAGGCTGGCTGCAGGCAGTGTGCAGCCAGCCTGCAGTTCGCCTGCAGCCCGCCTGCAGCCAGTGAGCAGTCCACCTGCAGCCAGCCTGCAGCCAGCCTGCAGTCCGCCTGCAGCCAGCGTGCAGCCAGCGTGCAGTCCGCCTGCAGCCAGCCTACAGTCCGCCTGCAGCCAGCGTGCAGTCCGCCTGCAGCCAGCGTGCAGCCAGCCTGCAGTCCGCCTGCAGTCAGCCTGCAGTCCGCCTGCAGCCAGCCTGCAGTCCGCCTGCAGCCAGCCTGCAGTCCGCCTGCAGCCAGCCTGCAGTCCGCCTGCAGCCAGCGTGCAGCCCGCGTGCAGCCAGCCTGCAGTCCGCCTGCAGCCAGCGTGCAGTCCGCCTGCAGCCAGCGTGCAGTCCGCCTGCAGCCAGCCTGCAGTCCGCCTGCAGCCAGCCTGCAGCCAGCGTGCAGCCAGCCTGCAGTCCGCCTGCAGCCAGCGTGCAGTCCGCCTGCAGTCAGCCTGCAGTCCGCCTGCAGCCAGCGTGCAGTCCGCCTGCAGCCAGCGTGCAGCCAGCGTGCAGTCCGCCTGCAGTCAGCCTGCAGTCCGCCTGCAGCCAGCGTGCAGTCCGCCTGCAGCCAGCGTGCAGTCCGCCTGCAGCCAGCGTGCAGTCCGCCTGCAGCCAGCCTGCAGTCCGCCTGCAGCCAGCCTGCAGTCCGCCTGCAGCCAGCGTGCAGCCAGCGTGCAGCCAGCCTGCAGTCCGCCTGCAGCCAGCGTGCAGCCAGCGTGCAGTCCGCCTGCAGTCAGCCTGCAGTCCGCCTGCAGCCAGCGTGCAGTCCGCCTGCAGCCAGCGTGCAGTCCGCCTGCAGCCAGCGTGCAGTCCGCCTGCAGTCAGCCTGCAGTCCGCCTGCAGCCAGCGTGCAGTCCGCCTGCAGCCAGCGTGCAGTCCGCCTGCAGCCAGCGTGCAGTCCGCCTGCAGCCAGCCTGCAGTCCGCCTGCAGCCAGCCTGCAGTCCGCCTGCAGCCAGCCTGCAGTCCGCCTGCAGCCAGCCTGCAGTCCGCCTGCAGCCAGCCTGCAGTCCGCCTGCAGCCAGCGTGCAGCCAGCCTGCAGTCCGCCTGCAGCCAGCGTGCAGCCAGCCTGCAGTCCGCCTGCAGCCAGCGTGCAGTCCGCCTGCAGCCAGCGTGCAGCCAGCGTGCAGTCCGCCTGCAGTCAGCCTGCAGTCCGCCTGCAGTCCGCCTGCAGTCAGCCTGCAGTCCGCCTGCAGCCAGCGTGCAGTCCGCCTGCAGCCAGCGTGCAGTCCGCCTGCAGCCAGCGTGCAGTCCGCCTGCAGCCAGCCTGCAGTCCGCCTGCAGCCAGCCTGCAGCCAGCGTGCAGCCAGCGTGCAGTCCGCCTGCAGCCAGCGTGCAGTCCGCCTGCAGCCAGCGTGCAGTCCGCCTGCAGCCAGCCTGCAGTCCGCCTGCAGCCAGCGTGCAGCCAGCCTGCAGTCCGCCTGCAGCCAGCGTGCAGTCAGCATGCAGACAGCGTGCAGCCAGCGTGCAGTCCGCCTGCAGTCAGCCTGCAGTCCGCCTGCAGTCCGCCTGCAGTCAGCCTGCAGTCCGCCTGCAGCCAGCGTGCAGTCCGCCTGCAGCCAGCGTGCAGTCCGCCTGCAGCCAGCGTGCAGTCCGCCTGCAGCCAGCCTGCAGTCCGCCTGCAGCCAGCCTGCAGCCAGCGTGCAGCCAGCGTGCAGTCCGCCTGCAGCCAGCGTGCAGTCCGCCTGCAGCCAGCGTGCAGTCCGCCTGCAGCCAGCCTGCAGTCCGCCTGCAGCCAGCGTGCAGTCAGCCTGCAGTCTGTCCATCCTCCACTCTCCTGCTCCTGACTCACTGTCAGGCTTTTTATTTTTAAACTCAGATCTCTGTCAGCTGAGAGGCAGGAAGTCAGTTTCAGAGTCTGGGTCAGAGAAGCAGCAGCAGCCTTTAGAACCTGACGGGCTGCATCTGTTTGCTATAGATCTGCTCTTTGATCCACAGCCTGTCCCTCTGGTTCAGTGGGTCAGGATTAGAAGCTGCTTTAATCTCCTAATTCCACAAGTCAAAGCTTCAGTCCCATTATAGGAATGGTTTGGGTCTTACTGGGAACCAGCAGCTTCAGCAGCGTTACCCTCTGACCAGAGCAGGTCATGCTGTCGCTGCCGAATGCTGAAGGTGTTGGAGGAACTGGGACCTCCTCCTATCTCCTCAGCATCACCAGGAGCTGGCCGCGCTCCTCAGGAGGATTTGATGCTTACATCAGAAAGGAGGAGGAGACTGATCAGGGGATTAGAGGGAGGGAGGAGCTCCCAGAGAAGGAGCTTCATCAGTCTGAAGAGAGAGCAGCTGCAGGACAGACCACAGCAGCTCTGTGACCTCTGGATGACCTCTGTGTGACCTCTGGGTGACCTCTGGGTGACCTCTGGGTGACCTCTGACCTGCAGGTGAAACAGCAGCCAGCTAATAAACTAACCCAGAGCTGGAGGTCCGACCATCTGGAAACATGAGCAGCTGAACATCAGCCTTTAAAAGCACAGACAGGAGCTGTAGTGCTGTGGGCTGTTAGAGGAACACCTGGAGATTAAGGATGAAACCCTGCTGACACCTCCTGCTTCCTATTCGACATCCTGCCTCCTAACCTGACCTCCTGCCTCCTAACCCGACCTCCTGCCTCCTAACCCGACCTCCTGCCTCCTAACCCGACCTCCTGCCTCCTAACCCGACCTCCTGCCTCCTAACCCGACCTCCTGCCTCCTAACCTGACCTCCTGCTTCCTAACCCGACCTCCTGCCTCCTAACCCGACCTCCTGCCTCCTAACCCGACCTCCTGCCTCCTAACCCGACCTCCTGCCTCCTAACCCGACCTCCTGCCTCCTAACCTGACCTCCTGCTTCCTAACCCGACCTCCTGCCTCCTAACCTGACCTCCTGCTTCCTATTCGACATCCTAACTTGACCTCTGCCTCCTAACCTGACCTCCTGCCTCCTAACCTGACCTCCTGCTTCCTATTCGACATCCTGCCTCCTAACCCGACCTCCTGCCTCCTAACCCGACCTCCTGCCTCCTAACCCGACCTCCTGCCTCCTAACCCGACCTCCTGCCTCCTAACCCGACCTCCTGCTTCCTAACCCGACCTCCTGCCTCCTAACCCGACCTCCTGCCCCTCCTAACCTGACCTCCTGCCTCCTAACCTGACCTCCTGCTTCCTATTCGACATCCTGCCTCCTAACCCGACCTCCTGCCTCCTAACCTGACCTCCTGCTTCCTATTCGACATCCTAACTTGACCTCCTGCCTCCTAACCTGACCTCCTGCTTCCTAACCTGACCTCCTGGCTCCTAACCCGACCTCCTGCTTCCTAACCTGACCTCCTGGCTCCTAACCCGACCTCCTGCCTCCTAACCTGACCTCCTGCCTCCTAACCTGACCTCCTGCTTCCTATTCGACATCCTGCCTCCTAACCCGACCTCCTGCCTCCTAACCCGACCTCCTGGCTCCTAACCCGACCTCCTGCTTCCTAACCTGACCTCCTGGCTCCTAACCCGACCTCCTGCCTCCTAACCTGACCTCCTGCCTCCTAACCTGACCTCCTGCTTCCTAACCCGACCTCCTGCTTCCTATTCGACATCCTGCCTCCTAACCCGACCTCCTGCCTCCTAACCCGACCTCCTGCCTCCTAACCTGACCTCCTGCCTCCTAACACCTCCTGCAGAGCGTCTGAGCGTGCTCAGTCCTCTGTCCTCAGGAAGCAGAGACGCTGCTGATAGGAGGACATTACTTCTGCTTGGCTGTGGATGTAGGTCACCCCCCCCACCCCCCCCCAGGTGTCTAGGCTTAGAGGTGCCCAGGAATCCCAGCAATGTGGAGGACCTCCTCCTCATGCGCCTCCCTCAGACCTGTCAGTCCACCTCCAGGAGCTCCACCTGAGGAAACTCAGCAGAACAAGCAGAACCGGTCCAGAACCGGTCCAAACTAACGGCCCTCCGACGCCATCAGCAACCCAACGTGAGAAATGATCAGAGTTCTATTCTAACAGGAAAAAATCTGAGTCAGCTAAGCCGGGTCAGAACCTCAGACCCTATAGAGACGGGTCAGAACCTCAGACCTACAGTTCCTAGAGAACCATCAGCTCTAGGAACACTTCCTGTCTGCTAGAACCAGGTCAGAACTTCAGAACAGAAGCGGGTAGCTGAGGATAAACGGACCGGGTCAGAACCTCTGCTGGTAATCAGTGGGACGATGCGGCATCAGAACCGGGTCAGGTTTTCCACCCTGGATGGAAACAGGATGTTTGCTCAGCGGTCGGCGCTCCGCCCCGCGGCCCAGTTCTGCAGCGGAGCAGAGCTGCAGGTTCTGTGTGTGGTGCGGTTACCGTCGGCGCCGGTTCCGTTCACGCTATCCGTGCTGGACTGCGAGGACGCCGTCCTCCTGCTGCGCCTCAGGGACCGCCCAAAGCCGGGGCTCCCGGCCGGACTGGCCCCGCCGTCCCTCCTGGAGAAGATCCCGCTGAAGAAGCGACCCAGACGCCTTTCGCTGGAGCGGCCCCCGCCCCCCCGCAGCAGGGACCCCCCCTCTCCCTCGGCCCTCAGCCGCAGCAGGTCGCTGTTGTCCAGGGTCCGGTTCTTGTTGCCCCGGGCCCTCTCCCGACGGCTTAACTCCGTCAGGGAGTCGGTCCGGTTGAGGACGGCGCCCACCTCCAGGGTGCGGCTCTTTTCCCGGCTGTGGCGGCGGGTTGTGGGGGTCGGGGGCCCGGTGGGGGGCCCGGTGATGCAGTCGGAGCTGCTGTGGTGCCTCTGTCTGGACAGGGCCCTCAGACGCAGCAGCTCTCCGCTGATCCTGGTTCTGAAACTGAAGCTGCGCTGAAGGAGCCCCGGCTTCCAGGGGGGAGAAGGGGCCCCATTGGTCCCTGGAGGGGGGCTCCTCTCCTCCATGCTGCGGGCCTTCAGGAGCCTCCTAACCTTGGCAGCAGCGGTCTCAGCCTTGACAGGCTCCTTCCCTGCGGGCTCCTTTCCCCCGGGCTCCTTCCCCCCGGGCTCCTTCCCCCCGGGCTCCTTCCCCCCGGGCTCCTCCCTCTGGCTCCTCCTGCACCTCCTGATGCGGCCCAGCTCCAGCTGGCCGGTGCTGAACGTCCTGAATCTCCTCATGAAGCCATGGGATCCACTCAGACCCTCAGACTCGTCCTCCACCTCCTTCAGCTGCTCCAACAAACCCCCCTCCTTCCTGACGGCCCCCGGTGGGGGGCCCCCCTCCTCCTCCCCCCTGGGTTCATCCAGACTCTCCCTCTTCACCAGCGTCAGGGAGATCCTGTAGACGGTCTTCCTCTGAGGAGTTCCTCTCTCCATCTGCTCCAGCAGGAACATCCCCACACCGACCCGGCTGCTGTTCTCCTCCTCCGTTCTCCTCCTGTTCTCCTCTCAGTATTCCAGATGTTCCTCACAGGAAGCACATTCCCAGCTCATCCCAGAGGATCCGCTCTCCTATCAGAGCTCATCCAGCAGCGTTTCCGTGTCACAGAGCAGCCACCCAGACCTCCTGCTCCCATTGTGCTTTCATCTCCTCCCTCAGAGCTCCGGGGCGGAGGCCCTCCTCCTCCCCCGCCTCCCACTTCACCTGAGACCAAAGCTGAGCTCTCAGAGCTCGTCTCGTCCTGACAGACGGAGAAAGGAGCCGACCGGGAGCTACGGAGTCCTGCTGCAGTCTGAGCTGCTCTGCCTGATCACTGACACCCACACAGGGGAGGGAGGAGGGGGGAGGAGGGAGGAGGGAGAAATGGGGCGGGAGGAAACCTGGACTGGATCACAGCTGGGGCGGCTCCACAGAACTTTAACCCTCTGACCTGCTTCTGCTGGAGGATCACTGGTTCTCATTTATTAACCAATTAATAACTAATAATAATTAAATACTAAATAATGAATAATCATTAACTGCTTATTAAAGCTGAAGTCTGTAAGTTTTTAAAAATCACTTTTTTTGTCATATTGGCTAAAACTGTCCCTATGCCCAGACAGCAGTACATGTGATATGTAACCTGTGAAAAAAACTGCTTCAATTGGTCCCGCCTACTGCCTGTATTTCAATCTGGAAAGAATAATTCGGGACGAGTCAAAACAACCAATCACAGCCAGATGAGTGTCTGATGGAGTGTCAATCACAGCTCACACACGCTGAATCCCGCCCCCCCCCCCCTTCTGGTCGCATGCGGTAGCCGCGCAGATGCTGTGAGAGGGGTGGAGCTTGGAGGTGAAGCAGAGAGGGTGGGGGAGTGGCGTGAAACCTGTTTTTCTTCAAATTTTCAGTCGAAGTCTGCTCTCTCCTCAATGTTACAGACTGCAGCTTTAACCAGTCATTAACTGATTATTAACTGATTATTAACCAGTCATTAACTGATCATTAACTGATTATTAACCAGTCATTAACTGATCATTAACTGATTATTAACCAGTCATTAACTGATTGATAACTACAGACTGAAGTCTGCTTCAGTTTTATTTAAACTGCAGAATAATTATTCATCTAAACTGATTATTTCAAACCAATTTCTCTCTTTTCAAGGATCCTGATCCAGTCCTGGTTTTCCTGCCTGCTTTGCTCTAATGAGCAGGGTGGAGCCTCCTCCTCCTCCTCCTCCTGTCCCTCCTCCCTGCAGGCTCAGACACACTGGATCAGCGCCTCCTCAAACCCAGGGAGCAGAGCAGAAGGTAAACATTGGTCGGACCTTCTCCTCAGACAGTAACCGGGCCTCCCGTCCCATCAGAACCAGAACCTCCATGTCCAGCCAGCAGCTCCTCCTGCAGGAGGTCCTTCTACTGGAGGAGACGACCTCTGACCTGCTGGAGCCTGAATACGGAGCACCTGACTCCTCCATGAACATGTTCTGGGTCTGAGCAGAAGTAGTTCAGGTCTACCCCCCCCCCCTCCTCCTCCTCCTCCTCCCCTTCATCCTCCTCCCTCCCTCCTCCTCCTCCTCCTCCTCCGTTTTTTAAAAGATCAAACAGTTTCATCCTGTTAGAAGGTGCAGCAGGCAGACATCAAACAGCTCCTGAGGAGTTCAACCCTTCTTCCATTTTCCACCCTCCTCCCTGCTCCTCCTCCTCTTCAGCTCCTGCTTCTCTTCTTTCTGTTCTTCCCTTTATGTTCTGCTCCACATCCTCCCTCCCTCTAAGGAGAGGAAACCTTCTCCCACCCATCAGACCTCCTCCTCCCTGCTCCTCCTCCTCCCTGCTCCTCCTCCTCCCTGCTCCTCCTCCTCCCTGCTCCTCCTCCTCTTCAACTCCTGCTTCTCTTCTTTCTGTTCTTCCCTTTATGTTCTGCTCCACATCCTCCCTCCCTCTAAGGAGAGGAAACCTTCTCCCACCCATCAGACCTCCTCCTCCATCTAGGTCAGTGTTCCTGAGCGTCGGCCATGTTTTCCTCCTTCAGAGGAGCCTCCTCCTGCGGCTCTCCTCTATAATCGGGGGCATCAGGAGCTCAGGTCCAGAACCCGTCTGTCGGCGCCTGAATGGATCCATCTTTCTTCAATCGAAGGTGAAACGGATCAGAACTTCTGCAGATTCTTGTGTGACACGACATTCCTCAGCCTTAGATCCTGCTCAGGTTTATCTGCTGACCTTTGACCCCCGCCACCACATGGCTGATCCTTGGTCTGAGTGGTTCATTACAGAGGGGAGGGTCCGAACAGACACCTCCTCTGCTCTGGGTTAAAATAAAATCGCAAAGTCTCAATATTATGAGAAAAGGGCCATAAAATGACAAGAATAAAGTCAATAAATTCATAAACTATGAGAATAAAATCACAATATCGAGAAGAACTGGACTTCACTGCGACTGATTTCACAGGAAAGCAAAGATCTAAAACCAGACACTGCAGCAGCCATGTCTCTGTGCGACCAGATATGAACAGAAGCTTCACATCATTTCCAAAATGATAAGCTGGATTATCGGTCATTTTAGTTCATGAAACAAACGGCGACCCATCAGGGTTCAACAGCTTCCATCATGAAGGAAACCAGACGAGAGGAACATTTCAAACTCATCACTTCATACGAGCATTTAGCAATGGTCGCTGTCGCTACAGGCGGTCCCTGAAGCACCGCCCGTCCTGCACATGCGCATAAAAAATATATGTCTAAAAATACTTATTTCTATCCTCAACTCACCAAAGAATGCTAATTCACATCTTTAAAAATGTTTTATGATTTTTCTGAGATATTTTTGATGTTTTTTTCCATTTTCTCCGTCAAACAGCTTCTCTGACGTCATCATGATCAGAGCAGTAAATCTGATTAAAACATGTTTATCTGCATTCTAGTTGTTTCTTTCTTTAGATTACCAATATATAGCATAATGTTAACATGAAAAGAAAACATTAAACTCAGAAAGACTAGATTTATGTTTGAATCCAAAGCTGATAAAATTAGCTCCTGGAATTAGCGTAGCATCCCATTTCCTCTACACATCAGGATAAAACAGAAAGGATTTAAATGTTTTTATTTTCTCAGGAAATACATTATTAACCTTTAATATATTATATTTTAGTACGCTGACTTTTTCTAAGGAGGGAAAACGTAATTTAGGACTTTTTTTACAAACTAAACTGGAGGCGCCCCGGATGTATATCTGGAAGTGTGAATGAGCTGATCGGGTAGCGACGGTCGCTATAACCAGCATTAGCATCTGATGCTAAGCTCTGAAGCTTTTATTGACTCCGCCCTCCTCCTTTCATACGAACCAATGAAACCATCAGATCATCTGATGTCTGCATCAGTAGAAACTCATCAGCTCCACATGATCTGATCCTTTCTTTCAGGATTGCTGATAAAACAAGCTCTGCTTTGGGAAGCAATCCCTCATTGGCCACTGCGTCTGATTAGGGGTTCCCCTCAGCTCTATGCTGGGGTCCCCATCAGCTGCTGTTAAATAAGGCCTGACTGCTGCTCCCTGGTGGAGGAACATGGTAGAGCTGCAACATCTAGAGAGGAATCTAGTTTAACTTCAGTTCCTTCCTGCTTCGACTGATTCATTTCTGCTTCCTTAAACAGAGGGGAGCTACAGACATTTCTATAATAGAGCTACAGACGCTTCTATAATAGAGCTACAGACGTTTCTATGATAGAGCTACAGACATTTCTATAATAGAGCTACAGACGCTTCTATAATAGAGCTACAGACGTTTCTATGATAGAGCTACAGACGTTTCTATAATAGAGCTACAGACGTTTCTATAATAGAGCTACAGACGTTTCTATGATAGAGCTACAGACGTTTCTATGATAGAGCTACAGACGTTTCTATGATAGAGCTACAGACGTTTCTATAATAGAGCTACAGACGTTTCTATGATAGAGCTACAGACGTTTCTATGATAGAGCTACAGACGTTTCTATAATAGAGCTACAGACGTTTCTATGATAGAGCTACAGACGTTTCTATAATAGAGCTACAGACATTTCTATAATAGAGCTACAGACATTTCTATAATAGAGCTACAGACGTTTCTATGATAGAGCTACAGACGTTTCTATAATAGAGCTACAGACGTTTCTATGATAGAGCTACAGACGTTTCTATAATAGAGCTACAGACGTTTCTATGATAGAGCTACAGACGTTTCTATGATAGAGCTACAGACGTTTCTATAATAGAGCTACAGACGTTTCTATGATAGAGCTACAGACATTTCTATAATAGAGCTACAGACATTTCTATAATAGAGCTACAGACATTTCTATAATAGAGCTACAGACGTTTCTATGATAGAGCTACAGACGTTTCTATAATAGAGCTACAGACGTTTCTATGATAGAGCTACAGACGTTTCTATAATAGAGCTACAGACGTTTCTATGATAGAGCTACAGACATTTCTATAATAGAGCTACAGACATTTCTATAATAGAGCTACAGACGTTTCTATGATAGAGCTACAGACGTTTCTATGATAGAGCTACAGACGTTTCTATAATAGAGCTACAGACGTTTCTATGATAGAGCTACAGACGTTTCTATAATAGAGCTACAGACATTTCTATAATAGAGCTACAGACGTTTCTATAATAGAGCTACAGACGTTTCTATGATAGAGCTACAGACGTTTCTATGATAGAGCTACAGACGTTTCTATGATAGAGCTACAGACATTTCTATAATAGAGCTACAGACGTTTCTATGATAGAGCTACAGACGTTTCTATGATAGAGCTACAGACGTTTCTATGATAGAGCTACAGACGTTTCTATGATAGAGCTACAGACATTTCTATGATAGAGCTACAGACATTTCTATAATAGAGCTACAGACGTTTCTATGATAGAGCTACAGACGTTTCTATGATAGAGCTACAGACGTTTCTATGATAGAGCTACAGACATTTCTATAATAGAGCTACAGACATTTCTATAATAGAGCTACAGACGTTTCTATGATAGAGCTACAGACGTTTCTATGATAGAGCTACAGACGTTTCTATAATAGAGCTACAGACATTTCTATAATAGAGCTACAGACGTTTCTATGATAGAGCTACAGACGTTTCTATGATAGAGCTACAGACATTTCTATAATAGAGCTACAGACGTTTCTATGATAGAGCTACAGACGTTTCTATGATAGAGCTACAGACGTTTCTATGATAGAGCTACAGACGTTTCTATGATAGAGCTACAGACGTTTCTATGATAGAGCTACAGACATTTCTATAATAGAGCTACAGACGTTTCTATGATAGAGCTACAGACGTTTCTATGATAGAGCTACAGACGTTTCTATAATAGAGCTACAGACATTTCTATAATAGAGCTACAGACGTTTCTATGATAGAGCTACAGACGTTTCTATGATAGAGCTACAGACATTTCTATAATAGAGCTACAGACGTTTCTATGATAGAGCTACAGACGTTTCTATGATAGAGCTACAGACGTTTCTATGATAGAGCTACAGACGTTTCTATGATAGAGCTACAGACGTTTCTATGATAGAGCTACAGACGTTTCTATAATAGAGCTACAGACGTTTCTATGATAGAGCTACAGACGTTTCTATGATAGAGCTACAGACGTTTCTATGATAGAGCTACAGACGTTTCTATGATAGAGCTACAGACGTTTCTATAATAGAGCTACAGACGTTTCTATAATAGAGCTACAGACGTTTCTATGATAGAGCTACAGACGTTTCTATGATAGAGCTACAGACGTTTCTATGATAGAGCTACAGACGTTTCTATGATAGAGCTACAGACGTTTCTATGATAGAGCTACAGACGTTTCTATAATAGAGCTACAGACGTTTCTATGATAGAGCTACAGACGTTTCTATGATAGAGCTACAGACGTTTCTATGATAGAGCTACAGACGTTTCTATAATAGAGCTACAGACATTTCTATAATAGAGCTACAGACGTTTCTATGATAGAGCTACAGACATTTCTATAATAGAGCTACAGACGTTTCTATGATAGAGCTACAGACGTTTCTATGATAGAGCTACAGACGTTTCTATGATAGAGCTACAGACGTTTCTATGATAGAGCTACAGACGTTTCTATGATAGAGCTACAGACATTTCTATAATAGAGCTACAGACATTTCTATAATAGAGCTACAGACGTTTCTATGATAGAGCTACAGACATTTCTATAATAGAGCTACAGACATTTCTATAATAGAGCTACAGACGTTTCTATGATAGAGCTACAGACGTTTCTATGATAGAGCTACAGACGTTTCTATGATAGAGCTACAGACGTTTCTATGATAGAGCTACAGACGTTTCTATGATAGAGCTACAGACGTTTCTATGATAGAGCTACAGACATTTCTATAATAGAGCTACAGACATTTCTATAATAGAGCTACAGACGTTTCTATGATAGAGCTACAGACGTTTCTATGATAGAGCTACAGACATTTCTATAATAGAGCTACAGACATTTCTATGATAGAGCTACAGACGTTTCTATAATAGAGCTACAGACGTTTCTATAGTAGAGCTACAGACGTTTCTATGATAGAGCTACAGACGTTTCTATAATAGAGCTACAGACGTTTCTATAATAGAGCTACAGACGTTTCTATAATAGAGCTACAGACGTTTCTATAGTAGAGCTACAGACATTTCTATAATAGAGCTACAGACGTTTCTATAATAGAGCTACAGACGTTTCTATAGTAGAGCTACAGACGTTTCTATGATAGAGCTACAGACGTTTCTATGATAGAGCTACAGACGTTTCTATAGTAGAGCTACAGACGTTTCTATGATAGAGCTACAGACGTTTCTATAATAGAGCTACAGACGTTTCTATAGTAGAGCTACAGACGTTTCTATGATAGAGCTGCAGATGTTTCTATGATAGAGCTACAGGCGTTTCTATAGTAGAGCTACAGATGTTTCTATGATAGAGCTGCAGATGTTTCTATGATAGAGCTACAGGCGTTTCTATAGTAGAGCTACAGATGTTTCTATGATAGAGCTACAGACGTTTCTATGATAGAGCTACAGGCGTTTCTATAGTAGAGCTACAGATGTTTCTATGATAGAGCTACAGACGTTTCTATGATAGAGCTACAGGCGTTTCTATAGTAGAGCTACAGATGTTTCTATGATAGAGCTACAGACGTTTCTATGATAGAGCTACAGGCGTTTCTATAGTAGAGCTACAGATGTTTCTATGATAGAGCTGCAGATGTTTCTATGATAGAGCTACAGGCGTTTCTATAGTAGAGCTACAGATGTTTCTATGATAGAGCTACAGACGTTTCTATGATAGAGCTACAGGCGTTTCTATAGTAGAGCTACAGATGTTTCTATGATAGAGCTGCAGACGTTTCTATGATAGAGCTACAGGCGTTTCTATGATAGAGCTACAGACGTTTCTATGATAGAGCTACAGGCGTTTCTATAGTAGAGCTACAGATGTTTCTATGATAGAGCTGCAGACGTTTCTATGATAGAGCTACAGACGTTTCTATAATAGAGCTACAGACGTTTCTATGATAGAGCTACAGGCGTTTCTATGATAGAGCTACAGACGTTTCTATGATAGAGCTACAGACGTTTCTATGATAGAGCTACAGACGTTTCTATAATAGAGCTACAGACGTTTCTATGATAGAGCTACAGACGTTTCTATAATAGAGCTACAGACATTTCTATAATAGAGCTACAGACATTTCTATAATAGAGCTACAGACGTTTCTATGATAGAGCTACAGACGTTTCTATAATAGAGCTACAGACGTTTCTATGATAGAGCTACAGACGTTTCTATGATAGAGCTACAGACGTTTCTATGATAGAGCTACAGACGTTTCTATGATAGAGCTACAGACGTTTCTATGATAGAGCTACAGGCGTTTCTATAGTAGAGCTACAGGCGTTTCTATGATAGAGCTATAGACGTTTCTATAATAGAGCTACAGACGTTTCTATAATAGAGCTACAGACGTTTCTATGATAGAGCTACAGACGTTTCTATAATAGAGCTACAGACGTTTCGTAATTGTAAGACTTTATTCTCGTTAATATTACGACGTAAATTTAGGACTTTATTATCGTAATTTTACGACTTTATTCTCATAATCTTAGGACTTTATTATCATAATTTTTGAGTTTATTCTCGTTAATATTACGACGTAAATTTACGACTTTATTCTCATAATTTTAGGACTTTATTATCGTGATTTTACGACTTTATTCTCATAATCTTAGGATTTTATCATCGAAATTTTGTAACTTTATTGTCGCAATTTTAAGACTTTATTCTCATTAATATTACAACGTAAATTTACAACTTTATTCTCATAATCTTAGGACTTTATTATCGTAATTTTACGACTTTATTCTCATAATTTTAGGACTTTATTATCATAAATTTAAGACTTTATTCTCATAATTTTAGGATTTTATTGTCGTAATTTTAAGACTTTATTCTCGTTATTTCACGACTTTATTCTTGTAATTTTACGACTTTATTCTCGTTAATATTACGACGTAAATTTACGACTTTATTCTCATAATTTTAGGACTTTATTATCGTAATTTTACGACTTTATTCTCATAATTTTAGGACTTTATCGTAAATTTACGACTTTATTCTCATAATCTTAGGATTTTATCATCGTAATTTTGTAACTGTATTCTGAAAATAAAGGAATCTGCATCGTGGCCCTAACAGTGTGGGAGCAGCGTCTCCTCATCCTATGAAATATGCATCCGGCCTGCAGAGAGCAGTGGAGCATGCAGGAGACGGAGGGAGGGATCAGTATTCAGGGCGCAGCCTGGTGCTGCTTTAACCTATTAGAGTGACAGCAGTGCATGAAATGATATCCTAGAATTTATATCCTAGAACCAAAGTCTGGATTCATGCAGAGAGGAGAATCCAAACCAGGAGCTTTAGCTTCTACAGACTACTTCTTTCTCCCACAGGAGCATCAGAAGGTGCAGCTTCCTCCCACGCTCTGCCTCACCCCCCCAGAGACAAAAAAAAATGGGTCAACCAGCTCAGAGAGGGGGAGGAGGGGAGGCAGGGGGCCCCCTGCTGGCAGCATCATTAGCATGCACGCTCAGTCTGACAGAAAAATGTCTGAAAAATGCAAAGTGATGCAGAGCGAGGCGAACAAAAACAGCAGGGGAAGATTGAACCTCCTGAAACATGGAATCACACCTCAGTGGTTCTTACCTGCAGCGACCAGCAGGGGGAGCAGCGGCAGCAGCAGCGCATGGAGAGGGAAGAAGAAGAACCAATTAGGAAGGGAGGAGAGGAGGAGTCAATCAACCAGGGATGAACTAAGGACCTAAAACCCTGCTGGGTCATCAGAACCAGAACCTCTGGATTAGGGAGTTTAGAAAAGGAAGGAGGCATGAGGAGGTGAGGGAGGAGGAGACCGGGCCGACCCCACCCTGACATCCAGACGCAGATCTGTTGCCGTGGCGACCAGTGCAGGGAGGGGCAGTCTGCTCGCTGAGTGCGTGCAGATCTGCAGCATCCTCCATCACTTTGCTGCAGTTTCCTTTGACGTTTGAGCCTTCAGGGACACCGTAGAAACGGTTCAAACTTGTTTCTGCCGACAGTGAGGCAGAAACAGCAGCGGCGCCGCCGTGCAGATGGAGCGCTGCTCATTACACATTCATGAATGTATCCGCCTCAGGTTGATCCTCTGCAGCAGGCAGCTGGCGTCCCCCCAGGGAGGGGGGAGGGGGGGGCACAATGGAGGCCAGAGACCGGCCCTGGGCTCAGCAGGGTCTTCAACCAGCAACCTCTACCAAGCAGGTCCTACCAGGACCAGAACCTTGAAAGCATCATGAACCCTGCAGCCTCTCTGCCTCCTCAGCAGCTCTCTGCTGCCCCCTGCTGCTCACCACCAGCAGCACAGGGCCTCCACAACCTCAGCCTCTCCTCTGTTTGTTGTTCTGGCTGCTCTGCTGGTTACCGTGGCAACGCAGCCATCTATAGAACAGGTCGTCATGGCAACCAGCATCACTTCCTCAAAAACAAAGACCTTGACACCCTTTATTTTTGACTCATTCTAGCCGCTTCTGAGCAGCTGGACGTTCTGGACCAGAACCGGCGCTGCGGGTTCCAGCAGAACCGCAGCAGAACCGCAGCAGAACTCCATCAGAACTCTGAGAATCTGACGTTTCTTCTCCTCTCTGAAGCGTTCATCTTGTTAAAATGTGATCATTTAATGCAGCATGCAGGCCTGGTTCTGTGTTCATCCCCCCTGAACATCACCAGACAGACCCGGACCGACCCGTTTCTCACAGCCCGGATAATCCGGACCCTCGGGTCAGTCTGAGGGGGGCAGCAGTGAAATCTCTGTGAAACCGCCTGGCAGGCTGTCAGCGGCGCCGACTGGAACCGACAGGCGTGAAGAGAAAGAAAAAGAGGAGGCGGAGCCTGAGACAGGATCCGGGTTCTAGCGGGCTCTCTGAGCATCCTGGTGATCAGCAGAGAGCTGCTGCTGTGTACTAAATGGTTCTGGGTCCATGAATAGACCCAGAACCATTACTCACTGCCTACATTTCCCATCATCCCTCAGGGTCCTCTGAGACAGAACCAGCTCTGTGTCCTACAGGAATGTTCTGGGCCGTCCCACGCTTCTTCACAAAGGATAGCTTCTCTCCCTGGATTCCTCACCAATGAGGAAGCAACCCTACCCGACCAGAAATCCCAAAATAAAGTCTTAAAAAATAATTTTAAGACTTTATTCTTGTAGTTAAATGACTTTTTTCTCTTAATTTTACAACTTTATTCTTGAAATAGAAGAAAAAAATCCCTAGCCTGGCCCTGATACTCCATGGTAGTTTATAAACGGTTCATTCCATCCTATTAATGGTAAAAGTTCCTTTCTTTGTTGTAATGCTCCCACCGTCCTCTAGAGGGCGTCTCCGGTGTAAAGCCAGAGTGGAACAGAACCATGGACGGATCCAGACCCGGTCCGGATCGTTTACACAGTTTAATGGATCCAAGGATCCAGAACTTTTCATGGTTCTGGTAGAAACTCCTTCAGTTCTGCTAAAGCGGCACTGATGGAGGAGCAGCAGAAGTTCTGCACTCAGAAGGAGACGATGGAACGGGAGAAGAATAACACATGCTAGCAGTTAGCATGCTAGATGCTAAAGCAACCAGTTTCAAAGTTTTGCTAACAGAACAAAGTCTCTTTCAGCTCTGATTGGTGGATTAGACGAAAAGAACACAGAGCCTCAGCAGATGGCCGCTCAGCCTGGTTCTGCTGGAGGTTTCTTCCTGTTCAAAGGGAGTTTTTCCTCTCCACTGTCGCTACAAGCATGCTTAGTGTGAGGGATTGCTGAAGAGTCAATGAGTCGATGCAATCAGCTGGTTTTCCTTAGATAGAAAACTTTGAATCAATCTGACTGGATGATCTGGTGAACTGGAAAGTGACCTGAGATGACATGATGTGAATTGGAGCTATAGAAATAAACTGAATAGAATTGAATCGGCAAAACGAAGCGAGGTTTTAATAATAACCGTAAATCGGGAGACAGAAATGATCGTAAAGTTTCCATGATTCTTCTGTTGCTTTGCTTCCAAATATGGTAGAAAAATGAAAACAGGTCTACGTCAGAGCAGCATACCCTGTCTGTTAATCATAGATCTACGTTTCAGTGGGTGGGACACCAGACGTGTTCCACGCATTTTCTTCCTCTTTTTTTGTTTAGAAACCAAACAGCTTCCTGTTTTATCTTATAAATCTGTTTAATAATGTTTATTTATTCAGTCAGTTTTGAATTGAGCTGGGATTAACTGTTAGATTAACGATGGATTATTTATTGTAAATAAAAGAGATGAAGCCTAAAGTTTTATCAATCGATCAGATGGATCAGCTTTAGGTTCATCCATGGATGAACTTCTGTCCCTGAATGTAGCAGAACCGACCCAGAACCCGGTCCACATAGAACCAGACACACCCCCGTCTCCCCGGTTACTATGATGTATGAAACCTGGAAGCAGGAAGCAGACGCTAACCAGGAGGGGAACTGGTGCATTGTGGGTAGGAAGTGTCCCCTGGGTGAGGGCTCCGTTTCAAACCAGATCAATCCGGTACCAGCTGAGACCTGCAGCTCTAGAACCCTGAGGTTAGAAGATCCACTGCTGAGCAGAAGGAACCACAGACTGCTGCGGTTCTGGTCAGACTGGGTCGGGTTCTGTCCCTGTGGTTCTGGTCAGACCGGGTCGGCCGGTCGGATTCTGCTGGGTTCTGGTCAGACCGGGTCGGGTTCTGTCCCTGTGGTTCTGGTCAGACCGGGTCGGCTGGTCGGATTCTGCTGGGTTCTGGTCAGACCGGGTCGGGTTCTGTCCCTGTGGTTCTGGTCAGACCGGGTCGGCTGGTCGGATTCTGCTGGGTTCTGGTCAGACCGGGTCGGGTTCTGTCCCTGTGGTTCTGGTCAGATCGGGTCGGCTGGTCGGATTCTGCTGGGTTCTGGTCAGACCTGGTCGGGTTCTGTCCCTGTGGTTCTGGTCAGACCGGGTCGGCTGGTCGGATTCTGCTGGGTTCTGGTCAGACCGGGTCGGCTGGTCGGATTCTGCTGGGTTCTGGTCAGACCGGGTCGGGTTCTGTCCCTGTGGTTCTGGTCAGACCGGGTCGGCTGGTCGGATTCTGCTGGGTTCTGGTCAGACCGGGTCGGGTTCTGTCCCTGTGGTTCTGGTCAGATCGGGTCGGCTGGTCGGATTCTGCTGGGTTCTGGTCAGACCTGGTCGGGTTCTGTCCCTGTGGTTCTGGTCAGATCGGGTCGGCTGGTCGGATTCTGCTGGGTTCTGGTCAGACCGGGTCGGGTTCTGTCCCTGTGGTTCTGGTCAGACCGGGTCGGCTGGTCGGATTCTGCTGGGTACTGGTCAGACTGGGTCGGATTCTGCTGGGTTCTGGTCAGACCGGGTCGGGTTCTGTCCCTGTGGTTCTGGTCAGATCGGGTCGGCTGGTCGGATTCTGCTGGGTACTGGTCAGACTGGGTCGGGTTCTGTCCCTGTGGTTCTGGTCAGACCGGGTCGGGTTCTGTCCCTGTGGTTCTGGTCAGACCGGGTCGGCTGGTCGGATTCTGCTGGGTACTGGTCAGACTGGGTCGGGTTCTGTCCCTGTGGTTCTGGTCAGACCGGGTCGGGTTCTGTCCCTGTGGTTCTGGTCAGACCGGGTCGGCTGGTCGGATTCTGCTGGGTACTGGTCAGACTGGGTCGGGTTCTGCTGGGTTCTGGTCAGACCGGGTCAGGTTCTGCTGGGTTCTGCTCCTGCGGTTCTGCAGCTTCCTCCTCTGGTCTCCAGGAGGAAGCAGAACAATGGCCGACCTCCGTCCAGATTAAAATAGTCTTCCTGCTCGCCGTCCCACCAACACAATCAGAACCATCAGAGCGCCGCCGCCGCCGCTGAGGACGCCTCCATCCATCTCCATGGCTCCCAGGAGAGGATGATGTCACTTCCTGCTCTACAGAGCCAGCAGCAGAGGCTCTGGTTCCCCTCTGGGCCCCGTTAATGCTGATGAACGGATCCTCGGACCGGATCAGAACCAGACCTCCACCCACAGCTGTGAGCCTACAGACCGGGCCGGTTCTGTCTGACCGCTGTGCTATCACTTCTATTCACATCCCCTCCACCAGAACCGGTTCTGAGGTCCGATACATCCATAGTGGCTC
The DNA here is from genome assembly GCF_016077235.1 of Cyprinodon tularosa. Classification (NCBI taxonomy): domain Eukaryota; kingdom Metazoa; phylum Chordata; class Actinopteri; order Cyprinodontiformes; family Cyprinodontidae; genus Cyprinodon; species Cyprinodon tularosa. The sequence continues at coordinate 286,890 of NW_024037932.1, forward strand.
AGCAGATATTTCCCATCATTCCCTGGGAGGTTCTGACGGACCCGTCGGTCTGATGGTTCTGACCCGGTCCGTCTTTACTCCTTCCTATCGTCTCAAGGGTTTTAATAACTTTTCCAGCAGTTTGTTCCTGGAGGGTCTGACCTTTGACCCCTGTGTGAGGGAGCAGGAGGTGGAGCGAACTGAGTCAGACACAGGAGGACCAGATTCTGGTTTAAAAAACTGGACCAGAACCGCCTGGGATATGGAATCTGCTTCTGAGCAGAGTCCGGGGTCAGAGTCCTGGGTCAGGGTCCTGGGTCAGGGTCCTGGGTCAGGGTCCTGGGTCAGGGTCCTGGGTCAGGGTCCTGGGTGGGATCAGGAGGTCCAGCCTGGTTCTGGTGTCAGTAAGCGGATCTGAGCCCCCATCAGACAGCGAGCGGTTCCACCTTTAAATCTACACATTGGTTCAGGTCCAACAGAACCGTTGGCTCTAGTTGCCATGGAGACCAGGCAGGTGGAAACCACCTGAAGAGGATTAAATAACAGGTCATGGAGTCATGAGTCATCTGCTGCTGTTTCCCCCACAGCTTCAGCTGGTTTCCACGGCAACGGCTCTCCATCCTCTCTTTGTTCAACCAGGAGGAACCATCTGGAGATGAAGCTAAAACTCAGCACAGCGGCTGGGTTCTTCTTCTGGACCGGTTGGTTCCTCACATGGACCCTCAACTCCTCACAAGGACCCTCGGTTCCTATTATGGTACCTGGGTTCCTAGCATGGACCCTTGGTTCCTAGCATGGACCCTCGGTTCCTATTATGGTACCTGGGTTCCTAGCATGGACCCTTGGTTCCTAGCATGGACCCTCGGTTCCTAGCATGGTACCTGGGTTCCTAGCATGGACCCTTGGTTCCTAGCATGGACCCTCGGTTCCTAGCATGGTACCTGGGTTCCTAGCATGGACCCTCGGTTCCTAGCATGGTACCTGGGTTCCTAGCATGGACCCTTGGTTCCTAGCATGGACCCTCGGTTCCTAGCATGATACCTGGGTTCCTAGCAAAGACCCTCGGCTCCTAGCATGGACCCTCAGCTCCTCACAAGGACCCTGGGTTCCTAGCTGGGTACCTGGGTTCCTAGCATGGACCCTTGGTTCCTAGCATGGACCCTCGGTTCCTAGCATGGTACCTGGGTTCCTAGCATGGACCCTTGGTTCCTAGCATGGACCCTCGGTTCCTAGCATGGTACCTGGGTTCCTAGCATGGACCCTCGGTTCCTAGCATGGTACCTGGGTTCCTAGCATGGACCCTTGGTTCCTAGCATGGACCCTCGGTTCCTAGCATGATACCTGGGTTCCTAGCAAAGACCCTCGGCTCCTCACAAGGACCCTGGGTTCCTAGCTGGGTACCTGGGTTCCTAGCATGGATATTTTGGTCTTTCCTGCTCAGAGTCTTTGGGTATAATCTGAAATCCTGCAAAATAAAAGAACCAATCCCTGCGGGTCAGAACCTAACGCTGCAGAACCAGCTGGGCTGCTGGTTTACGTAAGGGTCCAGATGTTCCTGCCGGGTCGCCTCAGAGCGGCCCGCTCCAGCTGCCGCCTTAATCCCCCGCTCAGATTATACAACCAACTGATCACAACCCATCCAGAACCAGAACCACACAGAGGGAAACCCGTTGCTATGGTGATACCCTCCTCTTTAGGAGAGCCCCGCCCCTCCTGAGACATAAACATCTTTATCGGCCCAGTTCCCTTATCGGACCGGTACCAGTACTAGGACTGGGAACTGATGTCTAAATAATTGGTACCGGTCTAAATGCTGGTACTGGTCCAACTGCAGAATAGAATAGACCAGATGGTCCATTCTCTGACCCAATGACATGTGGGCCGGTTCTGGCCTGACCCGGATCGTCAGAACCAGTCTGTCTGCAGGGCGTTCTCATTCAGGAGGCAGCGGATCAAAGCCGGTTCTGACCTCCAGCTTCAGTGGACCAGAACCGGTTCTGTTGCCATGGATACCGGCTGCACAGGTTTCCTCAGGGTCCGACAGCAGGTGGTTCCAGAACCAGGCAGAACCGGGTTATGGTTCCTTTATCCGCCGCATCAGAGCCGACAAAAGGAGTGAAACCTGAGAACCCGACTGGAGGAAACAAAGGCCTGAGCAAACAGCAGCGGGCCGACCGGGTCCGACCGGGTCACACGGTGCGTTCAGGGCCCGACGAGGCTGCTGGGGCCCGTCTGGACCGGTTCTGCTGGACCGGTTCTTTAAGGCCTGACAGGAAGGAGCCGGTCCAGAACAATAAGGTTCCTGAGAGGAAGCAGCAGCTGTGACCCGGTTCCAACGGGACCAGAACCTCAGATCCAACACTGAGCCTAAAGGTACGGAGGACTGTTAGGGCCACTGAAGAAATTAAAATGGTTAAAGATTTTTAAATGTTATTTCAGTTTAATACGGGAAAAAAGGCTGAATTCTGAGATTAAATAAAAGATTAAAAAACAGTTTTTCATCACAATGTTTTTATCAAGACTGCACTTTAAAAAATGAAATAATCCAGAGAGCTTTTCTAAAGGAAATTCCTTTTTGTTTACACTTGTGTACAAAATGATAAAATAAATCTAAACCTCTCAATCTAAAGTAAAAATTGGGAGAAAAATGTCAGAATTCTGGGATTAAAGTTAGAATTTTGGATTAATGGGACCAGAGATCCCAGATTAACAATCAGAGGTTCTGGAGGGAAGGTTTGGTTCTGCTGACCCAGACCCAGCGGGCCTCCTGCATGGAGGTGGGTCCCAGCAGATGAACCGGGTCAGCAGGGAGCAGGAACCCTCCCTCCGGGCAGGAATGCGCACCGGGCCGGCCGGCAGCATTCCCAGCGGTCCTACCTTCGATGGCGATGACATGCTCCCGGATCTGGTTCTGCAGCAGCGGCTCCTCCAGCCGCTCCAGCAGCTCGTAGATGGAGTAGATGTTCGGATGGACGGACTCGAACCTCTGGATCTCAGAGCGGATGGCGGCCGAGTTGGCCACATGCAGCTGGTAGTTCATCCTGGAGGACTTCCTGCTCCTCAAATAAAGCTAGTGGCGTCAATAATCCCGGAGAAACAATAATCCCGGAGAAACAGGTTCTGGATTACATCCCTGGAGGACTGGCTCCGGGAGGCATCAGCTACAGTCCGGGGAAGGCTGCTGCTGCGGCGGCTTCCCGGGCGGCGGGGCTCCGCTGCTCCATAGCCTTCCAAGGCCGGCCTGGATGAACGGAGGCTGGGATTAAACTGGACTACCAGCGGAACCGGGACTCATTTCTACCCGGAGGAGGAGGCCTGCCGCTGCTGCTAGCTGGCTAAAGCTAACTAGCTGTAGCTTCCAGCAGGAAAACCGGGAAACGTCACCGAATTCCAGCCGGGAAAGTCGGCCTCACATCCGAGCAGAAAGCGGGATAACCTGGGAACAGCTGCGGGAACCGAGCTCTGGAACCTGGGGAGAACAATCAGTCCGCGGCGGTGCTTCGGCTCCCTCCTCCTGGGTTTGTCTCCTTCTCCGGATCAGCTCCTCGGTGCTGCGGATGAACCGGAGCGGGCGGAGGCGGCGGGAGGAGCGGGAGGTTTAGAGGAGCTCCGGCGGCTCTTAGAGGAGGATGGGATGGATGCGGGATCAGAACCCAGAACCTGGACTGGCCCGCTCCCTCCGGATGGACCCAACAGACAGATTCCCAGCCGGGATTTCCTTTAGGACGGTCAGCGATGACCAAATAAGGACATCTGGTTTGACCCTTCACAGTAAAGCACAGATTCGCGTCAAGTGATTTTCATTCGCTTTGATTCAATTTATCAAAAAATAAATAAAAATCTGAAGAGCTCAACTAAAAAATAATTCATTTAACTCACTTTATTCCAACTTTATAAATATTTATTTCTAATTACAATCAGTTTAGCTCATCTCAACTGTTTTAAATCCAATTTTATCTCAGACAACTTTACAAAAAATGTTGAATTTTACTTCATGTAAACTCAATAAGTTTCTGATAAACTCAGTTTATAGTTTAGTTTAATCCAATGTCTCATTTTTTATTTGTTTTTAGTAGTTTCAGTTGAATCCAACTCCGTTTTTTATCAAAACTTTTTTTAATTCAATCCAATTCAAATGTAAATCCAATTCAGCTTTTAATTTCAGTTTGTTTTGTTTTTTTTTGTTTTTGTTTTTTTTTATTCAGTTAATTTATCAAGGTTTAATTTAGTTGTAAAAAAAAAAAACTAATACAAATGTTCTAATTAGGTCCAGGTCCAATTAGGTCCAACTAATTCCCGCTTAACTGGTTCCATAATTAGTTTCAGATAAGATACATGACAGCTTTAGTGTAGTTTGTTTAATTTGGGTTTACTTAAGTCAGACTTTAACCATCTAAAGGAAATATATGAGCAGATTCTGTGAGGAAGGATCAAACAATAAATAGAATCAACTAGGATTAGAAAGTAATCTATTTCTATAGTAGTCCTCTATTTAAATATTATTAGTAACGAATGTTTTCTTTTTAAACTAAAGTTAAACCCGTTTTACCAACATTTAATGTGGAACTGCACGGTTTTGTTTAGTATGCTTTTACTTTGAAAGTCCGGCCCGTCGCGTTCCGGTTTTCCTGCTGCTCCAACTATAGTTATTAATACGTAGACGCTCCGATGGACGCTGGCCGACGTGCCTACAGGGCGGCCATCTTGGATCAGACCAGCTGCTTCAGAATGAGTAGGAGGCGCCTCTGATCTCATTTTAATCACATGGAAGACGAGTTAAAGATCATATTAAAATAATCAGAATACATTAAATTACCAAAACATATTTAATAAAGTTATAAGTTAGATTACAGAAATTTATTCAGATTAAACACAATTTTAACTGGATGAGATATAAAGGCAGTTATATATCAACTAAGTTTTAATATAAAAAACAAAAACAAATATACATATATTGCTTTTAGAAATCAGTGTGTTTTCAGAACTTTTCTCTGCTTCCATCCGTGCGAGGAGGTGCTTAACATGAAGTTAATGGATCATAAAAACCTAAACTAATTCCAGGCTGAGCATCCATAGGAGGAATAAAAGTCAGGCATCCTGAGAGGCAGCTCTGGAAGTTTGCTGTCAACAGAAAATCAGAATGATGTAATAAATTAGAAAATCATTTCTATCAGTCCTTCGGTCTTAAGTAGCCCCAGAAACGTTGATCTAATTAATCTGGAAATCTGTGGAAAGTTCATCAGATTCAGATTAATAGAAAACATAAAGAACCCTTTGCCTCAATCTATCTGACCGCGGCTTGGTCTGACCCAAGATGGCCGCCCTGTGAGCCTCTCACCCACTGATCTCTATTTATTCCCTGGATTGCTGATTGCCTGTTGGCAGTAAGGGGCTGAAGTGAAGCAACCGGGCGCCATATTGGTACTCCCTAGTCAGACCGGTCATAATGTGAACTTTATGTGCGCTGCAGCATCGAACAACCATGATGTTCTCATTTTCAGGGACTTAAGACTTTTTAAATAAAGATAAATTCATCAGTTTGACACAGACTGGCTTTTTCACAAAATCAGTAGATAAACTTTAACTTACCGTAGAATAAAACAATCAGCCAATCACATTGCAGAGTCATTATGAAGTCAGTGAAGTCTATAAATCAGGTAATATAACATATTATACAAATAAATCACAATAAAATGAATGTGTTGATGGAGCAGAATAATACAGATGAGCCTAAACTGATGATCAGTGGCGGATCTAGACCCAATGTACCAGGGGGCCAGGAGGGGGCCAGCATGTTTTCATGGGGGGCCCAGAAAAGCATGAAATAAAAAACATGGCAAAGGATTCAAATATATCGATAGAGCTGCATGAATGGACATTTCTATTCAATTAGGTTTAATAATAATTATATTTCTTATTAGGTCAATATACATTCATAATTTAGGAATTTTACATATTTTTCACTTAATTTAAGTTAAAATTAGCATCTTCTATGAAATCTGAATTAGAACTAAATAAAAACTGATAAATTCAGCTGTAAAAAATAGAGGATTTTTAAAATTTGTTTTGAAAAAAAATTTAGCAGATTAAAACAGGGATCCTCTCTCAGTACCACTGAAGCTATCACCTTATTGTTTTTAAATAATTAGTAAAACAGAATTTGTAAAGAAAAAAAAAAATGAAATAGATCCAAAGGATCCATCAGTAACCATGTCTGTTCCAGCTCAGATCAGCATTAGAATTTCTCTTAGATTTATGTCTTCAGTTCAGGGGCCATAAGAGGGGCCATGACATGATCTGTAGGGGCACTGGCCCCCATTGGCCCCTCTAGAACCGCCCATGCTGATGATGTACATGTAATATACATGTATTGATTACATGTATATTACATGTACTGCCACGAAATTTTACATAAAGACTGAATTACAAGTACACATTTGTTAATGTTATAGTGTTTTTCTATTCGCAAACTGTCCATGCATGGTTGATATAAATATATATATACTATATACACTCATTTTCAATCTAACATGCAATATATTTCAGCTAATTACTTTTTCAAATGAGAAATAAACCAAACTATAAAAACAACAGCATCATCCACTTAATAAAGAATTCCTACATTTCACAGTGAATAACTTTCTTTTTCCTCTACTTTCTATTAACGTTAGACCCAATGTCAGTGTCTAACTCAGTCAATGTCTTCCAGTCAGACTAATGTCTGACTAAACTATAGATCCATCGGCTATAGATGGGTTTATTGCTTAGTTCATCCACTGACTGGGAAATGACCAGTGGAACGTCTTCCTGCAGCCAGAAAACTGCTGGTTTTAGCAGCTAACTGCTGCAATGGGAGGCATTTTACTGCACGTCTCTGTGGGAGTGGGGAGTACCAAGATGGCGGACGGTGGCTTCACTTTTTTTGAACAATCAGCAATTCAGTGGATTAATAGAGATCAGTGCTCCCATGGCTCTGATAGCCATAGATTATATACTTAGACGCCTCATTGGATTTTGGCTGACGTGCCTAGAGGGCGGCCATCTTGGGTCAGACCACGGTTCAGACACCTGCTGTCAGAATGAACAGGAAGCGCCTTAGATCTCATTTTCATCACAGGAAAGAGTCAGAGATAAAATCACAATAATCTCTGACCTTTCAGAGCCCCTTAAAAGAACAAAACTAATTCTAAAAGATTACCACATTTATTCAGATTAAAAACTAATTAAACTGAGCTCAAACTGGATGAGATTTATGCAATGTTATATATTTTGCAATTAATATTAATATAAGATTATATTTTACAAATATTACATATTTATGAGATGTATTATTATTATTTAGAATTTTTAAGGATTGCTCTTTGATAATGAGTATTATGATCTATAGAGGAAATTTTGTTGTTATTTATTTTTTTAAGAATTTATTTTTATCTATTTTTTTCATTGTCAAGACTTTTTTGTCAAATCATAGTGAATGGTAAATGTATGTTGTGTCTAACTAAACTAATCAAAACTTTTTCCAAAACTCTTTTTCAAACTAATTGTTTTTTGTTTTTTATTATTTATTGATCTGTAAACATTTGTTCATTAATCAGTAAATGATATATATTTATATTTTAGAAGGTGTTTTGGTCTTTAAGTGGTTCTAACATATAAGTAGGTTTCCTGTGATTAAGATGAGATCCAAGGCGCCTCCTGTTCATCCTGTCAGCAGCTGGTCTGATCCAAGATGGCCGCTGTCTAGGCACGCTGTCGCTGCAAAGATAACCTCTGCCTTTCAAAATAAAATCAGCAGGACCTGCTCAGTTCAGGATTTATTTCTTCTGCCAACATGAATGAAAACCATCCATTAGAATAAACCCTAAATAAAGAGTTGATGACCATGAGGTCCAGCCTGGAGTCTCTGAATCTGGACCTCTTGGTCCGTCTCTACGGCGACGAAGCAGGAACCTTCTCCCCATCCAGCAGCAGGAAGTGGATGATCCCGTTCTTCTTCTTCCCGCTGCTGGCGGCCTTGATGCAGCACTCATGGTCTCCCACAGAGAAACGGGTCTCTGTGCCGTCGTCCACAAACTCCCCCTGTGGACGAGACAGGAGGGGACACAGAATCTGAGGCGTGGACGCACATCACACTATAATAAACACACCAGAGATCTCACCAGAGGAAGACGGCGGAATAGAAATTCTCACCGTTGTTTCCATTTTCTGCCCGTTGCACCAGACATCCATGGTGTCCTTCTCTGTTAAAAGACATCACAGTCCATCAGGACACGTCTACACAGGCTGAGGTTGTCCCCGGACCTCCTCTGGACTCACCCAGAACCACCCTGTAGTCCGTCCCGTCCACCTGAACCACCCAGGTCTTGGTGGTCTTGGCTCTGTTGTCGATGAACGTCTGCAGACTCTTGCCGTCGACGTTCAGAGAGTACTCGTAGGCGAAGCCGCTGACGGCCTCGATGTTAATGGCGGCCTTGGTGTTGGCGCTGCCGACAGTGAAGGTCTCCTTCCCAACCAGCTTGAACATCCAGTCCTTCCTGATCACTTCCTGCAGAGAAAAACCGCCTCACTGATCCAGTGGTCCTGGTCTGGGGGGACCGTCACCAACTTTGCTCCAAGTTTGAAGATGTTTCCCAACTATTCCCTCTAACGACCCCCCTTTCAGAGACATAGACAGGTATGGGGCATTGCAGGCTAACAAAGAAGCCAAACCACCCCCATTCCAAAGGGGGGGACCCGTTCATCTGCTTCTATTTGCATGTTTTCTAAACTAAAACCAGGCTTTGTTGGGCTGCTGGATAAAACCTGGAACTAAACGCTATTTCTGACATTTTGAATTGAAAAAGCTTCCTGGATGGAAGAGAAACGTCTTCAAACTGGGAAACAAAGTCCAGTGGATTGATTTTTAACTTTTTTGTAATGACTGTGGCCTGGATAACTTAGAATCTACACCAGGATATGTCATTGTGACTTTTACAATCACTAGCCACAGTGGCTAGTAACTAATAAACCATTAGCCACAGAGGTTAGGAACTTTTAAAACTGTTAGCCACAGTGGCTAATAACTTTTAAAACCATTAGCCACAGTGGGTAGTACCTTTTAAAACAGTTAGCCACAGTGGCTAGTAACTTTCATAACCATTAGCCACAGTGGGTAGTACCTTTTAAAACAGGTAGCCACAGTGGGTAGTACCTTTTAAAACAGTTAGCCACAGTGGCTAGTAACTTTCATAACCATTAGCCACAGTGGGTAGTACCTTTTAAAACAGTTAGCCACAGTGGCTAGTAACTTTCATAACCATTAGCCACAGTGGGTAGTACCTTTTAAAACAGGTAGCCACAGTGGGTAGTACCTTTTAAAACAGTTAGCCACAGTGGCTAGTAACTTTCATAACCATTAGCCACAGTGGGTAGTACCTTTTAAAACAGGTAGCCACAGTGGGTAGTACCTTTTAAAACAGTTAGCCACAGTGGCTAGTAACTTTTATAACCATTAGCCACAGTGGCTAGTAACTTTCATAACCATTAGCCACAGTGGCTAGTAACTTTCATAACCATTAGCCACAGTGGAAAGTAACTTTTAAAACCGTTCGCCACAGTGGCTAGTAACTTTTATAACCATTAGCCACAGTGGCTAGTAACTTTCATAACCATTAGCCACAGTGGCTAGTAACTTTCATAACCATTAGCCACAGTGGAAAGTAACTTTTAAAACCGTTCGCCACAGTGGCTAGTAACTTTTATAACCATTAGCCACAGTGGCTAGTAACTTTCATAACCGTTAGCCACAGTGGATAGTAACCTTTTAAACTATTAGCCACAGTGGCTAGTAACTTTTAAACCATTAGCTACAGTGACTAGTAGCTTTTAAAACCGTTAGCCACAGTGGGTAGTACCTTTTAAAACCGTTAGCCACAGTGGGTAGTAACTTTTAAAACCGTTAGCCACAGTGGCTAGTAACTTTCATAACCATTAGCTACAGTGACTAGTAGCTTTTAAAACCGTTAGCCACAGTGGCTAGTAACTTTTAAAACCGTTAGCCACAGTGGATAGTAACCTTTTAAACTATTAGCCACAGTGGCTAGTAACTTTTTAAACCATTAGCTACAGTGACTAGTAGCTTTTAAAACCACTAGCCACAGTGAATAGTTAGGATGACCAGACGTCCTCTTTTTCCCCCGACATGTCCTACTTTTCAGACCTAAAAAAATGTCCAGGGGGGATTTAAAAATTACGGGATTCTGGTCGATTACAGCGCATTCGAACCGAGCCGTGAGCTCCGGGGCTGGTCCGGGACACCCGGCGGCCGGTGGAGCGATCGACCCAACCCGGTGACGGTAGCCTGGACACTGGCACCTGCCTCACCGGGCACCGTGCCGGGTTCGGTCGCTCCGACCAGCCCCGGAGCTCACAGCTCAGGTCGAATGCCGGGTCCGGTTCACTTCATCCTCTCCTGGTTTACCATCTTCCTCATCTTCCTGTCCAGATCTGAATCTGGGTCCACCATCATGAATAGTAGCCTACCAGGAACGTGCAGCCACTCACTGTCCGCTGCAATACACGTGTTTAATTGGGATAATCATTTCTAAGAAGTCAAAATATTGTTCTTGAGTTTTTAATTAACAAGAAATTATATAGTTATTCTGGTAAAAATTTTTTTTTACTTATTTTCATAAAAAAAAAATTGTTACATTTTATTTCAGTATAATCTGAGAAAAAAGACAGAATTCTGACTTTATCTCATATTCAATTTAAATAATATTTAAAAATATATTTTTTATTTTTTTCAGGGGCCCTAATCCTCTTCTGTTAAAATCTGCAACAGTGTGCATAAAGAAAGCAGGAAGAAAGGAGGCTTCCCTCAGTGGTATCTGCAGATGGAGCCTGAGGGACGGCCATGATGTCCTGATGGTGTCAGCTGATCTCAGGTTCTGGATTTGATGGACAGACGGATGTTTCCTCATATCCATCTTTAATATCGATATTAATTCCCTGTCGCTGTGAATTAAATCCAGTTTAAATGTTTCCGCCTCAGACCGGACCCTCTGACCTCATGACCTTTCAGTCAGACCAAACCCCACAGAGGAGCCTCTGAATGAACCAGAACCAGAGCTCACCGTCCCGTTGACGTAAACCACCCGTTTCCCGGTGGTGGTACCGTGAGCGAACTCGATCCTGTAGACGCCGTCACTCAGAGCCACCTCCCACGCCGCCACCACGTCTCCGCCCAGCATCCTGGACGCACGGACCGGGACCCGGAGCTCCGGAAGCTGCCGAGGAGGCTGTGAGGAGCTGGAAGGATGAAGGAAAGCGGTACTGCCGCATCAGCAGGAGCTGAATTACAGTAAGAGGCTTAGAGGGAGGCCTGGGGGGGAAAGTGTGTCACCGTCTTCTGGAAAATTCTTCCTTAAAGCAACGGATTTTAATCTGATTCATCATCTGAACTATGAGGTCTGACCGAGAAGACGCTGTAAAACAGGAACTGCTGCTTCTTTCTGCCAAAAACTCCTTCATTCAGCCCCTAAAGGAGAGGTTATACTGCCCCCTGCTGGACCAAAGCTAACAGGAAATCTGCACAAATAAATTAGAAAATAAAGAGTTTAACTCTAAAATCATTGATTTCATTTCCTGGTTTATGAGTAAAATGTGAAAAATCTTGATTCAAATGAAAACATTTTCAACCATCTAAAAACTTCTTTTTAATTTTTTCCTGTAATAAATCAAGTTTAGCTAATTTATCCGCTCATTAATTGATTTATAATGCTTTAATTCTGGTTCAGTTTTTTTATTTTTATTTTTAATCATCTGATTTTTAGACATAAAAACCCAGTCTGCTAATTTCTATATTAGTTTAGTCCTTCTTTAATGTGTATAACTTATCTATGTGAACCAGAATGAATATCTGGAGATCGTTGGAAGGTGAAATTAAACAGAAAGCAGTTTTCTAACAGAATTTTATTTCTTCACATTCATGAATAATAAACAAAATCAATGCTCCGAAGTGCAAAGTGTAAAATAATAATAAGAGGAAGCTGCTCTGATTTGTTCCTTTTTCCCTTTAGAGCTGAAAACTGCTGCTGCTGCTTAGACCGGCTAGAAACAGGATTCTAGATCAGTTCAACTAGAAACAAGATCCTAGATCAGTTCAACTAGAAACATGATCCTAGATCAGTTCAACTAGAAACAAGATGATCGTAGATCGGTTCAACTAGAAACAGGATCCTAGATCAGTTCAACTAGAAACAGGATCCTAGATCGGTTCAACTAGAAACAGGATCCTAGATCAGTTCAACTAGAAACAGGATCCTAGATCGGTTCAACTAGAAACAGGATCCTAGATCGGTTCAACTAGAAACAGGATCCTAGATCAGTTCAACTAGAAACAGGATCCTAGATCGGTTCAACTAGAAACAGGATCCTAGATCGGTTCAACTAGAAACAGGATCCTAGATCGGTTCAACTAGAAACAAGATGATCGTAGATCGGTTCAACTAGAAACATGATCCTAGATCGGTAACTAGAAACATGATCCTAGATCGGTTCAACTAGAAACAAGATGATCGTAGATCGGTTCAACTAGAAACATGATCCTAGATCGGTTCAACTAGGAACAAGATGATCGTAGATCGGTTCAACTAGAAACATGATCCTAGATCGGAAACATGATCCTAGATCAGTTCAACTAGAAACATGATCCTAGATCGGTTCAACTAGAAACATGATCCTAGATCGGTTCAACTAGAAACAGGATCCTAGATCGGTTCAACTAGAAACAGGATCCTAGATCGGTTCAACTAGAAACAGGATCCTAGATCGGTTCAACTAGAAACAGGATCCTAGATCGGTTCAACTAGAAACAGGATCCTAGATCGGTTCAACTAGAAACAGGATCCTAGATCGGTAACTAGAAACATGATCCTAGATCGGTTCAATTAGAAACATTATCCTAGATCGGTTCAACTAGAAACAGGATCCTAGATCGGTTCAACTAGAAACAGGATCCTAGATCGGTTCAACTAGAAACAGGATCCTAGATCGGTTCAACTAGAAACAGGATCCTAGATCGGTTCAACTAGAAACAGGATCCTAGATCGGTTCAACTAGAAACAGGATCCTAGATCGGTTCAACTAGAAACAGGATCCTAGATCGGTAACTAGAAACAGGATCCTAGATCGGTAACTAGAAACAGGATCCTAGATCGGTTCAACTAGAAACAAGATGATCGTAGATCGGTTCAACTAGAAACATGATCCTAGATCGGTAACTAGAAACATGATCCTAGATCGGTTCAACTAGAAACAAGATGATCGTAGATCGGTTCAACTAGAAACATGATCCTAGATCGGTTCAACTAGGAACAAGATGATCGTAGATCGGTTCAACTAGAAACATGATCCTAGATCGGAAACATGATCCTAGATCAGTTCAACTAGAAACAGGATCCTAGATCGGTTCAACTAGAAACATGATCCTAGATCGGTTGAACTAGAAACAGGATCCTAGATCGGTTCAACTAGAAACAGGATCCTAGATCGGTTCAACTAGAAACAGGATCCTAGATCGGTTCAACTAGAAACAGGATCCTAGATCGGTTCAACTAGAAACAGGATCCTAGATCGGTTCAACTAGAAACAGGATCCTAGATCGGTTCAACTAGAAACAGGATCCTAGATCGGTTCAACTAGAAACAGGATCCTAGATCGGTAACTAGAAACATGATCCTAGATCGGTTCAATTAGAAACATTATCCTAGATCGGTTCAATTAGAAACATTATCCTAGATCGGTTCAACTAGAAACAGGATCCTAGATCGGTTCAACTAGAAACAGGATCCTAGATCGGTTCAACTAGAAACAGGATCCTAGATCGGTAACTAGAAACATGATCCTAGATCGGTTCAATTAGAAACATGATCCTAGATCGGTTCAACTAGAAACAGGATCCTAGATCGGTTCAACTAGAAACATGATCCTAGATCGGTAACTAGAAACAGGATCCTAGATCGGTTCAACTAGAAACAGGATCCTAGATCGGTAACTAGAAACATGATCCTAGATCGGTTCAACTAGAAACAGGATCCTAGATCGGTAACTAGAAACAGGATCCTAGATCGGTAACTAGAAACAGGATCCTAGATCGGTAACTAGAAACATGATCCTAGATCGGTTCAACTAGAAACAGGATCCTAGATCGGTTCAACTAGAAACAGGATCCTAGATCGGTTCAACTAGAAACAGGATCCTAGATCGGTTCAACTAGAAACAGGATCCTAGATCGGTTCAACTAGAAACAGGATCCTAGATTGGTTCAACTAGAAACAGGATCCTAGATCGGTTCAACTAGAAACAGGATCCTAGATCGGTAACTAGAAACAGGATCCTAGATCGGTAACTAGAAACATGATCCTAGATCGGTTCAATTAGAAACATGATCCTAGATCGGTTCAACTAGAAACAGGATCCTAGATCGGTTCAACTAGAAACAGGATCCTAGATCGGTAACTAGAAACAGGATCCTAGATCGGTAACTAGAAACATGATCCTAGATCGGTTCAACTAGAAACAAGATGATCCTAGATCGGTTCAACTAGAAACAAGATGATCCTAGATCGGTTCAACTAGAAACAAGATGATCGTAGATCGGTTCAACTAGAAACATGATTTCAGATTGGTTCAGCTGAGGGTAGAACCATGATTCTAGATTGGTTCAGTTGAGGGTAGAAGTGTGATTGTAGATAAGTTCAGGGCAGCCCAATGTAGAGACGAGTGTTTCAGAGTGACAGGAATGTGAGGAGGAGATAAATAGGTGGGAGGTTCCCAGTGGGCGGAGCCAGAGGTGTGGGCGGTCTAAAGAACGCAGCACTTCTTCTTCTTCCTGCCGCCGCTCGGCCCGTTCTTATCTTTGCTCTCAGACATCTTCTTCTTACGGACTTCCCTCATGAGGTCGAAGAACACCTGGAGGACGGAGGACAGGTGGGTGAGCGTTATTGGACGGGTCGCCCCGGGTCGGTTCCAGAACCCCCTCCCCCGCTCACCTTGTCCACGTTGGCTCTGGTCTTGGCCGACGTCTCCACGTACTGGACGCCCCACTCGGCGACTTTGCCCGCCGCCTCGTCCACGCTGACCTGCCGCTTGTCCTCCAGGTCCGACTTGTTCCCGACCAGGAGCAGCGGGACGGTCTCCTCCTCCTTCACCCGCAGGATCTGCTCCCTGCGGGCGGACACAGCAGGGGAACCCGTTAAATCAGTCCAAACAGAACCCAACAGAACCTGAAGAGCAGGAACCCGCTCTGCTTCTGATTGGCCGATCAGAACCAGGTGACCAGAAGCTCTGAGGCACCAGAATGGGACCGAACCATAGAACCAATTACAGCCTCTGGACCCCCCTGGGTCAGTCAGAACCAACAGATCCTGGTGAACTTCAATTACGACCCGTCAGGTTCTGGTTCTCCTCCTGAGGAGAAGGTTCTGTACGTGACTCAGACGTGTTCAGGACATCTAAGAGTTCCAGGATCCAGGACTGGAGTTACCCACCCCTGTTCTGGTCTGGACCTTCTGGACTGGTCTGGGTCTGGCTGAACCCGTTTCAGGCCCGCCTGCAGCTGAGGGTAGAACCATGATTCTAGATTTGATCAGCTGAGGGTAGAACCATGATTCTAGATTGGATCAGCTGAGGGTAGAACCATGATTCTAGATTTGATCAGCTGAGGGTAGAACCATGATTCCAGATTGGATCAGCTGAGGGTAGAACCATGATTCCAGATTGGATCAGCTGAGTGTAGAAACATGATTCCAGATTGGATCAGCTGAGTGTAGAAACATGATTCTAGAGTGGATCAGCTGAGGGTAGAACCATGATTCTAGAGTGGATCAGCTGAGGGTAGAACCATGATTCTAGAGTGGATCAGCTGAGGGTAGAAACATGATTCTAGAGTGGATCAGCTGAGGGTAGAACCATGATTCTAGAGTGGATCAGCTGAGGGTAGAACCATGATTCTAGAGTGGATCAGCTGAGGGTAGAAACATGATTCTAGATTGGATCAGCTGAGGGTAGAACCATGATTCTAGATTGGATCAGCTGAGGGTAGAACCATGATTCTAGAGTGGATCAGCTGAGGGTAGAACCATGATTCTAGATTGGATCAGCTGAGGGTAGAACCATGATTCTAGAGTGGATCAGCTGAGGGTAGAACCATGATTCTAGAGTGGATCAGCTGAGGGTAGAACCATGATTCCAGAGTGGATCAGCTGAGGGTAGAAAGGTGATTCTAGAGTGGATCAGCTGAGGGTAGAACCATGATTCCAGAGTGGATCAGCTGAGGGTAGAAAGGTGATTCTAGAGTGGATCAGCTGAGGGTAGAACCATGATTCCAGAGTGGATCAGCTGAGGGTAGAACCATGATTCTAGATTGGATCAGCTGAGGGTAGAACCATGATTCTAGATTGGATCAGCTGAGGGTAGAACCATGATTCTAGAGTGGATCAGCTGAGGGTAGAACCATGATTCTAGAGTGGATCAGCTGAGGGTAGAACCATGATTCTAGAGTGGATCAGCTGAGGGTAGAAAGGTGATTCTAGAGTGGATCAGCTGAGGGTAGAAAGGTGATTCCAGATTGGATCAGCTGAGGGTAGAACCATGATTCTAGATTGGATCAGCTGAGGGTAGAACCATGATTCCAGATTGGATCAGCTGAGGGTAGAACCATGATTCTAGATTGGATCAGCTGAGGGTAGAACCATGATTTTAGATTGGATCAGCTGAGGGTAGAACCATGATTCTAGAGTGGATCAGCTGAGGGTAGAACCATGATTCTAGAGTGGATCAGCTGAGGGTAGAACCATGATTCTAGATTGGATCAGCTGAGGGTAGAACCATGATTCTAGATTGGATCAGCTGAGGGTAGAACCATGATTCTAGAGTGGATCAGCTGAGGGTAGAACCATGATTCTAGAGTGGATCAGCTGAGGGTAGAAACATGATTCTAGAGTGGATCAGCTGAGGGTAGAAACATGATTCCAGATTGGATCAGCTGAGGGTAGAACCATGATTCTAGATTGGATCAGCTGAGGGTAGAACCATGATTCTAGATTGGATCAGCTGAGGGTAGAACCATGATTCTAGAGTGGATCAGCTGAGGGTAGAACCATGATTCTAGAGTGGATCAGCTGAGGGTAGAAACATGATTCTAGATTGGATCAGCTGAGGGTAGAACCATGATTTTAGAGTGGATCAGCCGAGGGTAGAACCATGATTCTAGATTGGATCAGCTGAGGGTAGAACCATGATTCCAGATTGGATCAGCTGAGGGTAGAACCATGATTCTAGAGTGGATCAGCTGAGGGTAGAACCATGATTCTAGAGTGGATCAGCTGAGGGTAGAACCATGATTCTAGATTGGATCAGCTGAGGGTAGAACCATGATTCTAGAGTGGATCAGAGGGTAGAACCATGATTCTAGAGTGGATCAGCTGAGGGTAGAACCGTGATTCCAGAGTGGATCAGCTGAGGGTAGAACCATGATTCCAGATTGGATCAGCTGAGGGTAGAACCATGATTCTAGATTGGATCAGCTGAGGGTAGAACCATGATTCTAGATTGGATCAGCTGAGGGTAGAACCATGATTCTAGATTGGATCAGCTGAGGGTAGAACCATGATTCTAGATTGGATCAGCTGAGGGTAGAACCATGATTCTAGATTTGATCCTCTGAGGGTAGAACCATGATTCCAGATTGGATCAGCTGAGGGAAGAACCATGATTCCAGATTGGATCAGCTGAGTGTAGAAACATGATTCCAGATTGGATCAGCTGAGGGTAGAACCATGATTCTAGAGTGGATCAGCTGAGGGTAGAACCATGATTCTAGATTGGATCAGCTGAGGGTAGAACCATGATTCTAGATTGGATCAGCTGAGGGTAGAACCATGATTCTAGAGTGGATCAGCTGAGGGTAGAACCATGATTCTAGAGTGGATCAGCTGAGGGTAGAACCATGATTCTAGATTGGATCAGCTGAGGGTAGAACCATGATTCTAGAGTGGATCAGCTGAGGGTAGAACCGTGATTCCAGAGTGGATCAGCTGAGGGTAGAAAGGTGATTCTAGAGTGGATCAGCTGAGGGTAGAACCATGATTCCAGAGTGGATCAGCTGAGGGTAGAAAGGTGATTCTAGAGTGGATCAGCTGAGGGTAGAACCATGATTCCAGAGTGGATCAGCTGAGGGTAGAACCATGATTCTAGATTGGATCAGCTGAGGGTAGAACCATGATTCTAGAGTGGATCAGCTGAGGGTAGAACCATGATTCCAGATTGGATCAGCTGAGGGTAGAACCATGATTCTAGATTGGATCAGCTGAGGGTAGAACCATGATTTTAGATTGGATCAGCTGAGGGTAGAACCATGATTCTAGAGTGGATCAGCTGAGGGTAGAACCATGATTTTAGATTGGATCAGCTGAGGGTAGAACCATGATTCCAGATTGGATCAGCTGAGGGTAGAACCATGATTCTAGATTGGATCAGCTGAGGGTAGAACCATGATTTTAGATTGGATCAGCTGAGGGTAGAACCATGATTCTAGAGTGGATCAGCTGAGGGTAGAACCATGATTCTAGATTGGATCAGCTGAGGGTAAAACCATGATTCTAGAGTGGATCAGCTGAGGGTAGAACCATGATTCTAGAGTGGATCAGCTGAGGGTAGAACCATGATTCTAGAGTGGATCAGCTGAGGGTAGAACCATGATTCCAGAGTGGATCAGCTGAGGGTAGAAAGGTGATTCTAGAGTGGATCAGCTGAGGGTAGAACCATGATTCCAGAGTGGATCAGCTGAGGGTAGAAAGGTGATTCTAGAGTGGATCAGCTGAGGGTAGAACCATGATTCCAGAGTGGATCAGCTGAGTGTAGAAACATGATTCCAGATTGGATCAGCTGAGGGTAGAACCATGATTCTAGAGTGGATCAGCTGAGGGTAGAACCATGATTCTAGAGTGGATCAGCTGAGGGTAGAAAGGTGATTCTAGAGTGGATCAGCTGAGGGTAGAAAGGTGATTCCAGATTGGATCAGCTGAGGGTAGAACCATGATTCTAGATTGGATCAGCTGAGGGTAGAACCATGATTTTAGATTGGATCAGCTGAGGGTAGAACCATGATTCCAGATTGGATCAGCTGAGGGTAGAACCATGATTCTAGATTGGATCAGCTGAGGGTAGAACCATGATTTTAGATTGGATCAGCTGAGGGTAGAACCATGACTCTAGAGTGGATCAGCTGAGGGTAGAACCATGATTCTAGAGTGGATCAGCTGAGGGTAGAACCATGATTCTAGAGTGGATCAGCTGAGGGTAGAACCATGATTCTAGAGTGGATCAGCTGAGGGTAGAAACATGATTCTAGAGTGGATCAGCTGAGGGTAGAAACATGATTCTAGATTGGATCAGCTGAGGGTAGAAAGGTGATTCCAGATTGGATCAGCTGAGGGTAGAACCATGATTCTAGATTGGATCAGCTGAGGGTAGAACCATGATTCTAGATTGGATCAGCTGAGGGTAGAACCATGATTCCACATTGGATCAGCTGAGGGTAGAACCATGATTCTAGAGTGGATCAGCTGAGGGTAGAACCATGATTCTAGAGTGGATCAGCTGAGGGTAGAAACATGATTCTAGATTGGATCAGCTGAGGGTAGAACCATGATTCTAGAGTGGATCAGCTGAGGGTAGAACCATGATTCTAGATTGGATCAGCTGAGGGTAGAACCATGATTCCAGATTGGATCAGCTGAGGGTAGAACCATGATTCTAGAGTGGATCAGCTGAGGGTAGAACCATGATTCTAGATTGGATCAGCTGAGGGTAGAACCATGATTCTAGATTGGATCAGCTGAGGGTAGAACCGTGATTCTAGAGTGGATCAGCTGAGGGTAGAACCGTGATTCTAGAGTGGATCAGCTGAGGGTAGAACCATGATTCTAGAGTGGATCAGCTGAGGGTAGAACCATGATTCTAGATTGGATCAGCTGAGGGTAGAACCATAATTCTAGATTGGATCAGCTGAGGGTAGAACCATGATTCTAGATTGGATCAGCTGAGGGTAGAACCATGATTCTAGATTGGATCAGCTGAGGGTAGAACCATGATTCCAGATTGGATCAGCTGAGGGTAGAACCATGATTCTAGAGTGGATCAGCTGAGGGTAGAACCATGATTCTAGAGTGGATCAGCTGAGGGTAGAACCATGATTCTAGATTGGATCAGCTGAGGGTAGAACCATGATTCTAGAGTGGATCAGCTGAGGGTAGAACCATGATTCTAGATTGGATCAGCTGAGGGTAGAACCATGATTCCAGATTGGATCAGCTGAGGGTAGAACCATGATTCTAGAGTGGATCAGCTGAGGGTAGAACCATGATTCTAGAGTGGATCAGCTGAGGGTAGAACCATGATTCTAGATTGGATCAGCTGAGGGTAGAACCATGATTCCAGATTGGATCAGCTGAGGGTAGAACCATGATTCTAGAGTGGATCAGCTGAGGGTAGAACCATGATTCTAGAGTGGATCAGCTGAGGGTAGAAACATGATTCTAGATTGGATCAGCTGAGGGTAGAACCATGATTCTAGATTGGATCAGCTGAGGGTAGAACCATGATTCTAGAGTGGATCAGCTGAGGGTAGAACCATGATTCTAGAGTGGATCAGCTGAGGGTAGAACCATGATTCTAGAGTGGATCAGCTGAGGGTAGAACCATGATTCTAGATTGGATCAGCTGAGGGTAGAACCATGATTCTAGAGTGGATCAGCTGAGGGTAGAACCATGATTCTAGAGTGGATCAGCTGAGGGTAGAACCATGATTCTAGATTGGATCAGCTGAGGGTAGAACCATGATTCTAGAGTGGATCAGCTGAGGGTAGAACCATGATTCTAGAGTGGATCAGCTGAGGGTAGAACCATGATTCTAGAGTGGATCAGCTGAGGGTAGAACCATGATTCTAGAGTGGATCAGCTGAGGGTAGAACCATGATTCTAGAGTGGATCAGCTGAGGGTAGAACCATGATTCTAGAGTGGATCAGCTGAGGGTAGAACCATGATTCTAGATTGGATCAGCTGAGGGTAGAACCATGATTCTAGAGTGGATCAGCTGAGGGTAGAACCATGATTCTAGAGTGGATCAGCTGAGGGTAGAACCATGATTCTAGAGTGGATCAGCTGAGGGTAGAACCATGATTCTAGAGTGGATCAGCTGAGGGTAGAACCATGATTCTAGAGTGGATCAGCTGAGGGTAGAACCATGATTCTAGAGTGGATCAGCTGAGGGTAGAACCATGATTCTAGAGTGGATCAGCTGAGGGTAGAACCATGATTCTAGATTGGATCAGCTGAGGGTAGAACCATGATTCTAGAGTGGATCAGCTGAGGGTAGAACCATGATTCTAGAGTGGATCAGCTGAGGGTAGAACCATGATTCTAGAGTGGATCAGCTGAGGGTAGAACCATGATTCTAGAGTGGATCAGCTGAGGGTAGAACCATGATTCTAGAGTGGATCAGCTGAGGGTAGAACCATGATTCTAGAGTGGATCAGCTGAGGGTAGAACCATCAGCTGAAGCGTGCAGTGCTGGTTGTGAAGCGGACCTGAGTTCTGAGGTGGCGGTGAAGGACTCGTGTTCCGTGATGGAGAAGACCAGCAGGAATCCCTCGCCGCTGCGGAAGTAGTTGTCCCTGATGGCGGCGTAGTCCTCCTGTCCCGCCGTGTCCAGGATGTCGATCTGGACGTCCTCGCCGTCCAGAACCACCTTCTTCCTGTAGCTGTCGGCCTTGGTGGGCTCGTAGTCCTCCACGAACTGCAGACAGAGAGGTGAGGGGAGGCCAGGGAGCACAGAGGCATTATGGGAAACGGAGTCCACCTGGAGACTCACCTCATCGTACATGAACTGCAGGGTTAGCGCCGACTTCCCCACGCCGCCGCTGCCCACCATGATCACCTTGTGGAGGACCAGGGAGGTCTGGTTCTTGTTCTTGCCAGAGGACATGGCTCTGGTCCGGGTCGGGTCGGGGCCTCACAGCTCTGACCCGGGTTCTGGAGGTCCTGATGGAACAGAAGCAGATGTGGTTTCCAGCTGCAGCTCAACGGGTCAAATGGACCCGATCGGTTCTGATCTTATGACCCAAACATCTCCTCATGGCGCCGGTTCTGAAACCCTTTATTTACCTCCTCTGGCAGGTTTCTCCTCCTGAAGGTTCAGATGTTCGTTGGTTCTGGCAGAACGAACCCAAACAGGTCGGCTTCAACAGCTGAGGAAGGAAAGAGATCATCAAAAGTTCTGATCCGGCTCAGACACTAACAGAACCGTCTGGAGGAGGTTCTGCTGCAGTGAATAGAACCTCCTGGATGGTCAGAGCCGCCGGGGCAGAGCTAGTTCATCAGGACCTATTAGAACCTGTGGGACGGGATCTGGACCATCAGGACTTTTTTTTTTTAATCCACAGGTTCTAGTAAAGGTTCTGGTAGCTTGGTTCTGATCCGGTCTGACCCCGGATGATCTATGACATGGAGGTTCTGTGGAATGACCCACTTGACATTATCAGTGGTGTCAGAGTGGGCAGGTGTCAGTGAAGAAGAACAGAACCATGCGGACTGGAACCATCAGAACAGAACCATCAGAACAGAACCATCAGAACAGGAACCATCATAACAGAACCAGCAGAAAAGAACCATCAGAACAGGAACCATCAGAACAGAACAAGCAGGGCAGTTGGACCTGAAGCAGGAACCATCAGAACAGGAACCATCAGAACAGAACCAGTAGGGCTGGAACCATCAGAACAGAACCTTGAGAACAGGAACCACCAGAACAGGAACCATCACAACAGAACTAGCAGAACAGGAACCATGAGAACAAGAACCATCAGAACCGAACAATCAGGGCTGGAACCATCAGAACAGAACCATCAGAACAGAACCAGTAGGGTAGGAACCATCACAACAGAACCATCATAAGTGGAACCATGAGAACAGGGACCATCAGAACAGAACCACCAGAACAGGAACCATCAGAACAGGAACCATCAGAACAGAACAAGTAGGGCTGGAACCATCAGAACAGAACCTTGAGAACAGGAACCACCAGAACAGGAACCATCAGAACAGAACCTTGAGAACAGGAACCACCAGAACAGGAACCATCAGAACAGAACAAGCAGGGCAGTTGGACCTGAAGCAAGAACCACCAGAACAGGAACCATCAGAACAGAACCATCAGAACAAGAACCAGCAGGGCAGTTGGACCTGAAGCAGGAACCACCAGAACAGGAACCATCAGAACAGAACCATCAGAACAAGAACCAGCAGGGCAGTTGGACCTGAAGCAAGAACCATCAGAACAAAACCATCAGGACTGGAACCATCATAACAGAACCATCATAAGTGGAACCATGAGAACAGGGACCATCAGAACAGGAACCATCAGAACAGAACAAGCAGGGCAGTTGGACCTGAAGCAGGAACCATCAGAACAGGAACCATTAGAACAGAACCAGTAGGGCTGGAACCATCAGAACAGAACCTTGAGAACAGGAACCACCAGAACAGGAACCATCAGAACAGAACTAGCAGAACAGGAACCATGAGAACAAGAACCATCAGAACCGAACAATCAGGGCTGGAACCATCAGAACAGAACCAGTAGGGTAGGAACCATCACAACAGAACCATCATAAGTGGAACCATGAGAACAGGGACCATCAGAACAGAACCACCAGAACAGGAACCATCAGAACAGGAACCATCAGAAGAGAACAAGCAAGGCAATTGGACCTGAAGCAGGAACCATCAGAACAGGAACCATCAGAACAGAACAAGTAGGGCTGGAACCATCAGAACAGAACCTTGAGAACAGGAACCACCAGAACAGGAACCATCAGAACAGAACAAGCAGGGCAGTTGGACCTGAAGCAGGAACCACCAGAACAGGAACCATCAGAACAGAACCAGCAGAACAAGAACCAGCAGGGCAGTTGGACCTGAAGCAAGAACCATCAGAACAAAACAATCAGGACTGGAACCATCATAACAGAACCAGCAGAAAAGAACCATCAGAACAGAACCAGCAGAACAGGAACCATCAGAACAGGAACCATCAGAACAGAACAAGCAGGGCAGTTGGACCTGAAGCAGGAACCATCAGAACAGGAACCATCAGAACAGAACCAGTAGGGCTGGAACCATCAGAACAGAACCTTGAGAACAGGAACCATCAGAACAGAACTAGCAGAACAGGAACCATGAGAACAAGAACCATCAGAACCGAACAATCAGAGTTGTAACCATCAGAACAGAACCATAAGAACAGGAACCATCAGAACAGAACCAGTAGGGTAGGAACCATCACAACAGAACCATCATAAGTGGAACCATGAGAACAGGGACCATCAGAACAGAACCACCAGAACAGGAACCATCAGAACAGGAACCATCAGAAGAGAACAAGCAAGGCAGTTGGACCTGAAGCAGGAACCATCAGAACAGGAACCATCAGAACAGAACAAGTAGGGCTGGAACCATCAGAACAGAACCTTGAGAACAGGAACCACCAGAACAGGAACCATCAGAACAGAACAAGCAGGGCAGTTGGACCTGAAGCAGGAACCACCAGAACAGGAACCATCAGAACAGAACCAGCAGAACAAGAACCAGCAGGGCAGTTGGACCTGAAGCAAGAACCATCAGAACAAAACCATCAGGACTGGAACCATCATAACAGAACCAGCAGAAAAGAACCATCAGAACAGAACCAGCAGAACAGGAACCATCAGAACAGAACCAGTAGGGTAGGAACCATCACAACAGAACCATCATAAGTGGAACCATGAGAACAGGGACCATTAGAACAGAACCACCAGAACAGGAACCATCAGAACAGGAACCATCAGAACAGAACAAGCAGGGCAGTTGGACCTGAAGCAGGAACCATCAGAACAGGAACCATCAGAACAGAACCAGTAGGGCTGGAACCATCAGAACAGAACCTTGAGAACAGGAACCATCAGAACAGAACTAGCAGAACAGGAACCATGAGAACAAGAACCATCAGAACCGAACAATCAGGGCTGTAACCATCAGAACAGAACCATAAGAACAGGAACCATCAGAACAGAACCAGTAGGGTAGGAACCATCACAACAGAACCATCATAAGTGGAACCATGAGAACAGGGACCATCAGAACAGAACCACCAGAACAGGAACCATCAGAACAGGAACCATCAGAAGAGAACAAGCAAGGCAGTTGGACCTGAAGCAGGAACCATCAGAACAGGAACCATCAGAACAGAACAAGTAGGGCTGGAACCATCAGAACAGAACCTTGAGAACAGGAACCACCAGAACAGGAACCATCAGAACAGAACAAGCAGGGCAGTTGGACCTGAAGCAGGAACCACCAGAACAGGAACCATCAGAACAGAACTAGCAGGGCAGTTGGACCTGAAGCAGGAACCATCGGTCTCTCTATCGATGCTTAGCTTCCTCTCTGAGCCGCCAGCTGACAGCTGAAAACCTGTTTCTACAAGATACTAAAAATTCTGCCCAAAGCTCCCGCCTTCAGCTCCAGCGGCGCCTCTGATTGGCTCAGACTGCCAGCGGAACTTCCTCCGGAGGCTCCTATTGGCTGCCTCCCCTGTCAATCAGCTCCCGGTGGTGGCTAGTCAGTTAAGCAGCAACAGATAACGCTTCTCCCCTCAGGGGACGTCAGGGAAAACGCTCCGTTAAACGCCTCTTTCTGCGGTACCGACAGCCGGGGAGGTGACCGGAACGAACCGGAGAAGCTCGGCTAACTCACCTGCTGACGCGTTTCTCTCCCGTCCGCTCAGAAATCCGCCTCAGAAAACTTTTCCAAGTTGGTCATCAGACAGAGCGCCCCACCTTTACCCGGACCTGCACAGATTGTCTATTGCAGTGAAGATGAGTCCTCTGAGGGAAGAATGTGGCCGAGGGAGGTTTCCGACTCTGATCACTGTGGCAACAAACAATAACTGCTCTCCCTGATACAGACCGACATTCCTCAAAACTTTGTTTGAACCACTGAAATAAAAATAAAAAAAGGACTAACAATCAGTTTTTACACGTTCAGGAACAACAATTC
This sequence comes from Cyprinodon tularosa, assembly GCF_016077235.1. NCBI lineage: Eukaryota > Metazoa > Chordata > Actinopteri > Cyprinodontiformes > Cyprinodontidae > Cyprinodon > Cyprinodon tularosa. Next base: position 313,006 of record NW_024037932.1, read on the forward strand.
AAACTGTAGCGAGACATCTTCTACCATTACTCATCTTCGACAGACGCTGATAACATTAACAGGAAGTGACGCCACGGAATTCCTCTTCTTCAAAAAGCAGTGGAGCGTAACCGAAACCACACAACATGCAAATAAAATGATAACTATGCAAAATTAGCGTTAAACAGGAAAAATAATTAAACATAAAATAAATTAAAACGGGGGAAAAAATCCCAATAAAAAATAGCCTTTATTTTATTGCTTCATTCGGGTTTTATTTTGTACGTTTAAACAGATATGTCTATGCATCTATTTATACAAAAGTTTTTTAAATAAAATAAATATTAATTTAAATATATATAAAGTCAAGCCAAACCAACTTAAATAGAATTAATTAATTTATTAATTTAATCAAATTAAAACACTTTGATTTATATATAAATTCAATTAAAATACGAAAATTAAAAGTAAAATTGCATAAACAAATATTACAAAAATGTCTATATTTTTTTTCTGAAAAAAAAAATAAAAAAAAAAAAAAAATATATATATATATATATATATATATATATATATATATATATATATATATATATATATATATATATATATATATATATATATATATATATATATATATATATATGTGTGTGTGGGGGGGGCATGGGATCAGAGATTGCATGAATGATTGAAGCCTAAATTTGACTTTTGAAACTTCAACACCAAAATCGGCCAGAAGATGGCAGAAGTGCATCAATATCTTGTGTGTAACTCGTATACAGCTATATCTACTGGAACATCAGCTGTTGCCGTAGCTCAACCCAATTCTATTCAGTTTATTTCTATAGCTCCAATTCACATCATGTCATCTCAGGTCACTTTCCAGTTCACCAGATCATCCAGTCAGATTGATTCAAAGTTTTCTATCTAAGGAAAACCAGCTGATTGCATCAACTCATTGACTCTTCAGCAATCCCTCACACTAAGCATGCTTGTAGCGACAGTGGAGAGGAAAAACTCCCTTTGAACAGGAAGAAACCTCCAGCAGAACCAGGCTCAGTGTGAGCGGCCATCTGCTGAGGCCCACTGGGGTTCAAGGAGACAGAAGCAGACATAGAAAAAGAAGCATAGATACAAAAGGCAACTGTCAACCAGCTGTGGTACGCCATATCTCTAGAGCTTGAGGAAGATTTATCATTAAGCAAACTGAAAACAATCTATAATTGACCAACTCTCAACCTGGTTCAGATTATATGGCTACCTCAGATGCTTCCTCACCTTCTAGAGATAAACCAATCGCGGATAGAGGAGTGCTATTGATCTTATTTTTAATAAGATCAATCTTATTTATAAAGAATCCCATAAAATCATTGCTGCTAAGAGCAGGTGGAATGGACGGTTCAACAGAGCTATGGCTCTGGGTGAGTTTGGCAACTGTATTAAAAAGAAATCTAGGATTATTCTTATTCTCCTCTATTAATGAGGAGAAGTATGCTGCTATTGCTTTACAAAGGGTCCTCTTATACAGCAGTAAACCATTTTTCCAGACTTGGAAGGACTCCCGCAGGCCTGTGGAGCGATATTTTCTCTCCAGTTTCCTAGCATTTTGCTTCAAAGTACGCAGCTCTGCATTAAACCAAGGAGCAAGCTTTCTATTTTTAACGGTTTTCTTTTTCAAAGGAGCTGCGTTGTCTAAGGCAATACGCAGAGAACTAGCAACCCCATCAACAAAATCATCAACCTGTGAAGGGGAATAAGCTAAGCTTTTGCACTCTGCAGCACTGCTCAGCGACACAGAGGAGAGAGAAAGTGAAGCAGATTCTTTGAAATTTATAACTGCACTATCTGATAAAGATCTACTAAAATTGAACCTTCTTTTGGGGGAGGAGAACTCTGTTAAAGTAATCCTGAAGGTTATTAGAAAGTGGTCAGAGAGGACAGGGTTGTGAGGAAATACTGTTATTTCTTCACATTCTATGCCGTATGTCAGCACAAGATACAAAGTATGAAGATGAGAATGCGTGGGACTATTCACATTTTGAACAAAGCCAATAGTGTCTAAGATAGCATTAAAGGCTGCTCTTAAGCTATCGCCTTCAATGTCAGCATGGATGTTAAAATCTCCCACTATGATGACCCTGTCAGTATTTAATACCAAATCAGAAAGAAACTCTTGGATCAGGGAAATTAAGGGTTAAATGTTCAAAGAGTTGTAGGTATTAACTGTTTTGGGAGTAATCAGTAAGTCAGACTGGAAGATTGTTGCTACTCCTCCTCCTCGCCCAGAACTTCTGGGGATGTGAAAATGTAAATAGCTTGAAGGAGTTGCCTCATTTATGCTCACATAATCCTCTTGCTGCAGCCAGGTTTCTGTAAGGCAACACAAGTCAATGTGATTATCACAAATCAAGTCATTAACTAGTAGACTTTTAGAGGAAAGAGATCTTATGTTAAACAGTCACAGAATTATAATTTTAATCAGATTATCATGATTTACTCCGGGTCTGTCCAATGGGCTGTCAGGGTTTTGGAGGACTAATAAATTAAAATGGAGGATCTTCTGAAATGATTGAACCAGAACAGCTCCTCAAAGCAGGCTCCAGGTTGTAGTTCCAGATAACGGACAATAGATGGAGTCATTTCCCTCCCTGATCAAACCTCCAGGTTCCTCCAGCTGAAGCATCGCAGGGAGAGGAAAAACAAACCCAGAGCTGTTTGCATGCCGCTCCGGGTTATAATAACCACTGCGCGGAAGGTCGGAGGTTAAAGCAGCTTGATTTGGTTCACAGTTTTCACTAACAAATGTCTGGATGGCTCCAGCGCTCCCATTGGAACCAGCTGGATCATTTGACTGCCAGGACAACACTCATTTGGATGAGCTCTGGACTTCATTTTCCTGATTTTATTGGTGCTTTTAGAGAATTAACTGTGAGAAATAACAGCCCAGAGAACAGTTTGAGCCTAACCATCTGTTTTAAGATCAATAAAGCAGATTTTATTCACATTTTCTTCCTTTTCTGGCTCTAAATTTGAAGATCTGATAAAAATCCGAAGGGTAGATGTGAATATGTCAGGGCTTTAACCCTGAAATATTCCTAATTGTAATTGACTACATGCAATAATGGGTAAGGTGGAGGCAGAATCATGCTGTGGGGAAGTCAGGAAACCAACGACCTCCACAGTTCTCTGAATTCATCTTTGTAAAATGATTTTCCATCTGCTGTGCCCTGCTTGATCTGGGCAGCCTGGGTGAATTAAACCTCACCATAGCATGATGCTGCCACTACCATGCCCCACCGGCGTCATGTCTTGGTTTTCTAAAACTCAGCGTGTTGGTCAACATGGAAAAGTTCAGGGAGACTGAAATGCCTTTTTCTGGACACCAGAAGCGGAGGAAGAGGAGCTGCAGCTCAGTGATCTCTCTCTCTCCTCTGATTGGCCCCGCCCTCTCACCCCGGACCCCCCCCCCTCCTCCCCCCTCAGCTGTATATAAAAGTTTTCAGTTTGGTGAGTCTCCAGTTTTACGCACGCCAGGATGGAAAGCTTCCTCTGTGCGCTCCCCGCTCTTCCTCCTGTCCCCGTTGACGCTCCTCTCCGCAGCAGCTGCAGCCCGCAGGTCTCCACCGGATCCAACCCGAACATCTAGAGGCTCCTCTTTGGTTCTGACCTGGAAGGATGCTGCGGCAGGACGCGGCTCCGCTGCCCGTGAGGAATATGTTGACAGGACACCTGGAGGTGGGCTCAGGCTGACTTCAGAGCCAGAATCAGATCGGATCCACTTTCTGCTCGTTTCTGGAGGATCTCTGCTGGGATGTAATTTAAACTAGAGGCCACATCTGAGAGACGAGCCGCATCAGTGCGTCAGAGCGCATGGATCACTGATTCCCTCCTCTGGTTCCACTCACTCAGAAAATGACTAACTGTCTCCTGCGACTGGCTCTGCTCGTGGTTTGCGTCCTCTCCACCCGCTGCAGCGCCGCGCCGGAGGCCGAGGCCGGGGCGCACCCGGAGTCCTGCGCGTCCTGCGCCGCCTCCGCTCAGCTGGAGGACCCGGAGTCCGCGCGCGTGGACGGAGACTTCCTGGAGGCGGTGAAGAGGCACATCCTGAGCCGGCTGCAGCTGCGCGAGCGGCCCAACATCACGCACCCGCTGCCCAGGGCTGCCATGGTGACGGCGCTGCGCAAGCTGCACGCGGGGAAGCTGCGCGAGGACGGACGGGTGGAGATCCCCAACCTGGACGGACACCCGATGAGCAACGAGGTTCTGGAGGAGAGCTCCGAGATCATCAGCTTTGCGGAGAAAGGTCAGCTCAGGTTTCCGGGTTCGGTCCGCGGCTCGGGGCGCCGGATCGCTCCGAGCCGGTTTGTTGTGTCTGAGACAAAGAGGATTAGAGCAGGATTTTAATCCCAAACACTGGCTGGATGCTGCTTCCACTGGGAGGCTGGATCTCAGCCACCAGAAGCTGGTAAACCAGGAGCAGAAGAGTCCAAACAGGACAGATCTGGAACCAGATTTAAATGATTTAAATGCAAAACACTGAGAGGAAAACAGACGGAAGAGATCAGGGCCGCTGAAAAAATAAAAACAAGTTAACTGATTAAATCTGGTTTCACTACAATGAGGGAGAAAAGTCTGAATTCTGACTTTTTTTCTCAGAATTCTGATTTTTGTCCATATTATACTAAAATAAAATATAAAAATCAGTTAATTTATTTTTTTTATTGCCCTAATCCTCCTCTGTACTACAATGTTTCCTTCATGGTCAGAATTCTAAGAATAAAGTGAGAAAAAATTCTTAGATTAAAGTCGGACTTTAGAGATTAAAGTGAGAAAAAAAGTCAGAATTTTGTTTTTTTCCCTGCATATTATCCTGAAATAGAATTTAAAAATCAGTTAACTTTTATTTTATTTTTCCAGTGGCCCTAATCCCGGCTTTACAAAGCTGGATATTTGATTACATTCCGGTTTTGGTTACTCTGAGGACAGGTAAATCAGGAAATGGAAAATTGTTTATTTTTGGATCAAGTTTTCTGGGAATTTCTGTGGAGCAGCTTTTTGCATTTAGAGTCTTTAAACAAAATAATCAGGATAGTGACAGAAAAAAATCGCTTTATCCAAAGGAATCACATTCATGCGGGTTTTTCTTTAGGATAAAAGCTTTTCTTATGCTGCAGAAGAAGCGATTTAGATTCAGGAGACGAATCAACAAGCGTCTGAAATGTTAGTTTGAAGGCCTGTTGTTCAGGATCATGAATCAGAGCCAGATTCCCATAGGCTCTGTGACGCTCCAAGGCTCTCAGCTCCTGTTAAACATCAGTTTACTGATTTAAACTCCTGAATTTGTTAGAAATCCATCAGCAGCTTTGGTTTAAATCTCAGCTTCAGTGAGTATAGATCTGCTGCTATAGGCTTAGACTGCTGGAGGACATAGGGACCCCTTTTTCATCATTCTATCTCTATTCTCCCACTCTGCAGAATCTGTTAGTTCTATCTCTAACGTTCTCTGCCCCCCCCCCGGCTCATGGAAGGAAGCTGCTAACTTGTCCCTGCAGCTCCTCTCTTGCTGCAGTCTGCTGCCTGCTGGAGGCCTTTTCAGCCTCAGATGTTTCTCTCTGTGGACCTCTCCACCTCCAAGGAGGGCCGGCCAACTGGCAGCCTGACTCTGAGCGGCTGCCAGCAGGTCGATCTGGGGACGGGCCGCGGTTTCTGCCTGAAGAGGCTTGAAATGATCAGCAGCAGCACCTGCTTGGGTCTCCTCCATCCCCGCTGAAGGCTCTGAGCCGGTCTGTGAACCGGGCCCGTTTTGTTTTAGGTTGCTGTGCCGCCTGAATGCAGAGTGACGGGGGGGGGGGGGGGGGGGGGGGGGGGGGGGGGGGGGGGGGGGGGGGGGGTAGTGGCCCACAGTCTCAGTCAGGAAAAACATCTCTGCTTTGATGCACGTGGCCAAAAAGAAAAGAAATCTGGTTAAAAACGAGGGAAAAAACTTTTGTTGGAGTCGTTTCTCTGGCCGTCGTCATGGAAACGTTGCCTCATTCAGCTGAAATAACCTCAGCCTCTGCTTCAACCAAATATTAAAGACCTTTTTTTCATCTTAGTTAAAAAGAGCAGAACTTCAGCCGATCCTGGTCTCTGAGCAGCTCTGACCTCAGATCGTCTCCTTTTCTGCTGCAGCCTCAACATAAAATGTTATTTATCAGCTGATTTTCATAAACAAACAGCATATAAATACTCAGCTGAACATTGTTTCTCATTAAATGCCAGATTCTTTGGTTTAAAAACTGATTTATTTCTAACTTAATTTTAAGATAAAGTTGTTTGAATTTGATGTAACAGCAGATAAATAAAACTAGAGATTAATCCTCCTAAAGCGATCAATCTTTAAAGTTCTGAGAGGAGGAGCTCCACCACCAGAAGGTTCAGATGTTGCTTCAGTAGAGGAGCTGCATGCATGTTAAAGAGACAGCAGGAGGCTTCAGGAGTGAAGGAGGTGCCAGGTGTGTTTCTGCACCTGCAGCTGAGCTGCTCTCTGACGGTCTGCCTGTCGACTCACTGAGGCGTGAGCAGGTCTGACCCTCAAACATCTGGGTTCTGTTGCAACCTGCAGCGGGCTTCCTGGAGGCTCCGGCTGGTTCTGGGAAGGCGGGTCGATCTCTGAGGAGCTGCTGCTGGTTGGATCACCAGGAGTTCAGGAGGTTCAGACCCGGAGAACGACTCCTGATCAGCTGACAGCTGTCAGTCATGAGCTTCACCTACAGCGGCGCTGACTCTCACCTCCTCATCTCCTCTCAACTCCTCTCACCTCCTCATCTCCTCTCAACTCCTCTCCGCTCCTCTCAGCTCTTCTTAGCTCCTCTCACCTCCTCATCTCCTCTCAACTCCTCTCCGCTCCTCTCAGCTCTTCTTAGCTCCTCTCAGCTCCTCTCAGCTCCTCTCAGCTCCTCTCAGCTCTTCTTAGCTCCTCTCAGCTCTTCTTAGCTCCTCTCAGCTCCTCTCAGCTCTTCTTAGCTCCTCTCAGCTCCTCTCACCTCCTCTCAGCTCCTCTCAGCTCCTCTCACCTCCTCAACTCCTCTCAACTCCTCTCCGCTCCTCTCAGCTCTTCTTAGCTCCTCTCCGCTCCTCTCAGCTCCTCTCAACTCCTCAGCTCCTCTCAGCTCCTCTCAGCTCTTCTTAGCTCCTCTCACCTCCTCAGCTCCTCTCAACTCCTCAGCTCCTCTCAGCTCCTCTCCGTTCCTTAGCTCCTCAGCTCCTCTAAGTTCCTCTCCGCTCTTCTCAGCTCCTCTCAGCTCTTCTTAGCTCCTCTCACCTCCTCAGCTCCTCTCAGCTCCTCTCAGCTCCACTCAGCTCCTCTCAGCTCCTCTCAGCTCCTCTCAGCTCTTCTCTTAGCTCCTCTCAGCTCCTCTCAGCTCCTCTCAGCTCCTCTCAGCTCCTCTCAGCTCTTCTCTTAGCTCCTCTCAGCTCCTCTCAGCTCCTCTCACCTCCTCAACTCCTCTCAGCTCTTCTCTTAGCTCCTCTCAGCTCCTCTCAGCTCCTCTCACCTCCTCAACTCCTCTCAACTCCTCTCCGCTCCTCTCAGCTCCTCTAAGTTCCTCTCAGCTCCTCTCAGCTCCTCTCAGCTCCTCTAAGTTCCTCTCCGCTCTTCTCAGCTCCTCTCAACTCCTCAGCTCCTCTCAGCTCCTCTCCGTTCTTTAGCTCCTCAGCTCCTCTCCGCTCCTCTCAGCTCCTCTCAGCTCCTCAGCTCCTCAGCTCCTCTCCGCTCCTCTCAGCTCCTCTCACCTCCTCAGCTCCTCTAAGTTCCTCTCCGTTCCTTAGCTCCTCAGCTCCTCTCAGCTCCTCAGCTCCTCAGCTCCTCTCCGCTCTTCTCAGCTCCTCTCAGCTCTTCTTAGCTCCTCTCAGCTCCTCTCCGTTCTTTAGCTCCTCAGCTCCTCTCCGCTCCTCTCAGCTCCTCTCAGCTCCTCAGCTCCTCAGCTCCTCTCCGCTCCTCTCAGCTCCTCTCACCTCCTCAGCTCCTCTAAGTTCCTCTCCGTTCCTCTCAGCTCCTCTCACCTCCTCAGCTCCTCAGCTCCTCTAAGTTCCTCTCAGCTCCTCTAAGTTCCTCTCACCTCCTCAGCTCCTCTCAACTCCTCAGCTCCTCTCAGCTCCTCTCCGTTCCTTAGCTCCTCAGCTCCTCTAAGTTCCTCTCAGCTCTTCTTAGCTCCTCTCACCTCCTCAGCTCCTCTCAGCTCCTCTCAGCTCCACTCAGCTCCTCTCAGCTCCTCTCAGCTCCTCTCAGCTCTTCTCAGCTCCTCTCAGCTCCTCTCAGCTCTTCTCTTAGCTCCTCTTAGCTCCTCTCAGCTCCTCTCAGCTCCTCTCACCTCCTCAACTCCTCTTAGCTCCTCTTAGCTCCTCTCAGCTCCTCTCAGCTCTTCTCTTAGCTCCTCTTAGCTCCTCTCAGCTCCTCTCAGCTCCTCTCAGCTCTTCTCTTAGCTCCTCTTAGCTCCTCTCAGCTCCTCTCAGCTCCTCTCACCTCCTCAACTCCTCTTAGCTCCTCTTAGCTCCTCTCAGCTCCTCTCAGCTCCTCTCACCTCCTCAACTCCTCTCAGCTCTTCTTAGCTCCTCTCCGCTCCTCTCAGCTCCTCTCACCTCCTCAGCTCCTCTTAGCTCCTCTCAGCTCCTCTCAGCTCTTCTCACCTCCTCAACTCCTCTCAGCTCTTCTTAGCTCCTCTCCGCTCCTCTCAGCTCCTCTCACCTCCTCAGCTCCTCTAAGTTCCTCTCCGCTCTTCTCAGCTCCTCTCAACTCCTCAGCTCCTCTCAGCTCCTCTCCGTTCTTTAGCTCCTCAGTTCCTCTCAGCTCTTCTTAGCTCCTCTCAGCTCCTCAGCTCCTCTCAGCTCCTCTCAGCTCCTCTCAGCTCCTCTCAGCTCCTCAGCTCCTCAGCTCCTCTCCGCTCCTCTCAGCTCCTCTCACCTCCTCAGCTCCTCTCAGCTCCTCTCCGTTCTTTAGCTCCTCAGCTCCTCTCAGCTCCTCAGCTCCTCTAAGTTCCTCTCCACTCCTCTCAGCTCCTCTCACCTCCTCAGCTCCTCTCACCTCCTCAGCTCCTCTCACCTCCTCAGCTCCTCTAAGTCCTCTCCGCTCTTCTCAGCTCCTCTCAGCTCCTCTCAGCTCTTCTCAGCTCCTCTCAGCTCTTCTCAGCTCCTCTCACCTCCTCAGCTCCTCTCACCTCCTCAGCTCCTCTAAGTTCCTCTCCGCTCTTCTCAGCTCCTCTCAGCTCTTCTCAGCTCCTCTCACCTCCTCAGCTCCTCTAAGTTCCTCTCAGCTCTTCTCAGCTCCTCTCAGTTCCTCTCAGCTCCTCTCAGCTCCTCTCACCTCCTCAGCTCCTCTCACCTCCTCAGCTCCTCTAAGCTCCTCTCAGCTCCTCTCCGTTCTTTAGCTCCTCAGCTCCTCTCAGCTCCTCAGCTCCTCTAAGTTCCTCTCCACTCCTCTCAGCTCCTCTCACCTCCTCAGCTCCTCTCACCTCCTCAGCTCCTCTCACCTCCTCAGCTCCTCTAAGTTCCTCTCCGCTCTTCTCAGCTCCTCTCAGCTCCTCTCAGCTCTTCTCAGCTCCTCTCAGCTCCTCTCAGCTCTTCTCAGCTCCTCTCACCTCCTCAGCTCCTCTCAGCTCCTCTCCGTTCCTTAGCTCCTCAGCTCCTCTCAGCTCTTCTTAGCTCCTCTCACCTCCTCAGCTCCTCTCAGGTCCTCTCAGCTCCTCTCCGTTCCTTAGCTCCTCAGTTCCTCTCCGCTCTTCTCAGCTCCTCTCAGCTCCTCTCAGCTCCTCTCCGTTCCTTAGCTCCTCAGCTCCTCTCAGCTCTTCTTAGCTCCTCTCACCTCCTCAGCTCCTCTCAGGTCCTCTCAGCTCCTCTCCGTTCCTTAGCTCCTCAGTTCCTCTCCGCTCTTCTCAGCTCCTCTCAGCTCCTCTCAGCTCCTCTCCGTTCCTTAGCTCCTCAGCTCCTCTCAGCTCTTCTTAGCTCCTCTCACCTCCTCAGCTCCTCTAAGTTCCTCTCCACTCCTCTCAGCTCCTCTCACCTCCTCAGCTCCTCTCACCTCCTCAGCTCCTCTCACCTCCTCAGCTCCTCTAAGTTCCTCTCCGCTCTTCTCAGCTCCTCTCAGCTCCTCTCAGCTCCTCTCAGCTCCTCTCCGTTCCTTAGCTCCTCAGCTCCTCTCAGCTCTTCTTAGCTCCTCTCACCTCCTCAGCTCCTCTAAGTTCCTCTCAGCTCCTCTCCGTTCCTTAGCTCCTCAGTTCCTCTCCGCTCTTCTCAGCTCCTCTCAGCTCCTCTCAGCTCCTCTCCGTTCCTTAGCTCCTCAGCTCCTCTCAGCTCTTCTTAGCTCCTCTCACCTCCTCAGCTCCTCTAAGTTCCTCTCCACTCCTCTCAGCTCCTCTCACCTCCTCAGCTCCTCTCACCTCCTCAGCTCCTCTCACCTCCTCAGCTCCTCTAAGTTCCTCTCCGCTCTTCTCAGCTCCTCTCAGCTCCTCTCAGCTCTTCTCAGCTCCTCTCAGCTCCTCTCAGCTCTTCTCAGCTCCTCTCACCTCCTCAGCTCCTCTCAGCTCCTCTCCGTTCCTTAGCTCCTCAGCTCCTCTCAGCTCTTCTTAGCTCCTCTCACCTCCTCAGCTCCTCTCAGGTCCTCTCAGCTCCTCTCCGTTCCTTAGCTCCTCAGTTCCTCTCCGCTCTTCTCAGCTCCTCTCAGCTCCTCTCAGCTCCTCTCCGTTCCTTAGCTCCTCAGCTCCTCTCAGCTCTTCTTAGCTCCTCTCACCTCCTCAGCTCCTCTAAGTTCCTCTCAGCTCTTCTCAGCTCCTCTCAGCTCCTCTCAGCTCCTCTCCGTTCCTTAGCTCCTCAGCTCCTCTCAGCTCTTCTTAGCTCCTCTCACCTCCTCAGCTCCTCTCAGCTCCTCTCTGCTCCTCAGCTCAGGCCTTTGGGGAAGCAAGCAGGGAAACAAAGAGCTTCTGTTCTCCTCCAGAAAAGAAAACATTTTTCTTCTTCTTCTTCTGTTCAGAGGAGAAGCTGAATAAATCTGAGAGCTTCTCATTCCTCCTGCTTTATCTGCAGCCATTCATCAGATTTCCAGGCAGCGATCTGAGCTCAAACATGTAGATGAATCTGTTCTATCTGCTTTACTGGGAACCAGCCATTCGTCAGTTTAAAAACAACTTTTAAAAAACTTTAATGATGTTTTCACTGCAAAACAATGACCTTAAATAACCTTAAATTACCTTAAAATAACCTGAAATAACCTTAAATGAGCTTAAAATTACCTTAAACGACCTTGAATGACATCAAATGAGCAACCTGAAACAACCTTAAATAACCTCAAATTACCTTAAAATAACCTAAAACAACCTTAAATAACCTTACATGAGCTTAAAATAACCTTAAATGACCTGAAATAACCTTAAAATACCATAAAATGACTTTAAATAATCTTAAATTACCTTAAACGACTTTGAATAACATAAAATTAGCTTTAAATGACCCTAAACGGCCTTAAATTACCTTGACATAACCTTAAACAACCTTAAATAACCTTACATGAGCTTAAAATAACCTTAAATTACCTTGAAATAACCTTAAACGACCTTAATAAACCTTAAATTAACTTAAATAACCTTAAATGACCTTGAATAACCTTAAACGACCTTAATAAACCTTAGATTAACTTGAATAACCCTAAATAACCTTGAATAACCTTAAATGAGCTTAAACGACCTTAAATGTCTTTAAATAACCTTAAATTACCTTAAACGACCTTGAGTGACCTTAAACGGCCTTAATTAACCTGAAATTACCTTAAAATAACCTTAAACAACCTTAAATAACTTTAAACAACCTTAAATTTCCGTAAAACAACCTTGAATAACCTTAAATGACTTTAAATAACCTTAAATTAAAACCTTAAATAACGTGAAGCGACCTCAGATGACACAGCCACCCATTACTGCTGCTAAAGCTTTTATTTTAATTGTAATATTTATCACCTTAAACCTGAAAGTTTTTTAATGGATTTTATTTTCTAAACCAACTGATTAGCTGGACTTTGACTAGACCAACCCCCGCCATCGTATCTCTGCCGTATGTTCGGTCTCATTGACCTGCAGGAATTGGACCCTCAACCAAACTCTAATGACCTCTAATGACCTCTGAGCCCCCCTGGCCCAGCATGACGCTGCCACCACCGTGTCTATGGAACGTTTTGTTCAGGATGACGTTCAGCGTTGCTTTGATAACAGATAAAGTTTTATTTTTTTTCCTGATTCCAAACTTCTTGATCTGATCACATTAAGCTCAGTTAACAATAAATAAAGTGAGGCACTGCGGGAACTAGAGCATTAATGGAACGTCAGCCTCTTAACGCTTCTGATCGCGGTGGGCGGGGCTAAGCTTCAATGCTGGGAGGTCTCTGGTTCAAATCTCAGCTGGAGTCTTTGTGCATGAAGTTGGCATGTTCCTTCTATTCAGACCAAAACATGCCTTTTAGATTAATTGGCCACTTCAAATTGTCCTTTTGTGTGCCCCCCCACCCCCTCCCACAGTGGGTCATTCTGACCCGGCCCTCCGGCGTCTCCTTCAACTGACGGATTAATCACTTTACTAAAGTTGCTGTTATAACAGTAAACTGTTTTTCTTGGGTAGTTTTTCTTGTTCACTTATTCGTGTTGACCAGTAGGTGGCGGTACCTCTGCTGGCCTGTTCATACTACAATTTCAGTCTGGTTTGAGTCAAAGCTCCCCTACTGGGAACCAGTTAAACCATTGAAATGCCATCACAGATCGAAACAACAACTCCCATATCCTTTTTCCTCGTCTTTGACGCAACTCTGTTTCTTCTTCTGCTCCCCAGATGATCTGGTCACGTCCAAATCCAGCCTGTTCTTCCTGATTTCTAATGAGGGCAACCAGAACCTCCACGTGACCCAGGCCACCCTCTGGCTCTACTTCAAGCTGCTGCCGTCCCCCGGCGAGGTGCGCGGGAAGAGGAAGGCGACGGTGAAGGTGTACTACCAGGAGCCGGGCCTGGGCAGCAGGTGGGACCTGGTGGAGAAGAGGGTGGAGCTGCGGCGCAGCGGCTGGCACACCTTCTCGCTCACGGACGCCGTCCGGTTGGCGTTTGAAAAGAGTGACAACCGGCGGCAGAACCTGGACATTCGCTGCGAAGGCTGCGAGGCGGAGGGTGTGGTGCCGGTCCTGATGAACCTCAAAGACGAGTCCCACCGGCCCTTCCTGGTGGTGCGGGCCAGGCAGGCCGACAGCAAGCACCGCATCCGCAAGCGGGGGCTGGAGTGCGACGGCAGCAGCCAGCTGTGCTGCCGGCAGCAGTTCTACATAGACTTCCGGGTGATCGGCTGGAACGACTGGATCATCGCGCCGTCGGGATACTTTGGGAACTACTGTGAGGGGAACTGCCCGGCCTACATGGCGGGCGTCCCCGGCTCCGCCTCTTCCTTTCACACGGCCGTGGTGAACCAGTACCGCATGAGGGGGATGAGCCCCGGCTCCATGAACTCCTGCTGCATCCCCACCAAGCTCAGCACCATGTCCATGCTGTACTTCGACGACGAGTACAACATCGTGAAGCGCGACGTCCCCAACATGATCGTGGACGAGTGCGGCTGCGCTTGACTCTTTGCTTCCTGTCTATTTAACTCAAGAACTCGGCAGATTAACGACTTTTACAACGAAAAAGTGAATATAAAAACAGAATATTTATGAAGACCGGAGAAAACACAAACTCGCATGTATGTCTGCACAAAACCCTGTATATATATTTATGTTTGTTGCTCCACTTTCTGTCCGATCTTCCAAAATCTGCTCCGCTTGGCAAACAATCGACTCCAGCCGGTCCTCACTAGATATCTCCAAGATTGTGAGGACAGTGTTGGTACATCCAGCCTTGTTCACAGCAGTATATTTAAGTTGTATGAATCAAGGGAAACTTCTCCACAGGAAGAGTGGAGAGCCTTAAGTGAGTCCCATTCGTTCCTCTCTACATGGAACACACACTGACGGTGCAAGTTCTGCCAACCTACAGCACTTCTGGCCTTAAGTTCTTCTATTACGCCACAGAAACTGGACATCCGGTCCAACAGGACCACCGACTCTAACTCTAGATATCTGTCCACAAAATCCTCCTCCAGAGAGCAGGAGTCAGAGAGGAGACACCAGAGGTCAGAGGTAGAGTCCAACCGACGCTGGCGAGGAGATCCTGACAATCGAGAGGTTCCCGCGCACCTAAAAGTTGCCCGAACCTCTCAAGGTTAGATGAAATACGGCATTTATTTCTCTGAAATTAAGAATTTGAAGATGTAATCTTACTTCTCAACATTGGCATTGTCAACCTACCTGGTTATCTTGATATGTTGTCATCGTTGACCTGAATGTCTACGCTTTGGTGTTCGTCGGTCTTTTACTGACCTGCCGCTGACTAAAAGTCAGGAGGTTCATGTTCTTGGAGTGGATGACTTTAAGGACTCTCCCATCAGTAAACACCTGTAGAAATTATATTTTCTTGCACTTAAAACATAAAACAAAGTTGTGGCCAAAATTTTCACCTTTAATGTTCCAAACATCTCTGTCCAACTGGTAGATTCATGTCCTCACGTTCAGCACTTATAGACATCTGGGGAACTTCCTGGTTCACTTTCTTTGCCAGCATCGTTAGAAGTTGCCATATTCAGGACACCCCCCCGCCCCCCCATGCACACGTTTGAAGCACTTGCTGATTGATTTGCCTTTATGGAGCCCAGAGTAGCCCTTCATCACCAGACACTGTCCCCTTTGAAAGTGCCGCATGAGCTATGCAAAATGTAAAAGGTACCCATATGATCAACGAGCTCAACTGAAAAGGTGACAAACTTCCACCCTGTACTTGAAATGTGGGCGGAGGCGGGTCGGCTGCAGGCTGGAGGGTCTGGACAAAAACACAGGACATGTTTCTGAGGAGTATTCCCGGGCTGGAGGTGTCGTTAGTCACCTACAACCTGATGCTAGGTTCAATTTACATTTGAGGAAGTTTAATCAATGAATCAGCAACTAAACAGGACTTTAATGAAGAGAAACACATTATGTCCCATAACTTAGTAGGGTTCAAATGAACAAATTGTTTATTTTAGGGTATAATTGTTGTCTGTAGCTAATTGGCTGGTTTTCCTCCTGGTCTATGGTGTCCAGAGGTGGGTACAAAAATATTACTTTTAGGAGTAATTTTAATGTGTCATACTTCTTACTTTTACCTGAGTAATACTCTTGTTAAGTATTGTTACTCCTACTTGAGTATATTTTCTGACTACCCTATAATCAGTGACAATGGCGCAACCAGGGGTTGGCCACGGCCACCACTGGCCACCCCACTGGTCGCCCCACTGACCGCCCCACTGGCCACCCCACTGGTCGCCCCACTGACCGCCCCACTGGCCACCCCACTGGTTGTCCCACTGGCCGCCCCACTGACCACCCCACTGGTTGTCCCATCCCCACTGGCCGCCCCACTGGCCACCCCACTGGTCGCCCCACTGACCGCCCACTGGCCACCCCATGGTCGCCACCCACTGACAGCCCCCACTGCCACACTGACCGCCCCACTGGTCCCCCACTGGCCACCCCACTGGCCAACCCCACTGGTCGCCCACTGACCGCCCCACTGGACGCCCCACTGACCCCCACTGGCCGCCCCACTGGCCCCACTGGTGCCCCACTGCCGCCCACTGGACCCCCACTGGTCCCACTGGCCGCCCCACTGGCCCCCCACTGGTGTCCCACTGCGCCCCACTGACACCCCACTGGCCACCACCCACTGGTCACCCCACTGACCGCCCACTGGCCACCCCACTGGTGCCCACTGTGCCCCATGCCGCCCCACTGCCACCCACTGCCCGCCACTGACCGCCCCACTGCCACCCCACTGGTGCCCCACTGGTGCCCCATGGTCGCCCCTGCGCCCCACTGACCGCCCCACTGGCCACCCCACTGGTCGCCCACTGACCACCCACTGACCACCCACTGCCCCCATGACAGCCCCACTGGTCGCCCCACTGACCGCCCCACTGACCACCCACTGGTCGCCCCCCACTGCCACCCCATGGTCGCCCCCACTGACCGCCCACTGGCCACCCCACTGTCGCCCCATGACCGCCCACTGCCACCCCACTGCCCCCACTGCCCCCACTGCGCCCCATGACCCCCACTGGTCGCCCCACTGACCGCCCACTGCCACCCACTGCCCCCACTGCGCCCACGGTCGCCCCACTGACCCCCACTGGCCACCCCACTGGTCGCCCCACTGACCGCCCCACTGACCGCCCCACTGGGCCCCCCACTGACCGACCCCACTGACGCCCCATGCCCCCCACTGGGCGCCCCACTGACCCCCACTGGTCGCCCCACTGCGCCCACTGCCCCCACTGGTCGCCCATGACCGCCCCACCGCCCCACTGCCACTCCCCACTGCCCCCCACTGACCGCCCCATGTCGCCCACTGACCCCCCACTGACCACCCACTGGTCGCCCCACTGACCCCCCACGGTCGCCCCACTGACCGCCCACTGCACCCCCTGACACCCCACTGGTCGCCCCATGCCGCCCCACTGACCGCCCCACTGACCACCCCACTGGTCGCCCCACTGACCGCCCCACTGAACCCACGCCCCACTGACCACCCCATGACCCCACTGACACCCAAATGACCAACGACCCACTGGTCGCCCCACTGACCGCCCACTGACCCCCCACTGACCACCCCACTGACCGCCCCACTGCCGCCCCACTGGCCAAGGGCCCCACTGACCGCCCCACTGCGGGTACGGAGCTGGCGCCCCCGACCCATGACCACCCCACTGACCCCCCACTGACCCCCCACTGACGCCCCACTGACCGCCCCACTGCACCCCCGGTCGCCCCACTGGACCGCCCCCCACTGACCACCCCACTGGTACTGCCCCACTGACCGCCCCATGACCCCCCACTGACCGCCCCACTGGCCATGCCACCCCACTGGTCGCCCCACTGACCGCCCCACTGGCCACCCCACTGGTCGCCCCACTGACCGCCCCACTGCCACCCACTGGTGCCCACTGGCCGCCCCACTGACCACCCCACTGGTTGTCCCACTGGCCGCCCCACTGGCCACCCCACTGACCGCCCCACTGGCCACCCCACTGGTTGTCCCACTGGTTGTCCCACTGGCCGCCCCACTGGCCACCCCACTGGTTGTCCCACTGGTCGCCCCACTGACCGCCCCACTGGCCACCCCACTGGTCGCCCCACTGACCGCCCCACTGGTCGCCCCACTGACCGCCCCACTGGCCAACCCACTGGTCGCCCCACTGACCGCCCCACTGGCCACCCCACTGGTCGCCCCACTGACCGCCCCACTGGTTGTCCCACTGGCCGCCCCACTGGTCGCCCCACTGACCGCCCCACTGGCCACCCCACTGGTCGCCCCACTGACCGCCCCACTGACCGCCCCACTGGTCGCCCCACTGACCGCCCCACTGGCCACCCCACTGGTCGCCCCACTGACCGCCCCACTGGCCACCCCACTGGTCGCCCCACTGACCGCCCCACTGGCCACCCCACTGGTCGCCCCACTGACCGCCCCACTTGCCACCCCACTGGTTGTCCCACTGGCCGCCCCACTGGCCACCCCACTGGTTGTCCCACTGGTGGTCCCACTGGCCACCCCACTGGTTGTCCCACTGGCCACCCCACTGGTTGTCCCACTGGTTGTCCCACTGACCGCCCCACTGACCGCCCCACTGGCTGTCCCACTGGCCGCCCCACTGGCCACCCCACTGGTTGTCCCACTGGTTGTCCCACTGGTTGTCCCACTGGTTGTCCCACTGGCCGCCCCACTGGTTGTCCCACTGGTGGTCCCACTGGCCACCCCACTGGTTGTCCCACTGGTTGTCCCACTGGCCACCCCACTGGTTGTCCCACTGGTGGTCCCACTGGCCACCCCACTGGTTGTCCCACTGGTTGTCCCACTGGCCGCCCCACTGGCCACCCCACTGGTTGTCCCACTGGTCGCCCCACTGACCGCCCCACTGGCCACCCCACTGGTCGCCCCACTGACCGCCCCACTGGCCACCCCACTGGTTGTCCCACTGGCCGCCCCACTGACCACCCCACTGGTTGTCCCACTGGCCGCCCCACTGGCCACCCCACTGGTTGTCCCACTGGTCGCCCCACTGACCGCCCCACTGGCCACCCCACTGGTCACCCCACTGACCGCCCCACTGGCCACCCCACTGGTTGTCCCACTGGTTGTCCCACTGGCCGCCCCACTGGCCACCCCACTGGTTGTCCCACTGGTCGCCCCACTGGTCGCCCCACTGACCGCCCCACTGGTCGCCCCACTGACCACCCCACTGGCCACCCCACTGGTCGCCCCACTGACCGCCCCACTGGCCACCCCACTGGTCGCCCCACTGACCGCCCCACTGACCACCCCACTGGTCGCCCCACTGACCGCCCCACTGGTCACCCCACTGACCGCCCCACTGACCACCCCACTGGTCGCCCCACTGACCGCCCCACTGGTCGCCCCACTGGCCGCCCCACTGGCCACCCCACTGGTCGCCCCACTGACCGCCCCACTGACCGCCCCACTGACCGCCCCACTGACCGCCCCACTGGCCACCCCACTGGTTGCCCCACTGGCCGCCCCACTGACCACCCCACTGGTTGTCCCACTGGCCGCCCCACTGGCCACCCCACTGGTTGTCCCACTGGTCGCCCCACTGACCGCCCCACTGGCCACCCCACTGGTCACCCCACTGACCGCCCCACTGGCCACCCCACTGGTCGCCCCACTGACCGCCCCACTGGCCACCCCACTGGTTGTCCCACTGGTTGTCCCACTGGTTGTCCCACTGGCCGCCCCACTGGCCACCCCACTGGTCACCCCCACTGACCGCCCCACTGGCCACCCCACTGGTTGTCCCACTGGTTGTCCCACTGGTCGCCCCACTGGTCGCCCCACTGGCCACCCCACTGGTCGCCCCACTGACCGCCCCACTGACCACCCCACTGGTCGCCCCACTGACCGCCCCACTGGTCGCCCCACTGACCGCCCCACTGACCACCCCACTGGTCGCCCCACTGGCCACCCCACTGGTCGCCCCACTGACCGCCCCACTGGCCACCCCACTGGTCGCCCCACTGACCGCCCCACTGGCCACCCCACTGGTCGCCCCACTGGCCACCCCACTGGTCGCCCCACTGACCGCCCCACTGGTCGCCCCACTGACCGCCCCACTGGCCACCCCACTGGTCGCCCCACTGACCGCCCCACTGGTCGCCCCACTGACCGCCCCACTGGCCACCCCACTGGTCGCCCCACTGACCGCCCCACTGGCCGCCCCACTGGTCGCCCCACTGGCCGCCCCACTGGTCGCCCCACTGGCCGCCCCACTGGTCGCCCCACTGACCGCCCCACTGGTCGCCCCACTGGTCGCCCCACTGGTCGCCCCACTGGTCGCCCCACTGACCGCCCCACTGGTCACCCCACTGGCCACCCCACTGGTCGCCCCACTGACCGCCCCACTGGTCGCCCC
The DNA here is from genome assembly GCF_016077235.1 of Cyprinodon tularosa. NCBI lineage: Eukaryota > Metazoa > Chordata > Actinopteri > Cyprinodontiformes > Cyprinodontidae > Cyprinodon > Cyprinodon tularosa. Next base: position 332,537 of record NW_024037932.1, read on the forward strand.
ACTGACCGCCCCACTGGCCACCCGACTGGTCGCCCCACTGACCGCCCCACTGGTCGCCCCACTGACCGCCCCACTGGTCGCCCCACTGACCGCCCCACTGGTCGCCCCACTGACCGCCCCACTGGCCACCCGATTGGTCGCCCCACTGACCACCCCACTGGTCGCCCCACTGACCGCCCCACTGACCACCCCACTGGTCGCCCCACTGACCACCCCACTGGTCACCCCACTGACCGCCCCACTGACCGCCCCACTGACCGCCCCACTGGTCGCCCCACTGACCGCCCCACTGACCGCCCCACTGACCACCCCACTGACCGCCCCACTGACCGCCCCACTGACCACCCCACTGGTCGCCCCACTGACCGCCCCACTGACCACCCCACTGGTCGCCCCACTGACCGCCCCACTGACCGCCCCACTGACCACCCCACTGACCGCCCCACTGACCACCCCACTGACCGCCCCACTGACCGCCCCACTGACCACCCCACTGACCGCCCCACTGACCACCCCACTGACCGCCCCACTGACCGCCCCACTGACCACCCCACTGGTCGCCCCACTGACCGCCCCACTGACCACCCCACTGGTCGCCCCACTGACCGCCCCACTGACCGCCCCACTGACCACCCCACTGACCGCCCCACTGACCACCCCACTGACCACCCCACTGGTCGCCCCACTGACCGCCCCACTGACCACCCCACTGGTCGCCCCACTGACCGCCCCACTGACCACCCCACTGACCACCCCACTGGTCGCCCCACTGACCGCCCCACTGACCACCCCACTGACCACCCCACTGGTCGCCCCACTGACCGCCCCACTGACCGCCCCACTGACCACCCCACTGACCGCCCCACTGACCACCCCACTGACCGCCCCACTGACCGCCCCACTGACCACCCCACTGACCACCCCACTGGTCGCCCCACTGACCGCCCCACTGACCACCCCACTGGTCGCCCCACTGACCGCCCCACTGACCGCCCCACTGACCGCCCCACTGACCGCCCCACTGACCGCCCCACTGACCGCCCCACTGACCACCCCACTGACCACCCCACTGGTCGCCCCACTGACCGCCCCACTGACCTCCCCACTGGTCGCCCCACTGACCGCCCCACTGACCACCCCACTGACCACCCCACTGGTCGCCCCACTGACCGCCCCACTGACCACCCCACTGACCACCCCACTGGTCGCCCCACTGACCGCCCCACTGACCGCCCCACTGACCACCCCACTGACCGCCCCACTGACCACCCCACTGACCACCCCACTGGTCGCCCCACTGACCGCCCCACTGACCGCCCCACTGACCACCCCACTGACCGCCCCACTGGTCGCCCCACTGGTCGCCCCACTGACCGCCCCACTGACCGCCCCACTGACCACCCCACTGACCGCCCCACTGACCGCCCCACTGACCACCCCACTGGTCGCCCCACTGACCGCCCCACTGACCACCCCACTGGTCGCCCCACTGACCGCCCCACTGACCGCCCCACTGACCACCCCACTGGTCGCCCCACTGGTCGCCCCACTGACCGCCCCACTGACCACCCCACTGGTCGCCCCACTGACCGCCCCACTGACCACCCCACTGGTCGCCCCACTGACCGCCCCACTGACCACCCCACTGGTCGCCCCACTGACCGCCCCACTGACCACCCCACTGGTCGCCCCACTGACCGCCCCACTGACCACCCCACTGGTCGCCCCACTGACCGCCCCACTGACCGCCCCACTGACCACCCCACTGGTCGCCCCACTGGTCGCCCCACTGACCGCCCCACTGACCCCCCCACTGACCACCCCACTGACCGCCCCACTGACCACCCCACTGACCACCCCACTGGTCGCCCCACTGACCGCCCCACTGACCACCCCACTGACCACCCCACTGGTCGCCCCACTGACCGCCCCACTGACCGCCCCACTGACCACCCCACTGACCGCCCCACTGACCACCCCACTGACCACCCCACTGGTCGCCCCACTGACCGCCCCACTGACCGCCCCACTGACCACCCCACTGACCGCCCCACTGGTCGCCCCACTGGTCGCCCCACTGACCGCCCCACTGACCGCCCCACTGACCACCCCACTGACCGCCCCACTGACCGCCCCACTGACCACCCCACTGGTCGCCCCACTGACCGCCCCACTGACCACCCCACTGGTCGCCCCACTGACCGCCCCACTGACCGCCCCACTGACCACCCCACTGGTCGCCCCACTGGTCGCCCCACTGACCGCCCCACTGACCACCCCACTGACCACCCCACTGACCGCCCCACTGACCACCCCACTGGTCGCCCCACTGACCGCCCCACTGACCGCCCCACTGGCTGTCCCACTGGCCGCCCCACTGACCACCCCACTGGTCGCCCCACTGACCGCCCCACTGACCGCCCCACTGGCTGTCCCACTGGCCGCCCCACTGGCCACCCCACTGGTCGCCCCACTGACCGCCCCACTGACCGCCCCACTGGCTGTCCCACTGGCCGCCCCACTGGCCACCCCACTGGTTGTCCCACTGGTTGTCCCACTGGTTGTCCCACTGGTTGTCCCACTGGCCGCCCCACTGGTTGTCCCACTGGTGGTCCCACTGGCCACCCCACTGGTTGTCCCACTGGCCGCCCCACTGGCCACCCCACTGGTTGTCCCACTGGCCGCCCCACTGGCCACCCCACTGGTTGTCCCACTGGTTGTCCCACTGGTTGTCCCACTGGTTGTCCCACTGGTGGTCCCACTGGCCACCCCACTGGTTGTCCCACTGGTTGTCCCACTGGCCACCCCACTGGTTGTCCCACTGGTTGTCCCACTGGTTGTCCCACTGGTTGTCCCACTGGTTGTCCCACTGGCCTTCCTACTTGCCAAACAATTTAATAGGGTTAAAAAAAAATCCTCAGCTTGAATTTGTTCTTTTATATTTGAATTGTATTTCTATTCTTTATTAATTAGACTCTTTAAAACACCTGAACTTTGCACATAAAGTCTGTTTTTCTGCATCATTTCTAAACATTAAATCAGATGTTAGGATCCAACAAGTACTCAGTACTTAAGTAGCATTCTTTACCAAATACTTTTTATTTTACTTGAGTAGAAAAATGTCAGTGCAGTTATTGGGGTTCTCTACCCGCCATCGATTCCTGCAATATTTATCTATAATCTGCCGTTTTATTTGATCAAACTGCTGGTATATAACCATAACTCTCATGCGCAGTGAATTTATAACCATTTTAACGGCACAGATCTGACCCAGCTGTAGATAAAGTGTCACCGGCTAAATGACAGATAAACCCCGGGGCTAACTTTGACCCAGATGTGACGCCTGTGGAGCGATTTTTAAAGCCGGCGTCCCGGCGGAGCGCCGTCCGCAGCACACTAACACACTTTAAGACACAGTTTGAGCGTCCTGTTATTTCCCGGGTCTGAGCCACGAATACCTCAGCTGCACATCCTGCTTATTACCCGCCCTCCTCACGCCTCCTGGCCGCCCGCCAACACCCCCCCCATCACCTTAGTCTCCATCCTCCCCTTCTAAGCCACTTGTTGTTAGAGTATTTGCACTGAGCAGTAGCATAGAGGAGAGAACAATGCATAGAAGCTGCCATGGGTTGAAATGGAAAATAAAAAGCTATTTTTATAGGAGCAGAGTGAGTTGTGTTCAAAGTGGAACCAAAGAGGCCGCCATGTGTGTGTGTGTGTGTGTGTGTGCTGTAAATGACGTTGTTAAAAGAGGCCTAACCACTGTTTCAGGGTAAACTATCAGTCCATAGACAGATCAACACTTTTCTATTTTTTACTTAGACATTAAATATGTCCTATTTTTTCATCAGAGTACTTAAATATTTGCTAGTTTGGTTCTTGTTAGCTGTTGTTTAGGTCGAAGCACCTGCCATCCCATCCCTGTGCAGTTCATGTAACATATGAAAACGCTTTCCACATATTTTCTTCTCTTATTGTTGGAAAATAAATTTCTTATTACTTGTAATGATGTGTTGTCATCTCTCATTAATACGCACAAATCAGATTAATGCAGGAAATAATGGTTCGACTGCATAAACCGTCCCCAGGAACAAGAAGAGGAACCAATGGTTTGGATTGATGTCATGTTTACATTTTTCACTCATGAAGGGAATCAGACAAATATGCTGCATTAATGGAGACCTGCATAAAACGAAGCCTTTGCTCCTCAGATTTAGACATTTTTTATTGAAATTTACAAATAATATCAATAAACTGGATAGAAAATAAGAATAACAGAGCAGCTTATGTTAACCTTTAATGCTTAAAGCACCGAAAAAGGAGCAAAAATAAAACCTTTAACAATAATTTATTGGGGGAAATAAATAAATACCCTCCAAAAAGTCATTTTTTTCTTAAAATAAGTGCATTTGTTCTTGGATTGAGGAGATAAAAGACACATTCTGCCGATGGAACAAGACAAATTACATTTAAAATAAGAAAAAAGCAATTTCATTGTCTTATTTTAAATGCATATTATCTAATTATATTATTTTAAGAGTAAAAAAACACTCTTTCCATTGGCAAATAACCTCATTTTCTGCTCAAATTAAGGGTAAATACACTTAATTTAAGATATCTTTGCTTATTTCTAGATGGTTTTTCCAGTGATGTGAGACTAACACATCCTCTACCGAACCCCCTTTATTTATAAAGTGCTGCACATCTCTACACTACATCATATATCAACCATATTATATTTTTTTCCAGATATATTTAACCAAAAACTCCAAAATAAGAGAGTTAAGCTAATATAGAAAATAGAAAACCTCCTCCATTGTTAAACACGGTGCAGGATGTGTGATCCTGTGGGATGTTGATCTGACTTTATGGCTTCGATTGAAGCTCAGTTTGCTGATCTGAACACGGCTACAGGGGTCAAGTGCCTCATCTCAGGGTCGCGCTCGTTAGGACTGCAGGGAGGTGTCAGCAATTAGTACCTGAGGAGACCCCCCCCCAATAAATAAAGGAACTATTAGAAAAGAAGAGCAAACCTGTGAGACAATGTGAGCCATGCCACTCTGACACCCGTCAGTCTCTAATTGCTCTTAACTCTAATCCTGGAAGTGCAGCCTGGGGCCAGAGGTGGAGGGAAAACCGACGCCTCCTAATCTGAGGAGACGAGGAGGAGAGGAGGAGACCGAAACACTGATCAGTCGTCCCTTTGGGTGCTTTTCCTTCATGCATCTTATCTGTCTGTGCACAGAGCTTCAGCTTTACCGGAGCAGCATCCAGGTTCTCAGGAGGAACCCAGATGCAAATGAGCTGGAGCTCCACGGCAGTGATATCAGGTGACACGCCAGAGCTGTTTGGTCATGCTGCTCGACATGGCTGGTACACCACCAAACCCAGGAATGCTAATGAACAGAGCCGCGGGGCCTGGCTCTGCAGCACGGGTCGGCTCTGAGTAAACAGAGCTTGGACAGACCTGAGCGGGACTGAATGTGCCGATCCTGCTGATTTATGGCCTGCGAGCGGCAGATATAATTTGTTTCAGGGCAGGGAGAGGCAGTTAATCATCGGGCCCGGCGTTTACAGTATCTAACGCCGTCCTACCTGATGCCTGGAGATGAGGAATTACAGAAGTTTTGGAGGCGACGTTCGGAGGATTCAAAACATTCATGGTGAGTTGGACGAGGTCCCACCGTCCCATGTTTGGTGCTGGAGCTGTTCCTTAAAATGAGCAGCTGGACGCAGACGGAGAACCAATCAACCCACAGAAGCAATAAAATATGAGCATTTATTCAGTGAGTGGAAGTTTTTCTTTATGTTTGTTTCCTGTGGTGAAAACGATGCATCAATATGAGAAGAAAGTTCTGCAAATACAACCTATAGTCTGCACTCACCGGCCACTTTATTAGGTACCCCATGCTAGTAACGGGTTGGACCCCCTTTTGCCTTCAGAACTGCCTCAATTGTTGGTGGCATAGATTCAACAAGGTGCTGGAAGCATTCCTCAGGGAGTTTGGTCCATATTGACATGATGGCATCACACAGTTGCCGCAGATTTGTCGGCTGCACATCCATGATGCGAATCTCCCGTTCCACCACATCCCAAAGATGCTCTATTGGATTGAGATCTGGTGACTGTGGAGGCCATTTGAGTACAGTGAACTCATTGTCATGTTCAAGAACCCAGTCTGAGATGATTCCAGCTTTATGACATGGCGCATTATCCTGCTGAAAGTAGCCATCAGAAGTTGGGTACATTGTGGTCATAAAGGGATGGACATGGTCAGCAACAATACTCAGGTAGGCTGTGGCGTTGCAACGATGCTCAATTGGTACCAAGGGTCCCAAAGAGTGCCAAGAAAATATTCCCCACACCATGACACCACCACCACCAGCCTGAACCGTTGATACAAGGCAGGATGGATCCATGCTTTCATGTTGTAGACGCCAAATTCTGACCCTACCATCCGAATGTCGCAGCAGAAATCCAGACTCATCAGACCAGGCAACGTTTTTCCAATCTTCTATTGTCCAATTTCCATGAGCTTGTGCAAATTGTAGCCTCAGTTTCCTGTTCTTAGCTGAAAGGAGTGGCACCCGGTGTGGTCTTCTGCTGCTGTAGCCCATCTGCCTCAAAGTTCCACGTACTGTGCGTTCAGAGATGCTCTTCTGCCCACCTTGGTTGTAACGGGTGGTTATTTGAGTCACTGTTGCCCTTCTATCAGCTCCAACCAGTCTGGCCATTCTCCTCTGACCTCTGGCATCAACAAGGCATTTCCGCCCACAGAACTGCCGCTCACTGGATGTTTTTTCTTTTTCGGACCATTCTCTGTAAACCCTAGAGATGGTTGTGCGTGAAAATCCCAGTAGATCAGCAGTTTCTGAAATACTCAGACCAGCCCTTCTGGCACCAACAATCATGCCACGTTCAAAGTCACTCAAATCACCTTTCTTCCCCATTCTGATGCTCGCTTTGAACTGCAGGAGATTGTCTTGACCATGTCTACATGCCTAAATGCACTGAGTTGCCGCCATGTGATTGGCTGCTTAGAAATTAAGTGTTAACGAGCAGTTGGACAGGTGTACCTAATAAAGTGGCCGGTGAGTGTATATTCAGAGACGCTCAATAGTTTCAGACCCAGAGGAGGTGAGTTTTACCTGCTAGCTTGGATTTTCCATAGAAAGTACACCTCAGCCTCTGCTATTAACTAAGTGAAGAGTTTTGTTTTCCGTCCCATAGAAAGTTGTCATTGCTCATCTGTTTAGCTGCGTCTTTCCTTTCTACAGAAAGTTCTCCTCCTCAGCATTAGACTGGGATTTATTCTGACTCTGTAGAAAGTGCCACTAGCTCAGTGTTTATGACTTTTACCTGACTGGAAACATTTCCTCTCCTACTGTGCCTCTAACTAAGTAGTTTCTGTTTTTCTTTACTGAAAGTACCCCCCGCTCAGTGCTGGTGTCTCTTCTCTCTTCTAACCCAGATGGAACCACACTAATCTAATCTGATAGAAGGGATCAGTTCCACGCCAGCTCAGAGTTATGGATGCCGCTTGCTGCCTCCTCTGATAGATGAGGTTTTACTGTTTGGACCAAACAGGACTCTGCATACGCGGATATGAATAGACCCATTTGTCTAGCCAGGTACCTGCAGGCAACATTTGTTGTGAATCGGCCCTTTCAGCTTTGTAGGGCAGTTGGAACAAATGATCCGAAGCCTGAGCTTATTTTTGGGAAACCTTAGGGAGGAACGCAGCAGCGCAGTTTCATTAGCGACGGCATGAATGCTGCGTCTGAAACCCGAATCCTCTCCGGTTCCAGCAGGATATCAGGAACGTCGCTCCGGTTCCCATCTATGCTAAAGTCGTCAGGTTGAAAGTGAATCTTGGCATTTTCAGGCCACAGACGGACACTTGAGACCGAAAATGACTTTTCTTCCTGGAAGCATCGTCTCAGACGGGGAAATGTGAAGGAAAAACGTTTGTGGAAGATCATTTTTCACATTCTACCTGACTGAGTTCTATAACTGACTTTTGTTCACAGCTACGGGTGGAGGAAAGCGCCACAGGACAACAGAGATAACATCCCATAATAGAGCGGCATTCACCCTAACGAGCAGCTCTCAGCTGTCCTGGTTAATTCAGACATCTTGCCTCAGGTGGAAACATTTCTATCGCTGATTATTCCAGAGAAAACATTCGATAGAAACACGTTTCAACTCGTCTCTTCATTTGACTTGAATATTTATGGAGAAAAGTTTAGTAGAACAACACAAACTAGATCATGATTGTGAAATAGAGGCAGAAGATGCGTGGATCTCCTCATCTGTCCATCTTTCTGGGTCAGAACCTCAGAAACACCTGAACTATGTTCCTAACAGAGCACTTCGCTCTCAGTCTGCAGGTTTACTAGTGTTTCCTAGAACTTCTAAAAGTGGAATGGGAGGCAGATCTTTTAGTTCTCAGGCTCCTCTCCTGTGGAACCAACTACCAATTTTAGTCCGTGAGGCAGACACCCTGTCTACTTTTAAGGCTAGGCTTAAAACTTTCCTTTTTGATAAAGCTTCTAGTTAGAGTGGCTCAGGTTATCCTGATCTATCTCTATAGTTCTGCTGCTATAGGCTTAGACTGCTGGAGGACATAGGGACCCCTTTTTCCTTTTTCTACGTCTGCTTCTGTCTCCTTGAACCCCAGTGGGCCTCAGCAGATGGCCGCTCACACTGAGCCTGGTTCTGCTGGAGGTTTCTTCCTGTTCAAAGGGAGTTTTTCCTCTCCACTGTCGCTACAAGCATGCTTAGTGTGAGGGATTGTTGAAGAGTCAAGGAGTCGATGCAATCAGCTGGTTTTCCTTAGATAGAAAACTTTGAATCAATCTGACTGGATGATCTGGTGAACTGGAAAGTGACATGATGTGAATTGGAGCTATAGAAATAAACTGAATAGAAAATTGAAACTGACTTTGACGCGGCCATTCTAGTCTTTTATTCATTGTGTTCTTCAGGATGGTTCTCCTGCTGAGACTCTCAGGTTTTCTTAAACTTCTAGATTTTTTTAATCACCTCTTACCAGCGTCCCCTTTTTCCACAGCATGATGCTGCCTCCACCGTGTTTCTCCAGGGAGAAGGTGAGTTCAGGGTCCTGTTCTCTTGTTTTGCAGTTTTACGTGTGGGTCTGAATTGGTTAGATTGGGTCCTACAGAACCAGAACATCTTCCTCCCTCTTTAAACAGAACTTCTTTTGTTTTTCTTCCCTCGGTCGCCATCCAGGCGGGATCTGAGGGTGTTTACCCGACGCACAGATTCTCCCAGCAGAAACCCAAACACGGCGGCGTAGCTGTGAGGGTGTCAGGTAGGCAGAGGCCGTGTTTTGGTGGTTAACCTCCAGCAGATCAGAACCAGCTGCAGGGATTAGGAGGATGAGGCAGGGAGACGTCTGCAGGGCGTCGCCGCTCCTGGCTCTCCTGAGTTTGCAGAGGAATGCCCGGAATGTTCCACAGCACTTATCCTAATATGCACGTTGCTGCTGCAGGTCGGCGCTGCGGGCCTCGCCGTCCTCATCGGCTGCCGGCGGCGAAATGGCAGCAGGGTCTGGAGGGACGCGGCGGGCCGGCAGATCCAGGAGGGAAGGAAGGTTCTGGAAAACGCTCTGAAATGAAGCGGTTTTATGAGGCTCATGCTTCATAAAACCAGACAAGTCTGAACCTTTCTGATGTTCTGGATGAGAGTCTGCAGAGACAGAAGGAAAACCTGCATTATTGGCTTCATGGGATTTATTTCCATCTGACTTTTATGGTTTTATTATTCAGGAAATCTCATATAGAAATAATAAACAGTAAAATTAAACGATAAAAACTTTTATTATTGTTTTCTCACAGAACGAACTTGATCAACAATAAATGTTCAAATTTAAATGATTCTGTATTATTTTCCTATTGAATTTGGAAAAAATCATCTGGACTCTATTGAAGGGAATTAATCCGACTTTATATGAAAAGAAACAGAAATAAGAATGATAAATTGACGGAAGTCTGCTGGGTTTATGTCAGTATTTCATTTATAAAAATAGTGAATTCATTTTCTTAAATTAAAACAGATTGTGTGATATGACCAAACAAAACAAACTTATAAAAAATAGATAAATAAATAAATGAGTCGGGCTGAACTAGGTTTGTTTTCCTTAGATAGAAAACTTAGAAACAACCTGACTGGAAAGTGACCTGAGATGACATGTTGAGAATTGGCGCTATAGAAATAAACTGAATAGAACCAGGTTTCAGTGAACCGGGTCATGTGATCGGATCTGGATTTTAGTTAAAATGAATTCCTCCATAAAAACCATCAGGTGAGATTAGAAGGTGATAAATGAACTGGATGATTTTTGGTCAAACTAAGCTGGAATGTTTGAAGGCGAGTCGGGGCTGAACATGGATGGCAGGTTTATGAAATAGAAGCAGTTCCAGTAATATGAAGGGAGCTGAACTGATCTTCATGGTTCTGGTTGATTAAGCTGCTGAAATGGATCAGATGAGGAGGGAATCCTGTCTGATAGAAACTAGATGTCTGTGTCTGATCTTCCTAAAGTTCTCCATTCGGTAGAAGAAGATCCATCCCTGAAGAATCCGTCCGGGCTTCCTGGATCATTCCACCTGCTGTCAGCACGGACGACCTGCATCAAGGACCTGCTACCTAACGAACCGGCTAAGTTTGGAAGGTGAGTCACATGGGGAATGTTTCCAGAGGAAGCCTCCGCCACAACAGCAGCTCCTCCCAGATTAGTCAAAACCACCAGAAGGATCCCAGACGACGTTTCCCAACAGCCAGTGTCCCAAACATCAGGCTTAAGGCAGGGATGCAGCGGGATTAGTCCACAGATTCCGGAAAAAGCTCAGAAACCAGCGTCCAGCACCTGCAGCCAATCAGATTCAAGATGACTACCTGGACTCTGCTGCATCACTTCCTGTTTACTGGCTCTCCTGCTACAGCTTCTGAGGTCAGAACCATCAATAACAGCCACAGGTATGAGGAGGAGCAGGCAGGAGGAGGGAGGCGGAAGAATCCCGGTGATTCAGGGCTGGATAAATAAATCACATCATCGGCAAAAAATGGAGCCGGAGCGACGTTCATCGGGCTGGCTTCAGAGCGACCAGAACCAGCAGGAGGAGGACAGCTTCTGTCCTCGTCCTCCTCCTCGTCCTCCAACCAGTTAGTAAATGATCCAAAATGGACTGGCTGTTTTTTGTCAAATAAAGTGGACAATAATATGGTTTCCCTTTTTAAATGCATCCAGGTCCTGCGTTCTGTTAACTGGCGTCGCCCTCCTGGCCCTCCTCCTCAGTACCAGGGTACCCCTACCCACCCCGTTCACCTCCATCGGGTCTGACATCACCAGTTAATCACCCTGGATCCCTTCGTCCTGCAGGATCCACCTAAACGCAGTGCTGAGGCATCTTCTCCTGGTAGGTCGGACGTCCTGCCCAAGATGGCGGCCAACGTGAGCCCTGTCTGTTGCTTTGACTGAGGATCTGGGTTCCTGTTTCTCTCCTAATAAAAAACGGCTCTATAGGAATCCAACAGAAAACAGAAACTATTTAATGAGTGGATTTAAGGACAATGAGGTTAAATTGGAAAACTGAGCAAAAAACATGATTCTGCAACAGGTGAGAATCTTAGAGATGTTCCAGGCTGAGCGTCTTCAGTGGCGTAACTCAGCAGGTAGTCTGGGTTCGCATCCGGATCCTCCCGCCATGGATATCCAGCAGCTGCAGCCTCCTGCAAGAACGACATCCGCCTGCTCCTAACCCTAACAACCCTAACAATTCCCTAGCCCTATAGCTTTAAAGTGAGCAAGCTGCCATTTTTCTTTTTGGCTGATTAAGGCCGATGCTGATCCCGTTTTCTAGGTCAGGGTGGGGCGCAGCATCAGAGCACCAGGAAGCCGGTTTGGTTCGGTTTGGGAAACGCAGCGTTCATCCAGTCGCTCAGGTCTTCACACCTGTTTGTTCCTGCATTCATCCCTCCGTCTCCATTCTTCTGGGGGGGGTTTTGTTCGCTGTTGCGCCTCAGAAAGTAGGACAGAGCAAGTAGCAAACAGGCACAAAGGGGCGCAGCAGTTTGCTCTTCTTGTTAAATCCTAATTAGGGATTTTTCTCCCTCCAAATGCTTGAATAACTGAGCAGATTTTAACAGGGAGAAAGCGGACATATTATCCCCATCGGGCCACATGTCTCTTCAGGCGGGAGCAGCCAGGCCTTGGCAGATGTTGAGCAGCGGCTGCAGGTCGGGTCTTGTCTCTGGGCTAAGCCCTTCTGAATAAAGCCCGGTCGCTTTGTTGCAGGAGGAGCTTTTTTTCCTTCTTTTTCTGTCTCTTCTAGGCGCTGGATCACTTTTTCTCATTAGTCCTGCAGATCCCTCAGGGTGCAGCGGTACACATGTGCTGGGAGCTGATTGAGTCCCTGATTGCGTTCGACGTTAAGCCTGCCGCAGCCCGTGTGTCAGACCCGGTCTGATGAATTGGCGCCGCAGGAAGGGGGAGGCGGGGGGAGGGGGGGTTGTCTCCTGAAGAGGCCTTCAGCTGGAGGACTGAGGGAATTCAGCAGCTGATGGTAGAAGCTCCTCATCAAGGCTGAGTGGACAAATCAGCCGACGCTCCAACCGTTACGCTTCCTCTAACTTTTTCTACTCTGGGGAAAGTTTCTCCTGAACAAAAAGGAATACTGGGTAAACTGGTCCCAGTTAGCAAGGTCCGGTCCAAATGGAACCAGCTGTTCTAAGCGGGTCATTCATCACAAAAGGTGATTTAAAGAGGTCGCCTGGTTGCTGAGGTCCAATCTGGAGTCAGAACCGAGAACCAAAGGGTCCAACTGGTCATTAGAACCAGGATGGGCGGCTATCAATGAGCCGCTGCCCCTCTGAGGGTCGGAGGTCATCTCCAACCATCTCAGGTCCATCAGTGGACAGCAGCCGGAAGCTCAGCCTATAATAAACCTGACAGCTCCACAGGCCTCAGTCAGAAGGTTAAAGGTCAAGTAGAAAGGAGTGAGTCTAGAGCAGTTTTATGGTGTGTGATGGTGGATTATCCTTTCTTTTCCTTTTCTTTCACAACAGAAAAAGGAAAAAAGAAAAAAGGGGAAAAAAAGATCATTCAGAAAGGCAGATCTTAATCGCACTAAAAACGATCAAAGTAATAAAAATAGAGAGAATTTTCCAGCACGCTGGACGCCTCTAGCGATCCCTATCTTAGTGATTTATTTTATGATATAAACAACCAAAAGCTGGACATTTTTTTGCTTGTGATGTATTTCAGTTTTATACGTACTATCAAATAAGAAACTATAGGTAGAACCAGTCTGGGTGTATTTAGAGGACTTGGTGAAGAAAGCCTAATTTTTCTGAGCGTTTCATGAAGTTTCATCTTAATGAAGATCAAAATGTCTGGAAAAGTCTGTCTGCACGGTGGAGGAGGGTGATGGTCTGGGCTCCCGGTAGTCCTGGACCATGGTCTCCTCTGTAAACCAAAGCATCCTGGTTCTGTAGTTGGGCCCAAACACAGCAGCCGCTCTAAAACGGAACGGCCTAGTCAAAGTAGGCGGAAAGGCTGTGAGGCCCCAGAAAGCAGGAACTTTGGAAAGAAGAGAAGCTGAATTTCTCTGCATCATTTAGGGATCATCAGTGGTTCTGGAAGCTCCTGATGGGGTTCATTCGCTTTAAAACTCCTAGTTTTATAAATGAGTGTCTCCTGTTTTTCCCTAACGTTAAACCAGAGCCCCATAAAGCTCCGTTTGATTCTATCCTGATGTGTGAAGGTTGACGACCAACTGAATACCAAAATAAGAGCACAGATCGGATGTTCAAGGACGCAGAAACTCATGGCTAGCACAGATAACATCCTGGCCAACCTGCAGAACCGTGTCCTTGCAGAGCTCAAGGCGAAGCCTCCTCTGGGCTCCCAGCGCCTGTTTGCTTCTCATCAGTCCTCCTCCTGTCAACCTGTCAGAGGTGGGAAACATAACTCCGCTGCAGGTTCACGCACACGCCGCCTTCTTGCATTTCTGCTCGTCCCTTTCGCTCGTTACGGCCGGACGGAGCAGGTTTATCACCGAAGCTGTTTTGGATCAGGGCGTGTTGCTTTATGAAGCCATCTCACCTACATCAGGGGTCATCAGCAAACCGTCCCGCTGGAGGTCAAGGCCTCCCAGTCGGTTAATCTCCTGGTATGAGTTACTTCATCGGTTAAGAAGCTGGTTGGCCCAAGAATGCGCAGCTCGTATAATTAAGAGGCTTAGCTGAATTTGTGCAGGAGTAAAAAAGCCTCATTATCGTCTTAACCGGGGATTTGGAGCTGAATCATTTCCTTATAACCGCTCACTTAGAAGATTATTAGCTAAAAGGCAGTGAGGCAGCACGGTCGAAGTCTCAGCTCGCCTCGCGGCTCCAAACAGCCGTTGAAAGATTATTGAATGCGGTTGTTTTTCCAAAAAGTCGTAACGATAAGACATGCAGAACGCATCAGGTTCAGTTCAACTGAACATGGCAGACTTGGATGTGTTTAGTTTATACTGGGGGCGGCTCAGCCGGTTTTACCGGTTTGGAGCAGGTTAGAAGTCATTACATGAGTTTTAAACATCGAGTGGATTTAAATATTTACAGCCGGGAGGGAAAATCAGAGACGCCCATCAAACATTGGCTTAATGCCTCCAGAAAATTCACCTATCCATGTCTCCGTGTCTGTCTACCTCAGTTTAAACTAGTCAACATGTATTCAAAGAGATGTACCCATCTAAGGAAATTTGGCTTTTTAAGTCTGCCCACAGTATCTCTACTAGATCTAGATCTGCTCTTTGACTAGGCCACTGACTCTGGCTGCGTCCAAATGTTCACCCTAATCCCTAAATCCCTCCATCACTGCATAGAGCAGAGACTATGGCTGTGTTCCAATTTATCTGCTGCGTGCTTCAAGAACATGGCCTACCTGGACTGGATCCTTCCAAGGACACGGCCTACCTGGACTGGATCCTTCCAAGGACACGGCCTACCTGGACTGGATCCTTCCAAGGACACGGCCTACCTGGACTGGATCTTCCAAGGACACGGCCTACCTGGACTGGATCCTCCAAGGACACGGCCTACCTAAACTGGATCCTTCCAAGGACACGGCCTACCTGGACTGGATCCTTCCAAGGACACAGCCTACCTGGACTGGATCTTCCAAGGACACGGCCTACCTGGACTGGATCCTTCCAAGGACACAGCCTACCTGGACTGGATCTTCCAAGGACACGGCCTACCTGGACTGGATCCTCCAAGGACACGGCCTACCTAAACTGGATCCTTCCAAGGACACGGCCCACCTGGACTGGATCCTCCAAGGACACGGCCTACCTAAACTGGATCCTTCCAAGGACACGGCCTACCTGGACTGGATCCTTCCAAGGACACAGCCTACCTGGACTGGATCTTCCAAGGACACGGCCTACCTGGACTGGATCCTTCCAAGGACACGGCCTACCTGGACTGGATCTTCCAAGGACACGGCCTACCTGGACTGGATCCTCCAAGGACACGGCCTACCTAAACTGGATCCTTCCAAGGACACGGCCTACCTGGACTGGATCCTTCCAAGGACACAGCCTACCTGGACTGGATCTTCCAAGGACACGGCCTACCTGGACTGGATCCTTCCAAGGACACAGCCTACCTGGACTGGATCTTCCAAGGACACGGCCTACCTGGACTGGATCCTCCAAGGACACGGCCTACCTAAACTGGATCCTTCCAAGGACACGGCCTACCTGGACTGGATCCTTCCAAGGACACAGCCTACCTGGACTGGATCTTCCAAGGACACGGCCTACCTGGACTGGATCCTTCCAAGGACACGGCCTACCTGGACTGGATCTTCCAAGGACACGGCCTACCTGGACTGGATCCTCCAAGGACACGGCCTACCTAAACTGGATCCTTCCAAGGACACGGCCCACCTGGACTGGATCCTCCAAGGACACGGCCTACCTAAACTGGATCCTTCCAAGGACACGGCCTACCTGGACTGGATCCTTCCAAGGACACGGCCTACCTGGACTGGATCTTCCAAGGACACGGCCTACCTGGACTGGATCCTTCCAAGGACACGGCCTACCTGGACTGGATCTTCCAAGGACACGGCCTACCTGGACTGGATCCTCCAAGGACACGGCCTACCTAAACTGGATCCTTCCAAGGACACGGCCCACCTGGACTGGATCCTCCAAGGACACGGCCTACCTAAACTGGATCCTTCCAAGGACAAGGCCTACCTGGACTGGATCCTTCCAAGGACACGGCCTACCTAAACTGGATCCTTCCAAGGACACGGCCTACCTGGACTTGATCCTCCAAGGACACGGCCTACCTGGACATGATCCTCCAAGGACACGGCCTACCTGGACACGATCCTCCAAGGATACGGCCTACCTGGACTGGATCCTCCAAGGACACGGACTACCTGGACTGGATCCTTCCAAGGACATGGCCTACCTGGACTGGATCCTCCAAGGACACGGCCTACCTGGACTGGATCCTCCAAGGACATGGCCTACCTGGACTGGATCCTTCCAAGGACATGGCCTACCTGGACTGGATCCTTCCAAGGACACGGTCTACCTGGACTTGATCCTCCAAGGACACGGCCTACCTGGACATGATCCTCCAAGGACACGGCCTACCTGGACATGATCCTCTAAGGATACGGCCTACCTGGACTGGATCCTTCAAGGACATGGCCTACCTGGACTGGATCCTCCAAGGACACGACCTACCTGGACTGGATCCTCCAAGGACATGGCCTACCTGGACTGGATCCATCCAAGGACATGGCCTACCTGGACTGGATCCTTCCAAGGACATGGCCTACCTGGACTGGATCCTTCCAAGGACACGGTCTACCTGGACTTGATCCTTCAAGGACACGGCCTACCTGGACATGATCCTCCAAGGACACGGCCTACCTGGACATGATCCTCCAAGGACATGGCCTACCTGGACTGGATCCATCCAAGGACATGGCCTACCTGGACTGGATCCTTCCAAGGACATGGCCTACCTGGACTGGATCCTTCCAAGGACACGGTCTACCTGGACTTGATCCTTCAAGGACACGGCCTACCTGGACATGATCCTCCAAGGACACGGCCTACCTGGACATGATCCTCCAAGGATACGGCCTACCTGGACTGGATCCTTCCAAGGACATGGCCTACCTGGACTGGATCCTTCCAAGGACACGGCCTACCTGGACTGGATCCATCCAAGGACACGGCCTACCTGGACTGGATCCTTCCAAGGACATGGCCTACCTGGACTGGATCCTTCCAAGGACATGGCCTACCTGGACTGGATCCTTCCAAGGACACGGCCTACCTGGACTGGACAATCACTGTTTTTAATGTGCATTGTTGGAAACTTCGAGTCCACTACTTTTCATCCATCAGACGTTAGGACACTCGTCTAAAATGGCATTTCCACTATATACAGTAGCAGCGATTAAAAATGCCCCTTCCCAGTCAAAAGCGAGCCAATAGACTTCTCCTGGGTGTGCAATGTCTTTCTACTCTGACTCCACCCTTTTACTGAATTACAGGGTCTGGATATGACGCTTCTCTTTATATCTTAATCATGGCAGAAATCATGACAGAAAGAATATTTTAGTACATAGATTGATGTTTAAAAGGGAATTGAAGGGGACCATTCAAGGACCAGCCAAGATCATGAAATCTATATTCATATGTCGCAGCTAATATACGCAACGGTTGAAACCAGAATCCTTTCCTTTCCCATTGAGTTGCGTCCCAGTGTTCACGGGGATGGACGTCTGTGTCTTCGGCAGGCGTAGAGCTAACAGAACTGGCAGCGTTGCGAGGCAAGGGCTCAAACATGTACGGCTGGAAGCCTTCTACACCAAACCAAGCTTCTGCCGCCCTGGCGTCCTCTTCCACAACATCTTCGTCCCCGCTTTCCTCCTCTAAATAAAAAATGGATGACGGAGGAGACTCATCCACGACCTCCCACACTAAACTCTCCTCCTCTTGCATGTTTCCTCTGTCCATAGCGTTCCTTGACAGCGTTGTTTCTAATTCACCAATTTAGTGCTACTTGGTCCCAATGGAATTTCCCATTGGGAACCTGCTAGCACTAAGTTGCTAACTGGTTAGCAAGATGCTTCCCACAAACCGGCCACAACCAAACTTGCGAACCTTCCACCACAACAATCCCGCCCCCTTGATAAACGACCAATCACATTCACTTTATTCACTCGTGTAAAGTCGGGCACCACTCTGGAGAATTCAGAAATGCAACGATTGGAACGGCCGCTTCCCTACGACTTTAAAGGTTTGGTTTTACTCTCTTAACATAGATGGCTTCCTTCCTCTCAAACCACCTGTCTTCTTTGTCCAAAATGTGAACATTCTGGTCCTCAAAAGAATGTCCTTTGTCCATCAGGTGTAGATGTAGAGCAGAGTCTTGTCCTGAGGAGATCTTTCTTCTGTGTTGTGCCATGCATCTGTTCAGAGGTTGTTTGGCTTCTCCAATATAAAGATCAGATGCATTGACCACTCCGTTTAAATTTGCATGTTTTCCAAACAAAAACAAGTGCAAAGCCTTGTTTTTGTTTGGAAAACTCTATAAAGCCTGGAACTCAACCTTATTTCTGACATTTTAAATGGACAAAGCTTCCTGGATGGGAAGAGAAACGTCTTCAAACTTTAAAACAAAGTCCAGTGGATTGTTTATTAACTTTTTTGAAATGACTATGACCTGGATGACTGAGAATCTTTACCAGCGTTTCTATAAAATGCAGTTCACATGATGTGATCAATCCAATAAAGGAAGAATATACAGCTAAAAACGTGGAGTCACTTAGTGCGGATAAACAGTGTTTATATAACATGACTGACGTCATTAGAAAGAAGAAGGGGCCGAACGGTGAGCCCTGGGGTATACCTTTGAAGACATGACAGGCTGCGTGTGTTTTCCTTTAAGAAACAAGCTAAAATCTTTAGATGGTAACAATTTAAACCAAATCCAAACCTTTAGTCCGTTATAAAAGCCGACATACTACAGGAAAGTTTAGGGACATTGTCTCATCAAGTTCAGCTGGTTTGTTTCCTTATTTTCCAGAAAACATAGAGAATAAAATGTAGATGTTTTTAAATGCTCTGTTTTATACGAAGCTCCTCACCCAAAGCACTGCGTCTCCATCCAGTTTAGTGTAATGCCAGGAGTCTGCATGGAAATATTTACACAACGCTCCATCGCCAGCACCACACCGAGCCAGAAACCAGCAGGCTAATTGGTGACGCCTTGTTTCTGGGCATTTTTTAATTACTAACTGACCTGGTAATAGCACGTGCTAACATTAGTGCAAATAAAGAGTGCCTCACACACACACAGGGTCACAGTTTTCTCCAGGAGGGATGGCAACGTTTCAAGACGGCAGCTATTAAAGGTCCAAGTCTCCGCTGAATGAATGACATCACTCACAGCTTGTGTTCATACAAATCCCACCCGGACCACGAGATCTCATTGGAGGCAACTTGAACAAATACTGGCAAAGCACGGCGGGCCTTTAACTCCTTCTCCGCACACACACACACACAGCGAGTGTTTTCAGGGGAAAGCGTTTAGCCGCAATCACCATCAGGGGCCGATACACGGCCGTAATTTATGGTAATATATGGTCAGGGTGTATATTTACTTTAAAGGCAGCCTGATAAGGATCATGTGGCATGTTTCTGCTGAGCGTTGGGAACACAATTGGGAGATTTGTTGCGGGGGCTCTGGAGGCCCCCGGTAGCCCCCCGTGGGGCCTGAACAGAGCGGCTGTGCTCTGAACACTGAGGCAGTGTCTCTGCCTCAGGCTCTGTCCATCACTCAAAGACCGTCGATCAGAGTCCCCCCCCACCCCAACCGGGGTGGATGAATGGGAGGCAAATAGAGGCTATTGCTCCTCTAACAAGATGCAGCAACGAGAAAACCGAGATGGATTCAGAGTCCAGGATGGGGAGCAGGAACACCCAGCAGACCAGTTCTATCCTGCAGATATTTAACTCTTTAAGCCCTGAGGGTCTTAGGAGCAAATTCCACCTGAAATGACATCTGTGAATTAAAGCAACTACAGCTCCCAAACTACACATTGGAAATACAATTGTTTGTATTTGTGTGACAGAAAGGCATTGAGGAATATTTTCCAGGTGGAACTGCTATTTTAAATGTCACCATGTTTGATTTATAGGTGATTAAACAAAGAAAAAATGTAAAATATTTTGCCTTGCTACATTTTCCGTAAAAATTCAAAAAGTATCCACTGGACTTGGTTTTCAAGATTTGAAGACGTTTCGCCACCTCTCCAGGAAGCTTTCTCAATTCAAATGTCTGGATCTGAGAAAGCTTCCTGGAGAGGTGGCGAAACGTCTTCAAATCTTGAAAACCAAGTCCAGTGGATATTGTTTGAATTTTTACGGAATGACTATGACCTGGATGACTGAGAACCTTCATCAGCATACTTGCTACATTTTGTTTTTCCAAAATAAACACCATGAAACCCCATTTGAAACTCTGGATGAACCCCGAGACTTTATAGATCCACATCTTGACTGTAAGTCAAGCAAAATGGGAGTGGAAGAATAGAGATAGAATGAAGCAGAATGATGAAAAAGGGGTCCCTATGTCCTCCAGCAGTCTAAGCCTATAGCAGCAGAACTATAGAGATAGATCAGGATAACCTGAGCCACTCTAACTAGAAGCTTTATCAAATAGATCCACATCTTGACTAGAACTCAAGCTAATTTGGACGGAAGAAGTTGAAGCATGTTTGTTCCACAAAGGTTTTAGAGGGCAGTGTCCAAGGCGGAAATGGGATTTTAGCACAGTGGTGCCAAAAGTGGGAAAATTATGCAAAAATGCTTTTTTTTTTTTACCATAAAAGGGAATCTGTTCAGACAAATACTCTGATTTCCATTATTGGAGACCTTCTGCATGAGGCAAAGCCTTTGCTCCTCAGATTTAGTTGTTAGTTCATTGAAATTTACCAATAATATCAGCAAACTGGATAGAAAATAAGAATAACAGAGCAGCTAATGTAACGCATGCCAGTTGCATCACCTGAAATGGTCGCACAATGACCTCTGACCCCTCCTTGGAAAGGTCTGAGCCTCTAGTGTCCAATGATGGCGGCCATTAGGGGGCGGGGCTAAAGATGAATACCTGCTGCTGCAGAGTCACACATGTCAGGTGGGATTTTAAATCTCATTTTTCTCATTTTAAAGCCCCATTTGAAAGACGTGTGGATGAAACATGGATGCTTCGGACTCAGGGGTAGGACATGTCCCACAGCCGAGAACCACGACAGAAGAGAAGATCTGGGACCACCAGACTGCTCACTTTGGCTAAGTCCACACAGCAGCCTGAAAATTACGATTTTTTTGCCCACCTGAATCAGATCTTCTCCGTCTGAACAACTCAGATACGATTTTTTTCCGATGCGACCCCGGCCACTCGGCTCTGTGGTCCTGAATCCCAGACGAATCGGATCTTTTCAAATGCGACCTGCGTCTAAACACCAGGTCGCATTCATCCGACCTGAGCACCATTACTTCACTCAGGAGATCACATACGATTCGTATATATTGCATATATAAATGTGAACGGCAACGCAAAGAAATCGGATTTCACAAAAAAATCGGGTAAAAAAGGAATGCGACCTGTGTCTGAGCGGCCAGGTCGCATTCATCCGAACTGTATGCCATAAATACCCGAGAAAGGTCACTATTCTGTGTCATGCTATGCAGAAGCGGCAAGAAAACAAACAACCATGGCCGACGATGATGCGCAGAGCAGGATTTATGTTCAACCATCTTGAAAAAATTTTGTTTTTAACGTTAGGAAAGATCCCTAGAAGCGCTCCAGCGCTACCATCCATGTTTACTTCTGTAAACACAGAGCATGGTGGCCTGTGACATCACTGCGTCCTCTACTGCGCATGTGGGACACGTGAATTGTTTGAACAACACAGGAGATCAATTACAAGTCACATATATTTGGAAATGTAAACGGCAACGCAAAAAAAAATGGATTTCACAAAAAAATCTGAAAAAAAAGGAATGCAACCCGTGTTTGAACGGCCAGTTCGCATTCATCCGAACTGTACTCCATTAATACCCGACAAAGATCACTATTCCGTGTCATCCTACGCAGAAGCAGCAGGAAAAACAACAAACATGGCGGACGATGATGCGTTTAGCAGGATTTATGTTTAACCATCTTGAAAAGATTGAGTTTTTAAGATTGGGGAAAAAAACATCTTGACTTCCGTAAACAGAGTCGCTAGCTTGTGAAGTCATCGCGTCCTCTACTGCGCATGCGGGACACTTAGGTTGTATGAATGCAGTTCACACAGGAGATCTAATACAATTCGCATTTATTCGGAAATGTGAACAGAAACGCCAAAAAAATCAGATTTCAGTAAAAATTGTGCGTTAAGGCCTGCAGTGGGAACGTAATCGTTTAATGATTTTATCTCTTTAGAGTTAGGACACACGTGTCTCTTTATAATAAACACTTATCTAGGTTGTGTTCTTAAAATATGTCTAAGTTTTAAATTTTCACTGGAAGAGATGAAATCTAACGACTTAAATATCTATTAAAACCTCTAAAGATGATTTCCTGAAGATATTTAGTCTAAGTAGCCTTCAGAACCAACATAGCTGCATTAAATCCAACCTGAAATCCTCTCCATAAACAAAGATCTATAAACTAAAGTCTAATTTAATGTCCCTCTACTTATGACCAAACGTATTTGCTTTGTTATAGTCATAAAGTCCTTAATCTGTCCAGGCAGTGTTTTCATTAGAAAGCCGTTTATCTTATCTTAAATAGCCGGCCTGTCTCTCCACATGCCGCGGGAGAAAAAGAAGACAAGCCAAGAACTTCCTAAAGCCAAAGCGGGGGGGGGGGCGTCCTGTCGGAGAATAAATCACCATCAGAGGTGACTCTCCCAATCACGTCGCAGGAGCGGCCCTCGTTCCTGCAGCCTTCTAATCAAGCCTGAGAGGCAGGACAGAAAGCAGCTGCAGCGCTGCTATGAAAGGCAGCGTTTCATGAGAAAACA